>NW_027529533.1:2841563-3299200 GCF_008692635.1 Crocuta crocuta
TTTTTTTTTTTTTTTTTTTTTTAGAAAAGTCTATAGAATTTTCTATATATAAGATCTGCAAATAGAGATAATTTTACTTCTTCCTTTCCAATTTGGGTACCTTTTTTTCTTTTCTTTGAGTAATTTCTTTAGTTAGTATTCCAGTACTATGCTGAATAGGAGTAGTAAAAGTGAGTATCTTTGCCTTATTTCTGATCCTAGAGGAAAAACATTCAACCTTTCACAATGGAGTATATTAGCTGTACACTTGTTATAATGGGTTTTATTATATTGAAGTATGTTCCTTCTATGCCCAATTTGTTGAGATTTTTATTATGAAAGGATATTGAATTTATCAAATGCATTTTCTGCATCTATTGAGATGATTATCTAATTTTTATGTTTCATTGTATTAATGTGATATAATACATTTAATCATTTATGTATGTTGAACTAATTTTGCATCTCTGGGATAAATTCCATTTGTCCATAGTGTATAAACTTTTCAGTGTGCTATTCAGTGTGCTAGTGTTTTGCTGAGGATTTTTGTATCTAAATTCATCAGGGATATTGTCCTATAGTTTTCTTTTCTTTTAGTGTCCTTAACCTGCTTTAGGGTAATGTTGGCCTTATAAAACAAGTTTGGGGTGTTCCCTTCCTTTCTGTTTTTTTTTGGAGTTTGAGAAGGATGGATGTTACTTTCTCCTCATTCATTTGATAGAATTCCCCATTGAAAGTATTTGTTGGAGAGTTCTTGGTTACTAAATCAAATCTCTTATTTTTTTTAATGATCTTTATAAATTTTATATATCTTTATGATGCAGTCTTGGTAGGTTGTATGTTTCTAGGAATTTATCCATTTTTCTAGGTTATCCAATTTATTGGTGTATAATTGGTCATAGTATGTTTTTATGATTGTATTTTTGTGGTATCAGTTGTAATGTCTCATCTTTCATTAATGGTTTCATTTATTTGAGCCTTCTCTCTTTTCTTCATTTCTCTAGCTAAAGAATTATTTATCTTTTCAAAAAGACAGCTTAGGGGCACCTGGGTGGGTCGGTTTGTGAGTTCAAGTCCCACATTGGGCTCTGTGCTGACAGCTCAGAGTCTGGCACCTGCTTTTGATTCTGTGTATCCCCTTTCTCTTTGCCCCTCCCCTGCTCATGCTCTGTCTCTTGCAAAAATAAGTAAACTTAAAAAAAAAAAAAAGCCAGCTTAATCTCATTGGTATTTTCTAATGTTTTTCTCATCTCCATGTCATTTGTTTCTGCTCTGACTTTTGTTATTTCCTTCCTTATGCTAACTTTGGGCTTAATTTGTTCCCCTTTTTCTAATACTTGAGGTATAAAATTAAACTGTTTATTTGAGATTTTTCTTTTTTCTTAATTTAGGTGTTTATCACCATAAACTTCCCTATTGTAACTGCTTTTGCAATATCCCATACCTGTTAGTATGTTGTGTTTTCATACTAATAGTTGACACTGTTTCAAGACACTGTCTAATTTCTCTTCTAATTTCCTCTTTGACCAAATAGGGTTGTTCAGGAGTGCATTGTTTAATTCCTATATTAGTTTTCCTCTTGTTACTGATTTCTAGTTTCATACCATTTTGGTCTGAAAAATACTTATAAAGATACCTAATTTTTTTTTCTGCTGATTCATTATTAGTGTATAGAAATGCAACAGATTTCTATACATTGATTTCATATCCTGTGACTTTATTGAATTCATTTATCAGATTTTTTTTTTTATTTTAATGTTTTATTTATTTCTGAGAGAGAGAGAGAGACAGCGTGAACAGGGGAAGGTCAGAGAGAGAGGGAGACAGAGAATCTGAAGCAGGCTCCAGGCTCTGAGCTGGCTGTCAGCACAGAGCCCGACGCGGGGCTCGAACCCACAAACCGTGAGATCTTGACCTGAGCCGAAGTCGACGCTTAACCGACTGAGCCACCCAGGCGCCCCTCATTTATCAGATTTAATAGTTTCTTGGTGGAGTCTTTAGGATTTTCTATATATAGTTTCATGTCATCTGCAAATTGTGAAAGTTTTACTTCTTCCTTACCAATTTGGATGCCTTTTATTTCTTTCTGTTGTCTAATTGCTGCAGCCAGGGGTAAAGGTGGTGAGAGTAGGCATCCCTATATTGTTTCTGATCACAGTGGAAAAGCTGTCAGGTTTTTCCCATTGAGTATGTAGGATTTTCCTATCAGGTCTTTATTATGTTAAGATATGTTTCCTCTAAACCTACTTTGTTGAGGGTTTTTATTGTGAATGGATGTTGTGCTTTGTCAAATGCATTTTCTGCATGTATTGAAATGTTCCTATGGTTTTTTATCCTTTCTCTGATTGACTTGATGTTATCACGCTGATTGATTTGCAATATTGAACCTCCTTGTCTCCTGGGAATAAATCCCACTTGATCATGGTGAATGATTTTTTTAAAAAAATTGTTTATTTTGAGAAAGAGAGCATGCACATGCAAATGAAGAAGGGACTGAAAAAAAGAGAGAGAGAGAATCTCAAGCACACTGTCAGTGTGAAGCCTGATGCAGGCTTTGAACTCAGGAACCATGAGATCATGACCTGAGCTGAAATCAAGAGTCTGATAATTAAATGACCGAGCCACTCAGGCAGTCCTGAATGATTTTTAATGTATTGTTGGATTCCGTTTGCTAGTATTTTGTTGAAGATTTTTGCATCTGTGTTCATCAGAGATATTGGCTTGTAGGGTGTTGTTGTTTTTTTGTTTTGTTTTGTATTGTTTTGTGTTGTCTTTATCTAATTTTGGTATCATGGGGATACTGTCTGCCATTATATTTTTAACTAGGTTTTCTGCCCTTCTCCTTCTCGTTTCCTACTGGTACTCCAATAACGTATAGACTATTTCTTTTAATGGAACACTATAGTTCACATAGAATTTCTTCTCTCTTTTTCATTATTTTTTCTTCTCCTCTGATGAATATTTCAAAGGATTTGTCTGCCACTTCTCAGATTCTTTCTTCTGCTTGATCCAGCTCATATTAATGCTCTCTATTGCATTATTCACTTAATTCATTGTATTCTTCAGCTTCAGAATTTCTATCTGTTTTTTTTTTTTTTAATGATTTCTATCTCTCTGTTAACTTTCTCATTTTGTTTGTGTATTGTTTTCTGAATTTCAGTGAATTGTCTTTCTGGGTTTTATTCTTCTAGCTCTCTGAGCTTCCTTAAAACAATTATTTTGTATTCTATACTGGGCAAATTGCAGATCTACATTTCTTTGGGTTCAATTACTAAAAATTATGATGTTCCTTTGGTAATGTCATGTTTCCTTGATTTTTCATGTTTCTTGAAAGTCTTGTGTTGCTGTCTTTGCATCTGAACAGTCACTTCCTCTAGTCTTCACTGATTGGCTTTAGGAGATAAATACCTTTCATTAGCCCTGCTAGGGAATCTGAAGCTTTGTCAGACTTTTTCTACAAATATGCCTGCTCTATACTTCTTGTTCCTTCTTGTGGCAGAATTATTAAGCTTGTATACCTTCTCTTGATTCTGTAAAGCCAGGATGGGTGCCGACAGCCTCCCTTTTGCTTTTCCTAGAGTGGTCCTGAATTCTGAAGTTTGTGTACTTTTTTCCCAGGTGTGTAGAGTTAGGCTCTTTGCACATGATTACTAACTGTTTGCAAAAGTTCACTCTCACCAGTACTGGGAGTACACACAGGGAGTCGGCCTCAAGGTTGGGGTAGTATGGATTTGGTGCATGGAGCATTAGGGGTCCCCATGGGCCAGATGGGGGAATGTGCTGGTGAGGCATTCCTCAGTGGTTTGTGGGTGGGCTTCCTGATGGAATGTGTGAAGCATTCACTAGGATCTGTGCATCTTTGACACTTTCTGGTGGTCTGAGTCCTGCGTGCTGTTCTCCCAGTCGCTCCCTGCCCCTCATCTTGTTCATATTCAGTGTTCTGAATGGAGTGAGAAATAATCTGGTTCGTTGGATGGTGTCCGGCACAGCTGGGGAAGCTGGGTGCTCGCTCTCATTTTACCTGATGGGAGAAGTTATGGACCAAGAAGTTCTCTCTTGGCACTAAGCTATGCTGCTTTGGGAAGAAGTAGTGCAGGGAAGGTGAAACTGTTCCTCTTACCCTCTTCAGTATTTCTAGTCTCAGACTTTTTGGATCCAGTGATTTGCTGGAACTTCTCTGCTGGACACCTGGACTTCCACAAAGACTCTCTTGTCTGTGGTGATTGTTTAAATCAGTGTTCTTTTGGGGGGAAGAGGGTAGAAAACTCTTATTCTACCATAATGATGACATCACTCCTTTTAGACTTAATTTAAATGCAATTTCTAGCTTCTGTATATTAAAGAATGAGGAATATTATAATATTATTAGTTAACAAAGCCATTTTAATTCCAATTGAAAGTGACATGGGACTTTGACTCTAAACTCTAATTTAGTTTTTATTTCCATTAATAGTGAGTGATATGAAATTACATGAAATGACAGAGACTTGGATTTATTGGAATCAGATTTAGTTTTGCAAAATTGCATAGGGACTAAGGATACTCCTTCTGAGATTCAAAATTATTAAAGTATCTTTGATGGATGGGAGTAGCCCCAACTAAAGTCAGCTGTAAGAAGATACCAGTTCCTAAGAAAACTTCACTATAATGCAAAGGCCATTCTAAACTAGTGACTTGGAATCTCTTTTAGGTCTTTGGGGGTTAAGGAAGAAGAATGGTTTTAGGTATGATGAGGCTAAGAATGTGAAGCTATTTTTCTCACCAATCTATCTTACTATGAGTGTGCCCTGAGAAAACTGGCTGTGCATATTTCAAGGAAAGATTATAACAGCTAGGGAAGGAACAGCCTCCTTCTGTAACCTGGGGAAACTTGCTATCTGGGCAGAGACTGGACCAGCAGCAGGATGTAATGACCTGGACAAGAATCTTAGTTCCAGCTGCAGCTCTTCAGCTTTCCAAGTTTTGTTAACTGAAGATGCTAGAACAGTTGGTATTAGCAGGGAGAAATGGAGGGATTCCTTCTGACTATCCAAATTTTGATGGTCTCTAACTTTTTTCATGGTAGCAATAGCATTTGACTGTTCTAGACCTGTAGATGTGTAGTGCTTCTCAGACTTCAATGTGTATATGGATCATATGAGGATCTTGTTAAAGTGCACGTTCTCATTCATTGGATATGGGTGAATCTTGAGATTCTACATTTCTCACAAGATCCCCAGTGAATTTAATGCTGCTTGTCCAAGGACCACATTTTGTGTGGCAGAGTGTGGTAGGCAGATTTATAGCTCTTAAGTAGAGTCTATGCTCTAGTCCCTGGGGCTATGAGTATGTTACCTTACATGGAAAAAGGGACTTTACAGATGTAATTAAGTTTCCTAGTCCATTGGCCTTAAAATAGGGAGGTTATCCTGGATTATCTGAGTGGGTGCAGTATATTTATATGAACTCTTTAAAGCAGAAAGAAGAGAAGAGGAGGTCAAGGAAATTTCATACATGAGATAGGTTTGGCATACCATTGCCGCCTTGAAGATGGAAAAGCCATGTGGAAAGTATAAGAAGAAACTGAATTCTGCCAACATCCTGAATGTGCTCGAAAGTGGATTTTTTCCCAGAGCATCTAGTAAATGCAGTATTGCCAACCTGTTATTTTTAGTCTTGTGAGTCCTGAGCCAAGAGTCCAAGTGAGCTATTCTGTGCCCAGAATTATAAGGCACAGAAACTGTGAGGTAATAAATGGGTATTAGTTTAACTGCTAAATTTGAGATAATTTGTTATGTCAGAAATAGAAAACTAATATCTAGACCATCTAGCATCGAGGGAGAGCATGAAGTCATTCAACATTAGCAGGGTGAATCTGAGTTCCAGATCCAGGGATGATGTGAGAACAACCATAACTGGCCTTTGCATTGAATAGACTCGAGGGATCTCAGAATTATTAAGAAAGGCATGAACCTAGGAGACCAAAGATATTCTCACAAGCAGAGTCATATTAAAATAGAATATTTAAAGAGATGTAAGGATCTTTAAATATATATAACCCAAGCTATCTATCTATATAGATAGGTAGATATAACAAATAACATCCATCTGTTAAGAGACAATTCTTCATTGGTCTCTTGTACTTTTGAACTCTCACAAGCAGTCACACTGACAGTCTTGCAGACAGTCCGTTCAGGGGTGCTTGTATAGTGAACGAACTTGGAATATGGAGATAGTGTGTCTTCTTCTGGAGAAGGGGACAGGTTTATTTACTGTTCAGTATAATAAAGATAATACCTCCTCTGAGGCAAAAATAGGACAAGTTTGCTTGCATCCTATTATAAAATAATAGGATTTCCTTTATTTCCTTTAGCTTGGTGTTTCTCAGCTGTGATGAAAACTCACTGTGTACATAGCATCCGCTTAGGCTGCTCGGGGTTATTCCATGGGACTTGGGGGACGGGTAAAGGGAATCTAAGTGTGAAACTCATGCTTGCAGTGCTGTGAGTAATAATATCCCTTGTCTCTGACCTAGGCGTCTTTCTGTCACCAGCCATGCAGCCGTAGCTGGCTAATATGTTAGCTTGCAAGTAGGTTATAACCTCAGATTTTCACAGTTCTTTACTATATGAGTAAATCTCTGTGTTTGTTTTTGTGTCTATGGCTGTGTGTTTATGTAGGTGTCAAATTTCAAATGTTTTTATCTGTTACGAAGAAGTAAGTTGAAGAAGATGTACCTGTTATGGAGAGGTCTGAAGTTTCTCAAAACCATGAACTCAATAGGCTTTTGGCTCTAGTGCTTTCTTCTTAAGCCATGAAGTTCATACTGAATTTCTTGTCATTAAGGAAATATCACATTCAATCAACAAGAACTCCCAAAGTTTTACTGAAAGAAGCAGCTATGCTTAACTTTTTTGATATTATTTTATTACCAAGGTCAACACTGTTAAGTAGCATATATACATCCCCAACATTATTATATGGAATTTTCGTTTTCTTATATCCTACCCATTGAGTGTCTTTTTGTTGTTGGATATATCTGTTTCATTTAGGTAATAATGGAAGTAATGATGATTAGCTATGTTCCTGATTATTCTCAACAGTTTTTAGGAAGATATAATTTTGTATGAGGGTTTCAGTATAAAAGTGTCTCACTGGAAAAAAATATCAAAATTTAGCAGATATTTATTGTTTTACTAGGCAGACTGGAAAATTCTATAAATTATCTTCTCTCTGTTTTCATCTTTCAGATCCATAAGGAAGAATATAGATGTGAGTCTACCCCAAACAAAATTTGAGTTTCATTTTTCAGAAAAATTGGTTACTTGAGGGCTTGGGAAGACTCGGGCATTCTAAGTATACTTTGTTTGGTATCAAATGTCACTTGATATTCTTCTATATCAAGGATATCTTTCTCTTCAAGGTGTCTATTGAATATTTATTGTGTCTACCAAGACAGATTAAATATTTGTATGCAGAACTGTTCCAATTTTATAAAAAGACTATAAAAGATTATATGCGAATTGTTTTTGTGTTCTTAACCACCACTATTTCTCCATCTGCTTTCATAGGTTTCTGCCAAGAGGAAGAACATGAAAAATAGTCTAGGCTCAGTACTACCATGTTTTGAAATTTTGTGGAAAAGCAATAACAAGTCATTGTATAATAAGGCATTGTTCCTTTTTACTGAGTGGAAGATTGCTTGGCAGACCTGCTTGAAATTAGGGGTGGACGGAGTGAGGAAGGTGATAAAGGAAAATAATTCCATCTAAAGAAGATCTGTCTTCACTGTATAGGCCTGGCTGACCTGATTTATCAGTTTCTTTTTATTTAAACATTTTCAGAGTGAAAAATTCACTCATTCATTTACTGTTTGCTTTTTTGGAGCACCTTCTATGTACAAAGAACTTCTAGCTCAGCAATGCATTTCTTTTCTTTTAAAAACAGAAAGTCTTACTAAACGTTCTCTTTATTCAACACAGAAAAATAAATCCATGCTTTCTTTGCTGCAGTGGTACAGATTTGTTTTCAGTATTTTGAGTCCAACCTTTGAATAAGATATTTTTTCTTTTCTAACAGATCACTGTCAAAATGTAGTTTGTTTTGCTATTGTGTACTATCTTCCTGGAGAATTATTCATTCATCTATTTCCAGGTTAGTAAAGATCAATTTAGGAGACTCATAAAGTCACCAAGATGATCTGAAAGGGGAAAAAAGCAGCTTTATGGAGAAGAGTAATTCTTGTTTCAGTAGAACGTTCGAACCATTAAACTTATCTTCAGTGATTCTCTTACCTCACTCTGATTCTGATTGGGTTAGTAAAGTGCCATGATTTGAGACTGGACATTTTTTCAGCTGATAATGTGACACCATTTTAATATTACAAATCCTGCTTTCTCTTTTTCTTTGGTGTGATGTTTATGCTTGATTTGTTTTTTCTTTTTTTTAAATGTTTATTTTGAGAGACAGAGCAAGAGTGCAAGTAGGGGAGGGGCAGAGAGAGAGAGAGAGGGAGGGAGAGAGAGAGAATCCCAAGCAGACTCTGCACTGTCAGTGCATAGCCTGATGCAAGCCTCGATCTCATGAACCGCGAGATCATGACCTGAGCTGAAATCAAGAGTCAGATGCTCAACAGACTGAGCCACCCAGGTGTCCCTTGATTTGTTTTTTTTTTCTAAACTATTTCTTAATGTTTACATATAAATTTGACACACTTCCTGAAAATGTAGCAATAATACTGCTGTTTGACACCCACAAGTTTCTGACAGGAATGCTTTTATTCTGTGAATTATAAAGATTATGTTGTATTTATAGAAATGATAAGTCTTATGTAAAACATGAAAATGAGTTTGAACAATCTGAGGCATGGAGTTTTGTGCCTTTGTTGGTTTTTGATGTCTCTTCCTGGCTTCTCTCAGTACCAGCCAGGCTGTCTTATTTGTACTGTAATTTCCACATGTTACATAGTTTGTAAATACCAGTGAAAGGAACATCTTTTTTTTTTCATGTGGAAATGAATGTCCTCTTTTTATGATAGTTTATAGAAAAATAGTAGATTAAAAGTCCAAAGTGCTTCTACTTTTTAAAATGGTAGAATGAGAGTTGATAATGTTTATATTCTCCCCTTTAAGGGAAAGTAATATTCCCATTCCAAGAGTTGCCTCATGAATAATTTTTCATGTACCTTCCCTCCCTGGGATATTTTCTGTATTTTCTTAGTTTGAGGAAAGTATCTTTAGCAGTTTCTTTGATTAAAGTGGGAAATCTTCTAGGCAGACTTCAAAATGCTGTGTAAATTTTCAATTGAGCACCCAGCTCATGTGTTTTTTCTTCTTGTGATGCAGTTGAAAACTTAGCTGCACTAGACAGCACACTCAGATCAGGTGACAGGTCTTCTGGACTTTCTATATCGTATCTGATTTAGCCTACATTGCAGTCCACCTTTTCCTTCTGTAAACCCTTATCTGCCTTGAAAGAAGCCCTTGACTGGCTCTTCCTCTTTCTCTAGTTCTTTCTTGTTTATGTTTTGATTTTCTGACTGCTGTGTGGACTCTGTGGGAGTAGGAACCATGTTTTAATAGTCCTGGTATGTTTGTGATTCTAGGAACAGAGTAGATATTCAGGACATTATCTTTATTGATTGGGAGTGACATCCCAAGGACCAGCCAGTCCTTAGCCCCTGTATGAGCAGTGGCATTGGGTTCCTTACATCTTTGGCTTCAGTCAGCTCGGTTGCTACAACAAAAATACTATAGACTGAAAACAAGAGTATTATAGTCTGAGTGGCTTATAAAGAACAGACATTTATTTCTCACAGTTCTGGAAGCTGGGAAGTTCAAGATCAAAGTGCTGGCACATTTGGTGTCTGGTGGGGACCTGCTTCCTGGGCAGCCATTTTTCACTTTGTCCTCACATGGTAAACGGGGCAGGATCTCTCTGAAGTTTCTTTTACAAAGGCAATAATCCCATTCATGATCTAATTATCTCCCAAAGGCCCCCATCTCCCAGTGTCATTATATTGGAGATTGAGTGTCAACATATGAATTTTAGGAGACACAAACGTTCAGTCTCTAGCAGCTTCCTTTTTGGGAAGGCCCAGAGCCTATATGCAGAAGATGATTAAAATTGCATAAATGAATGAGATAATGAATGAATGAATGGGTGTGATTAGTCTTTGTTTTTTGGATTAGATGAGACAGTCTCTCTCTCTCTCTCTCTTTTTTTTTACCTTTATTTATTTTGAGAGACAGAGACAGCATGAGCTGGTGAAGGACGGAGAGAGGGACAGAGAGAGAGAAATAGAGACACAGAATCCACAGCAGGCTCCAGGCTCTGAACTGTCAGCACAGAGCCTACGCGGGGCTCGAACCCACAAACCATGAGATCATGACCTGAGTCGAAGTCAAACATTTATCCACCTGAGCCACCCAGGCGCCCCAGGTGTGAGACAGTCTCTTAAAGAAAGCTAAAAGCGATAGAAATGGCATATATTCTGTCTGAAATGGAGTGGACCCTGCAGATGAACATGTCTAGTGTGGTGGGAGACAGTTGTATGGGGCACTGGAAACGAGGGGAAAAAGTGAGATGGTAACAAGTTTCTGCTTACAAGGACCAGATAACCTGCTTGGACCCACACTGTGTGGGAAAAGGAAGCTCTGATTGAGAATCTCATACCTGAAGCTTGACCATGTTTCTGAAATTAGGTTTTAAGAGTCTGACCCTGGGGTGCCTGGGTGACTCAGTCAGTTAAGTGTTCGACTTAGGCTCAGGTCATGATCTCATGGTTTGTGGGTTCAAGCCCTGCGTCGGGCTCTGTGCTGACCACTAGCTCAGAGCCTGGAGACTGCTTCAGATTCTGTATCTCCCTTTCTCTCTCACCCTCCCCTTCTCTCTCTCTCTCTCTCTCTCTCAGAAATAGATAAGACATTAAAAAAAAAAAGAGTCTGACCCATTTGGGTAAAAACAAGCCTTTGTAAGCATTGTTGGAGAAAGTGGCTGGGGATGGAAATGAAGCAAAGGAACCCGAGGCCGCTTACCCAGCAGTTTCAGCCAAAGGCAGTGCTCCTTTGATAGGCTGTTTCTAAGGCAGAACAGCTCCCTCTGAAATGTGGTGTCAAGAGGTCTTTCATGTGAGCTTTCAGAGCATGTCCTTGTCAGGTGAGTGTGTTGTTGCCTCCTTGGAGCACATTTTTCTGCAAGGTGGCTCTGCCATCAAAATCTGTCAATATTAAAGGTTTTCTTGACTCCAAAAGTAGGTTGGTGAATATCAGTGGTACCCATGCACCATTATTGTCTGAGGCGGATGTCTGTGTAAAGGTTCCCCCAAATTCCTTTATTTGTGCAGCATTTTGGTTGTCATCTTGTCACCACTGACTGCAGTAGGGATGGGATTTTCTCTAAAGTTCAATGTGTTTTGCTTGTGAAAAATACATTTAAGAGAAGATAACTGAGGTTCTGTGACCTAGACATCAAGGGACAGGACTCTGGTTTTGACTTGGCCCAGCAAGATATGTTATGGTCCATGCTAGCAGAAGGTGAATTGGTTGGAAATAAACTTTCTTTTTTCTCTGTTTTTGGTGGAAGGAAGCACCTGGAAGTAATCAGATGATTTCCTGACTTGGAAAAGAATCTGATGACATCAGAAGTTCCCAAGAGCTAATAGCTATTTGATCTATTCATACCATTAGGCTGAGAGATTTGGGAAGAAGATAATATAGGGAACTACATAAACATAATACCTCAACATAGAATCAATCTTTAACCTTGTGAAAGGACATATTTTTCTTTCTCGCATCTGTATATTATTCTTTTAATAAATTAATATCTGCATATCCTTTGATTCTTTTTCTTACTTCGAGGGAAAAAAAATCTTTCCTCCTTTCCAAGGATAGTTCCTCTCTTTTTGTCAGTGATCTCATTTATTTGGACTACTTTCAGGCTAGTAAAAGAAATTTCTCTCCCCTTTTATCTTTGCATATTTAATCCCTCTTTCATTAGTGGCTCCTTTGCCATTTATCTACAATAAATTAAGATTTTTCTCATCATCCTGGAATCCCCTTCTTTTACCCTTGCTTTCCTTTTGGTCTAGTGTTCAATTTTTCCCTCTGCTGTCAACAGTATTCTATTTGCCTTTATGAATCAGGCACTGTGTTAGGGGCTGGGGGTGCAGAAATGAATGAGCACAGTGTCTGTTTTCAAGTAACCGATGGCCTAGTGGAAGGTGCAGACAAGCAATCAACATGGTAGATTGTGATAAATACAAAGCCACATTATGTACGGGAGACTGGAAGGACACAGAGTGTGAAGACATGTATTCCGTCTCCACCGCCAGGAAAGTCTCTTAAAGCAGGTGCTGATTTAGTGGATTCAGGAAGGACAAATAGAGAAGGTAGAAAGACCTGAATGAACAGAGAGAGACATAGAAACATGAGAAAACAAATACTTGGTTTGGCTCAAGAGTGGCAACCTTGGAAGGCCTGCTCATAGATGGTGATTCTATTAAGATAGAAAATAAGGAAGGAGGTAGGAGGGGATGATAAAAGATTTGACTTCAGTTTTGGCTGTATTGAGTTTAGAGAGGTATTTAACTAGTGGGAGGTAGGGCACTGTTTGTGAATGGCTCTGTATGCCATGCAAAGGGGTATTGGTTGCCTATTGCTTTTGTAATAAATTATCACAGACTTAGGGGCTTAAAACAATGTCCAAGATGGGTTTAATGGGGCTAAAATTTAAGCAGTGGCAGAATTGTATTTCTTCTGGGGGCTCTGGGGGAAAATCTATTCCTTGACTCTTTCAGCTTCTAGAGGCTGCTTGCATTCCTTGGCTTGTCACTGCATCACTGGTTCTGGGGATTATGACATGACCACCTTCGGAAGGTCACTAGTTTGCTTCCTATGTAAGGTGTTTGAACTCATTCTGAAAGCAAGAGGAAGCTATTGCTACATGTTTAGCCAAAGAATATGGTGGTGCTTTAGAGATTTGTGCTTTAGAAAGGTCGCTTTATTTGAAATGTAGATATTTGAGTCAAAGGGAGAAAACTAGAAGGGTATTGCAGTCACCCAGGTAAGAGTTATAGGATCCTGAAACATGACAGTGGCAATGTGGTTGAAGAGAAGGCTGACTTAGCTAGAAAATGGATGTGAGGACTGATTGGGATGTTTAGGATAAGTCACTCTGGATGACTTTCAAGCTTCACACTCAGGGAGCCTAGACAGATGATATTTCTATTAGCCAAGAAGTACAGTAAGAAAGTAGGTGCCAGTAGAGTTGGGGCAACCAAAGGTTTAACTTCAGTTTTGGCTGTGTTGACTTTGAGCTGAGAGGCATGGTACCCAGCTAAAGAAGATCTGAGGCCTAGGCAAGAGGACTGTTTTGGGGATCATCAGAAAACTGCATGGGAGATGGCCCAAGGCTAGTGTATAAAATGAGATGACTTGGGACTACTTCTGTGAATAATTTCAAAGTCTATATTGATGACTGGTCTTACAGAGCCCTTGATTCACCTTTACAGGGGCTCCTGGACATAAACGCATGTATGTCCTGTATTTCGTTCAAATTCATGAAGACTAAGAGTGGGGTTTTCTTGAGAATGGGGTTAAACCTTTGCTTATCTTTGAATCTCTTCTTCTATCCTCCCATTGATTGAATAAATATGTATACACAACCAGACATAAATATAGTTTGCATTATATCGTATTTTTTTATGTTCATACAGAAATCCCAGATCAGTAGAATCATTTTTTTGTCTTTGTTGACACCTGATACTGCTTACAAGGAGAAATATTTGACATTTCTCCCACTTGAGAATTGTCTTTCAAAGTCACAATAATTATCCGTGTTGTGAATTAGGTTACATATAGATATTTCCCAGGAAAGTATTTGAAATGTGTGTATTGTTGGTACTGAACCCTTAAGAAAAAAGCTTCTTTTCTTTATCTTAAGTTAGTGCATAGGGTTTTTATCACAAAGTTTTATGCCCATTCCACACAATTTCATGATCTTGTTAGTGTCAGAAAGGTGCTATGAGAGACAAACTGGAAGTTCTCCAAGAATTACCCCCCCTCCTTGGGCTTATTTTATCAGTTAATAACATCACTCTCTGTGCCTTTTATTTGACCTTGCGGCCTCAGGGTCATCTTTGGCCTCACTTTCCTTCCCTTTGTTCACATGGCCACCAAGATTTGTTAGTTCTCATTCTGAAATGACTCATTAGTACCTCTTATTTCTTCTGAACTCCAGAAATAACCCTTTTAATAAGTCTGCCTGTGTCCAGCCTATCTCCAGCTCTAGTTTATTTTGAACACTGTCACTAAGTAAGCTCTGGGAAACACACAACTGATCATATCCTGTACAAACCACCGGTAGCTCTCCACTGCCCATAAAAAAAGCCCCAAACTACTGACATCCAAGGCGGAGTCTGCTATCCTCCAGACACTTCCCACTGGGGACCTCCTCCTCTTATGTTTGGTGATTTTTTTCCTTCTGTTCTGATTGGAAAGGCCTTTCTTCGTCTGCCTTCCTGGCCTCTGCATTGGCTTGGTGAACACTGGCTAATTTTCCAAGGTCCAGTTCAAAGGGCATTTCCTTTGTGTGTCTTTTACTGTCATTACCAGCACTACAATGTTCTCGCCATACTACCTTTCTCTCCTTGAATTCTTTAGGTGATTCTATCCCCACTCCTTGCCCTCCTCACTGCTCTCACCTCTGTATCCTTAGCACATAACTGGTGCTTAATAATGATTGAGTGGTTTGGTGGAAAATCTAGTTAGAGTCCAGTTTCAGTCTCTTCCCTGATTAACTATGGTTCTCCAGGCCTCTTTTCTTTGTCTATAAAAAGGGGGGAAATTCAAGTACAGGTGTATCAGATCAAGCCATATATCCTGAGACCTCTGCTACGAGTGTTCTTAATAGACATCGTGAGGTTTTAAGATGAAGAATGTGAACCTGACTTGAGTGGCAGACGCAGTCATTCTTGTTATTTCCTTCCAGGCATGCTTGGTGAAATAAATCCACAGGAATCTTTAATTTGGCCTTCTACAGTTTTCTGCATTTCTCAGGAGATTAGCTTATGTTTTTTAGGTATCACGTACACTGTTAATCAGGGTTAAAAAGCAGGTGGGTCTGCAAGTAATCTTTGTTAGTCAAAACTGGTTTAAGTTTGGAAACATGACAGCTAGCCTGTCCTAGACATTAAAAGGGCATGGCTATACAGCTTTTTTTTTTTTTTTTTTAAAACCTTTTGTTTCTCAAATCCACACACTACCCTGCCCCCAGTTTGTAAAGGGTGAAATTTCATTTGGGTTGTGAGGATGTACTCAGAGAACTGGGGAACAATCTTGCTTCTATCTTTTCCAGATTTAAGGAAACACGTGCTTATGTTTTATGAAAAGGCCAGGAATGGACACTACCTCATGAAGAGGTTCAGTCAAAAGTGGTGTATTATTTTGTTAGGATTGTCATAGTGAAGTATCACAAACTGGGGTGGCTTATGCAACACACACTTAATTGTCTCGTGGTTCTTCAAGCTAGGAGTCTGGGATCAAGGTGTCATAGGGCTGGTTCTTTCTGAGGGATGTGAGGGGACATCTGGCCCATGCCAGATTTCTAGATTCTGGCGGTTTTCTGGCACTCTTTGCAAAGAGTTCCTTGGTTTGTATCATCCCAATCTGTGCCTTCATCTTCACATCCTTTTTCCCTTAAGTGTGTCTGTCTTTGTGTTGGAATTTCCCCTTTTTAGGAGGACACTGGTCATATTGGATTAAGGTCCACCATAATGACCTTATTGTGAAATGATTACCTGTGGAAAGACCCTATTTCCAAATAAGGTCACGATCTGATGTACTGGTGGTGAGGTCTTCAGCATATCATTTTTGGGGGATTCAATTCAGCCCACAACAAGGGGTACATGCTAGAGTGCGTGCTGGCTGCAGCCTTGGAGTAAGGTTTTGTGGGCTCCTGGTTGAGCTTATGTCAGGGCTTAGCCCTTTGGTGCTGGATCTTGGGGATCCACGATCTGGGAAGCCCTTCAGTAAGGTAGCTGGAGGGGGGCTGGGAACATGTATGAGGGGCTATTTACCAATTGGTAGAAAGTATTTTAGTATTTTAATATCCCTTCCAGCCGATTATCATCCCTGCTTAGAGACTGACTCACTCTACAATGTATTTTAGATGTTTGGGAGGGCTGCTGCCCTTCTATTTGTTGGTTGATACCAGAATTTATAGTTCCAGTAACTCATGCTAACTTAAAATGTTCGAGCACTGACAAAATGTGAATTCCTCTGTGACTGTTCTAATTTGAAGCTTCAACTCTCAAGTCTGTGCTTGTCTGTTTGAACCCCCAGTGCTGTTTTCATTCTTAGGTTTGCGATTATGTTGTAAAAGTCTAAGTGGCCATTAGCCTGCCTGAGTACTGCTTAGTTTTCTTTAAATTATAGAAGTTGTTACTAACCAAGTGTTCATTTTGTACCAGGCACTATTCTTCCTCATGACAACTCTATGATGAAGATGTTTATTGTCTCCTAAAAAATGAGACAACAGAGCTCCAGCAACTTGTCCAAAGTCATGACTCGTAAAACTAGTAGGAATTCCAGAGTCTGCACTGCTAACCAGTGAACCACTGTGCCTCTATGGAAATAACTTCTGCATTAAATAATAGACAAAAGAGACTATCTTCATCGTTCTTGAGTTGGCTTTGTGATGTGTGAACCTGATGAAGAGTCAGGAGGCTGGCCATGTCCCTCCACTGCTGTAGGGCCCCAAGCCCTCCAGTATGACCCCCCAGCAGGGTACAGCCACAGTTTCTGCCAGGATCCGTGGTGGTGAGCACATTCCGGTGTCCTGACATTGCTCCACCATCCCTTCCTCTGGTGACTCCCCCAAGAGATACATGCACAAACACACAAATGAACACACACAAATGCACGCATATACAGTAATATACACATATACAAATTTATACACAAATACGCATACACATATACATGCATACAAAACACACAGACAGGGGTGCCTGGGTGGCTCAGTCGGTTAAGCCTCTGGCTTTTGATTTCAGCTCAGGTCAAGATCTCACGGTTCATGAGTTTGAGTCTCATGTCGGACTCTGCTTGGGATTTTCTCTCTCTCTGCCCCTCCCCTCCTTGCTCTCTTTCTCATAAATAAATAAACATTTAAAACAAAACAAAACACACATACACAAATACCATTTCTGTATGGGCAGGTAATAATTGCTTTTCTTTTTCAAGGATTCCTAAGTTTTGGTTATGGAACTTGAAGACCCACAATAATCAGAGAAGTGAAAACACACAAAAGAATGGAAAAGGCATATATTTGAACACTCACAGAATGGGTGGAGTAGAGACAGGGCCACAGTGAGTAGCAGTTTACTGAGCTGAGGCTCTCAGACAAGACTCTTCCAGAAGACTGACTGGCCTTCTGAATTCCAGTGTGGCAATGCAATAGTAATAAACTTCGGTTCTTTCCTGCTAGTACCTTTATGAATTACCTGCTGAAAGTTTCTGTCCCAGTTTTATCTTTTAAAAATTTTCAGCCAAGAGAGCTGTGGAGCCACATTCTGCTTGAACACAACCAGAAGCAGAGGAGATGTCAGAACCTGGATGATGAATTTGGCTTCTTCTGCACTGCTGAGTTGATGAATGGGAACTGCTGATAAATCCATACAAATGAGAGCTTTCTGGAAGGTGGGGGGCAGTGATGAAAGACAGCTGTTTTTGTTTTGCCTCATAGTTCCAAATTGTCCTTTTTTGCTACACTTTTGGCTCTGCTTGGTGTGTTCTTATCTTTTCTTGTGCTGATAATGGTTGATTTCTTTCTAATTGCTCTGGTTTCTAGAAGGATGTTTGAGAAGGGAATTTTGGGGTTAAATGATTGTAACTCAGAGCTAGCCTTAATATTTTGGGCTCACTTAGTGCTTTTCTTTATGTGATGGTTTAAAAAATTGTCCTTCAAACGTACATTTTTAATGAGTAGGTGGCCATGCCAATTTAAAGAAAACCCTGTATATACTGTGCTGTTGAATAGTTATTATTCTGTCTAGCAGTTAATCCCATGAAATGCTCACTAATAGAAATTTTACATTATTGGGGCGCCTGGGTCGCTTAGTCGGTTGGGCGTCCGACTTTCGCTTGGGTCATGATCTCGCGGTTCGTGGGTTCGAGCCCCGCGTCGGGCTCTGTGCTGACTGCCAGCTCAGAGCCTGGAGCCTGTTTCAGTCTGTGACTCCCTCTCTCTCTGACCCTCCCCTGCTCACGCTGTCTCTCTCTCTCTCCTAGAAATAAAGAAAACATTTAAAAAAAAAAAAAGAAATTTTACATTATTGGTTTTTACTTTTACCAGGAATCTCCAGTTTTCTTTATGAATATTTGAATATTTGAAATGTAATTGTAGCAATTGCTTTATTTCTCTTCCTTGAGAGGGCTGTTTTTCTCTCCCTTGATTGTCCTATTTCTGTGGTATTTTATAGTGCTAAGCTGCCTCTTCGGCTATCTTATTACCAACCCTTAGGCTCATTAATAATTCATGCTCCAGCTGTGTGAATTGGTGGCTTTAATTAGCTATTACTATTTTCCAGAAAAGACAGTTTCATTTATGAGTGTTATTTCATGGAACAAACTCTTTAAGAAATGCATGCACTTGAAAATGAAATACTTTATTTGAACTGTGTTTTAGGCTCCAAATTTATTCTTCACTGCATTTCCATTTTATTTTAGGCTTGAAAGCTTATTTGTAATATATTGTATTTGTATATTAGCATATTTTATGCTTTCAGTGCTTACAATATTTTGGGAATGCTCTTGCATCGCCTTTTGCCAACATCCCATTTCCATTGGCATGCCAACCCTCAAGCGGTTAGCTTTATATTCTCTTATGGACTGTAAATTTGTGAGCCGTATAAAAAGCTGTTTATGTTCTTGTCTAATATTTCATAAGCTTTTGTACTTAGTCTAAACTCAATTAAGTAGCGTTTAAAGACTTGAAATGATTACTTTCAGCCATCATATTTTGAATTAGTCGACTCCAAGGGTATTGGATCTTCAGTCAGGCAGAACCTGGCCCCAAGACCAAGATAGACCATGCGTCTCTCTGGACGCACTTAGGGTTGCTTTGAGAGGCCTCTTCATACATTGATCTTCTGATCAGAGGGCATGGCTGTCCAGTTATCCTAAAAGCTGTCATAAAAAAAAGCTTGAAAATGAAATTACTTCGAATTCAATTTGAATGCTTCAGAGTTCACAGGAAGTGGGAAGAGCAAAGATGTTGGAAAATATAAGACCACAATTTGCCAAGTCTTTGGGCATAGAGCCATTGGGCCTGACCAATATTCCTCTGAGCCAGTCATTTTATTTTACTTTATTATTTATTTAAAAAATTTTTACTCATTTATTTTGAGAGACAGAACGAGAGAGCAAAGAGGGGAGGGACAGAGAGAGAGGGAGACTGAGAATCCCAAGCAGGCTCCTCACTGTCACATGGAGCCCATTGTGGGAGGCTCCAACCCATGAACCCGGAGATCATGACCTGAGCTGAAATCAAGACCAGATGCTTAACCGATTGAGCCACCCAGGTGCTCCTGAGCCAGTCATTTAAAAGGAATAGTGAGATGATTTCATGTGGCAAAAGTTCTGCATTAAGGGTAGTGGTATAAAAGAAAACCTTTAGAATTGGAGAAATGTAGAAAACTCTTTGAGTTTAATTTACTTGGGTGAATTTACTTTTTATTTCATCTGAATAAGAGTCTCTATAAAAAGTTGAGAAAACTCAAGATTTCAATGGATATATTTTTGTTTATTTCTACAATGACAATCTGGGAAAATGCTCCAACTAAGGCAATTCTTAGACATTTAGAGGTTTACATATATTTACTTCTTGCACATTATTATGTTCAGGCTGAAGACATCTCGGGAATATTGTCTGCTATAAATAGCCTTCAAGTCTTCTGGGAACAAAGTTTGGTTTTTGGTCACTTGCTAATTGCCATGCAAATTATAATTTCACAAATTATAAACAGAGGATTAGGTCTCAGGGTATAAAATCCACTTTTTTTCCTCATGAAAAAATTAATCTGTTTCTGTGAAAAAGGTGTCATCACCTTTCACACTATTTCAGCTTCTTGGGATAAACGAAACTGGAAGGAGATCTGTTTCCTCATTATGCTATAATACCCCCTGTTGGAAAACCATGGCCATATTACATCTTACATTCCTTTTGCCACTTTGCCTTGTTATGGGTTCTGTGAAATGATTTCAAGAGCTGAGTGCATTTCAGAGCATGGTTTAAATGGAAATATGGATCCTTAAGGGAATTTGTGTTATCTTGGAGGTACTTTAGAAGAGGGGAGAGGAAACAGGTAAAAGGACCCTTTCACATTTAGATGTGCTTAGGGAAAGCCATATTAATTGATAGAGGTTTATTTTATGGGGACTCTAAATGACAACTGTCAACCTGTAGTTTTGCATTTTCACTTACTATTTTGAATTCGTTTTGATTGCAAGTGACAGGAAACCCAGCCCAAAGTGGTTTGCATTGTTTGAAAGAGGGAGTTTATTGGCACATATGAGTGAGATGTGATATAGTGTCAAGGGTGCTTTGATTCATGGCACAAACCACATTACTAAAAACTGAGTTTCTAGTATCCATGTCTTGGATCTGCTTCTCTAGCATTGGCTTTATTTTGAGACCTCACATAATTACGAGGTGCCCGTCAACAGCTCAGAGATTTAAATACAGGGTGAAAAAGCAGGGATCTTTGGCCCATGGTTCCCAGGAAATATCCAGAACATCACCAAGACTAAACTGGATTAAGTTACCTGCCTAGCCTACACCAATCATTGTGCCCGGGAAAGGTCTTACTCCGACTGAAGGAGCTTCAGTCCCTGAACTGCATGTGTCAGAGCCACAGAGGGGGCCCACCTAGGTCACAGAATTCAAGAGTGGGAAGAGTAAATCCCCAAACAAAAACTGAGGCAGTTGCCAGAAGTGGGAAAGGAGTTTCAGGAGGACAAGGGCAAATGTCCACTGTCCTACATACTGCACAGACCCCAGCTTGGCCTGGACTTCATATACAGGCATTATATTACGTTTGCATTCCTGGGATTACTCCATAAAACTTTAAAACTTGAATACCACCTGAAGTATAATCATTTAGTAGGAGGAATAGTTATTATTTTACTTTCAGCCCCTCAAAAGAGCAAGAATTAATACTAGTTACAACTTTTTTTTTTTTAACAGGAGTTTTTAATTTAATTTAATTTTATTTTATTTTTTTTACAAATAGTTTATTGTCAAATTAGTTTCCACATAACACTCAGTGCTCATCCCCATAAGTGTCCTCCTCTATGCCCATCTCCCCCTCCCCCCCACATCCATCAGTCCTCAGTTTTTGTCAGCATTCAAGAGTCTCTCATTGTTTGCCTCTCTCCCTTTCCCCCACCATTTCCCCCCTTCTTCTCCCCCTTGGTCCTCCGTCAAGTTCCTCCTAATCCTCCTATACGTGCAAACATATGATATTTGTCCTTCTCTGCCTGACTTATTTCGCTCAGCATAACACCCTCAAGGTCCATCCATGTTGCTACACATCGCCAGATTTCATGGTTTCTCATTGCCATGTAGTATTCCATGGTATAGATAAACCACATCTTCTTGATCCATTCCTCTGTTGATGGACACTTAGGCTCTTTCCATGTTTTAGCTATTGTGGAGAGTGCTGCTATGAACATTGGGGTACATGTGCTCCTATGCCTCAGCATGTCTGTATCCCTTGGGTAAATTCCTAGCAGTGCTATTGCTGGGTCCTAGGGGAGTTCTAGTGTTAGTTTCCTGAGGAACCTCCACACTGTTTTCCAGAGGGGCTGTACCAGTTTACATTCCCACCAACAGTGTAGGAGGGTGCCGGTTTCTCCACATCCTCGCCAGCATCTAGAGTTCTCTGATTTGCTCATTTTAGCCACTCTGACTGGCGTGAGGTGGTATCTCAGTGTGGTTTTGATTTGTATTTCCCTGATGAGGAGGGATGCTGAGCATCGTTTCATGTGTCTAGTTACAACTTTTAAGCTTTAATCATTTAATACCAAGTGAAAAAGTGAGTATTTCCAAACACCTAACTATCTGATATTAAACTTGCAGATAGATTTTGAAGATGCTTTGACAATTATCTAAAACTGTGGTGTACAACCTGTAGAATCTGATAAAAGCTGTTAACTCTCTCTCCAGATAAAAGTACATGGGAATGCATGCATAAAATATGATCTGTAATTTGGGGGTTAGCAATTCCAGCTGAAAACTGAAGCAGTCCCACTACTTATCCAGAGCTTGAATATCTCCTGGGATACCCTAGGAGGTTGTCCTCTTTAGATTTGACATCTCCAGGGCATGGCCGGATTTTGGTCCTAGGAACGCTGGACGAGATGGCTGTCCCAGTCTGCTAGTCAGCCCAAAAGCTTCCTCAAGGCTTTGCTTCTCATCCTTCACTTGAAATATTTGCTTTGTTTTCGTTTTTTTCCCCCCTCCCTTTGTCTTTGAATAAGGATGCTCTCCTCTGTGTCTGTTTCTTTTGGAAACAGAATGTGTTTGTTTTTCTTCTCTTCTTCTTTGGACAATTTAAGGAGCTTCTGATTGTGATTCCTGTGAAGCTGTTACCCCCAAATGTACTTCTTTTGGAGAAGTGATGCTAGATGTTTGCACCCCATCCAGCTTGCTCTAGAACTTTGAGGTTCTTCATTCACAACTGATTGGACATCCTCTGACAGAGAGCTCATGGCCACTAGAGGGCGCCAACACCATCTTTAGGCTGCTCTATGAGTTCTGCTTCTATTGAACCCAAATATTTTCTTTGGTAGCTTCTGACCTTTTGTGTTAGTCTTCCCTGTTGGGACCATATGGAGCAAGCACCAGACTACAGACCAATGTGGAGAGGGGACACATTTACTTCATATATGTTATCCTGGCAGTGTCTCCTCCAGCACTGAGCAACGGCCCCACCCAAGTCATACCTGAGCGTCATCTCACAGAATGTTCTTTGTGATGAAAATACTCAGGCCCCTGGTACAGGAGAAACAGGATTCTTTTCAGCTACTGGACCTGCCATTCCATTTTTTGTCGATTCAAACCAATGCTTCTGGAATGGGAGGTCAATTTGAAGGTGGCCTGAATCCCTAGTAATCTAGCTGCAGGTTGTATTGGTGGTGCAGGAAACTGGTGCTGGAACCTTATGGGGTCCTTACCCCATGGCTGCCCGACATGAAGGGGTTTCATTTTTGCCTTCATGGGTGGATCAAATTGACTTTTCGGTGTGTGTTCTCTTCTGAGTCCTCATTTGTTCTGCAATCAGGAGATAAGTGAAGGGCCATGGTGCTGTCAGCATAAATAGGCTTTTGCTCTTTGTTTCCTAGAGAGATTGCCTTTGTGCCAGTGCCTTGAGCTTCTTTGAGCCTCTAAAATGTGGTGCTGCTGAGCCACCCTGGCAGGGAAGCCACTGGCAGTAGCTTTTCAAGTGGTCCTCTGAACTGGGCAGGAGAAAGCGCTCAGGGGCAGCTGACGCCAGAGTGACTTGGACATTCTCTTCAGTCTGCGCTACACACAGGATTGCAGCGTTTGGACTGTAACTAACCTGCTGTAGAAATCCTGTGAGCACATAAGCAGGGTTGACAGACTGTGAACGTGGCAGAAAGAGGATTGTTATGCTCTGTCCGTGAGTCAGCGGTTCCAAAATCACCACCAGGTGCCAACATCACAGGGGAAGAGGTGTAAGCTAGGAAACAATCAGGGGGAGGTAGATGTGAAACTAGATGAGGTTCGCTCCGTGGGAAATAAGGGGAGAGGAAAAGAAATACTGCAGGGAGAAATTCTAAGGCAGGAGTGAAACACTGTATAACAAACCAGGTGATGCATTAACACAGAAAATGTGAAATGCTGAACAGGGGAATGGAGTGGAATGGGAAAAAGCAACAGAAAACTGACCTGACCAGGTGCTTTGTAGTAGCCTTGCCTGGACGGATGGGTAATGCTTGGGGTCAGAGTTTTAGGTCAATGCGAGGTATTAATGTTTTCTCAGCTCCTAACTACACCCTGATTTTGCCTCAAATAAAAAGTAGGACGAATGCTGGAAGAAATCCCATCAGAGAGAGTCTGGCTTACGAAAGGCAGTCTTAGAGGTGGCTGAGCAAGTCAATTTCTGGGGAGGATGGAGCACATTTGTTGGCAGCCTTCCTCCAAACCAGTTCCTCATGCTCTTAGCAGCTGGGCTGGCTAAGCCCACCCCAGTTCCCAAGCCAGTCCCCAGCCCTAGGATGACAATTAGTAGTCTTTATCGCATTCCTTCCTGCCTGTCTCCTTCCCTTCTGTTCTTTCCTTCTGTCATCTCTGAATATTTACTAAGTACCTAGTACTAGGTGTCAAAGTTTTGTTAGGGATTCAGAGGAGAGAATATGGATACAGTCCCTGCCATGAAAGAGCTTACAACCGAGTGAAAGAATCAAATAATCATATAAATACATGCATAATATAAACCTTGATAAGTGCCATGAAGGGAAGTTACAAGACACTGTGTGAGTGTCTGACAAGAGGGAATGTTTGAGTTTGGGGGCATTTAGACTGAGGTTTGAAGGATGGATAAGAGTTACTAGTTAGCTGGGAGTGGGGAGGAATGTTTTGGGTGATTCGCTGTGCCTGTATAGGTATCACGAAAGGAGGAAGCATGGAATATTTGAGGAAATGTAAATAAGACTATAAGTAGTTGGAACACAGAAGGAGAGTAATCTGATATGAATCTGGAGAGATAAGTAGGCAGAGATAGTCAATGCATGGCCCTGCTAAAATCTTGTTCTGTCTTATTAACAACGGGAAACCATTGGTATATTTTAAGAACTGGGAACGGGGTAGTGGAGTGGGGATGTGATAATGGATACATTTCAAAAAGAATATTCTGGCTATAATATACAGAGTGGAAGGGGCCGAGTGAGGCTATGGTTGATCTGAGGTGAGGGCGGGAAGTTGCAGTTGTCTAAAGGAGGTGATGGTAGCCTGAATTAGAGTGGTAGCAGCAGACAGGGAAGTGATAGTTCTGACAGATGTTTAGAAAGTAAAATTGGCAGTATTTGGTGATGATGTTCTGCATGTGTATGTGTCTGGAGGCTGATGGGAAGGTTCAAATCAGCTTCCATATCCTTGACCGGCAGAATTAGATGAGCATTATTACTACCTCTTGCTGAGAAAGGAAACAAGAGCAGGAACAGATTTTGTTGGAAGTGGAAAGTCATGAGTTGTTCTTGGACAGCGTAAACTTGTGCAGGATTGTTCTTCTTCTTCTTCTTTTTTTTTTTTAAGATGGGATTTGAAATCAGTTTATAGTGCAGATCAGAATCTTTGACTTAGCTACAGTATTTGGATCCGGTGGAGTCCCCACATTGGATGCTCATCATCTCTTCAGATCTGAGAGGTGCTGTTTTGGGGCTTTGGGGGTTGGTCACACCAAATTTCCAGGGCTCTTTATGACATGGACAGTGTACCTTTGTATGCCTTAGTTTTTTCTCCTGTAAAGTGAAAGGCTCGTTGAGGTGAAATCGTATCAATTCCTATGCAGAGACCCTGCCTGACCTATGAAATAGTGATTCCTTAAGCAGAACAATTTGGATGCTTGTGTCGGGAAAGATTTTGGGGATTTTTATATACTCATTTAGGTCAGGGTTGCTAAGGAGAAACCTGCCTGGTGGCTATTTCTTTTCTTTTCTTTTCTTTTCTTTTCATTTATTTCTAGGAGAGAGAGAGATGCGTGAGCAGGGGAGGGTCAGAGAGAGAGGGAGACACAGACTCTGAAATAGGCTTCAGGCTCTGAGCTGGCAGTCAGCACAGAGCCCGATGCGGGGCTCGAACCCACGAACCGCGAGATCATGACCTAAGCGAAAGTCGGACGCTTACCCGACTAAGCCACCCAGGCGCCCCGACTGGTGGCTATTTCTGTATCTCCTTCCCTAGTACACAGGAATATATGACTCTATGCTGCTCAGGAAAATCCCATGCCAGGGATATAGCAGAACCTGTCAGCCTGCTCACTCAGCACCTTCTCCAAGACAGACAAGAGTGTAGTCCCAAAGGGACTGTTAGGGGACATTGACTCAACTGATTAAATTCTATTTCTTGGTTGGGTGGTAAATTCATGAGTATTCATTATCATGCGCTCTAACTTACTTAGCTATTACACAATTTATTTTGCATGGATCAAATGTGTCAAAATTTTATAAAATGCAAAGGGAAAATAAAAGGGAGAAAAAAAAAGAGCATAGTTCTCATAGGGCCCCTCTTCATCTTTTCTTCAGTGTTTCTTTCTTTCCCCCAAAGCTGGGTTGCAAAAATATACACTTTGGTCTTGCCTTTCATTTTACCTTCATTTTNGAGCATAGTTCTCATAGGGCCCCTCTTCATCTTATTTTTCTTCAGTGTTTCTTTCTTTCCCCCAAAGCTGGGTTGCAAAAATATACACTTTGGTCTTGCCTTTCATTTTACCTTCATTTTATTTTTTTCAGTTCCAATATTCATCTTTACTAATCATTATCTACAGTGGATGACCTAACACAATGCCTGGCAAGCAGAAGTTATTCAACAATCATCCGTTCCTTTCTCAACAGAAGCCCGGGGTCCTGCATTGACATTGGCTTTCTCTAAGGCAATAGTTGCTCAAATCTAAATAAGCAGTTAGGTCACCCCAGGGAACAGAGCTTCCCTCCCACAGGTGGTCTGTCATTTGTGTGAGATGCTTTACAGATGGAAGAAGATCTCGAGCCATAGTGAGATTCTGCTTAGAAATTGGGATCCTCCATCTGCTTGGCCAACTACTAGAATTCCGAGGTGTCATAGGACCTCAAGGCTTCCGGGGATACCACGTGGCTAACTTTCGGAGAAATTCTAATGTGCTCCCCTTGGAAGATGACTTTGGCCATCTTGTATGAAGAATGGAGTCCAGGATCAGCCTTCTGACCCAGAAAATTTCTAAGTCTTTGCATAACTATTAATATTGAATGCTGAGCTCACCTCTCTTCACTCAGTGATTGCTGCTGATGCAACAGGAAAATCCTGTTCTTGTCAGATTTAGTTCTGCTCCTTACATATCCTATCAGTGTAAGAAATTGGACATGGCTGCAGCTCTCTTATTCTTATCAATGGGAAGGCACTAAATTATAAATTTGTATGTATGTAGTACTAATTGGACACCTCACACATAGCATTTGCATGTTTTCTCGGGTATCAGAGTTTGTTCTTGCTTCTTAATTTTGGAGAGTAGGGGGTCAACAGGGAAATATAAGATATGTAATTCAAATGCATTTAACGGATGATTTATGGAAGATTCGTTTCTTGACCCTACTCTTGCCCTTTTTCATTAATGTGAGAAAATATGTTATTCTCTGGGAAATTTTAATGTAGTACCTGTCATTTAGTCTCAAAGCAAATAGGAAATGTGTTTGTAACTTTGTGCTCTTCACTAGCATTATTTTTCAACCAGAAGAGTATTCTGAAATCAGAGTTTGGCCTTTTTAATACTGTGCAATGTGCAGGGAGAAGACCTTGCTTGGTGTTTTCTCAAATCCTTCCCTGATGGCTGATCCTTACGCTGCACCCATCTGCCAGCATATTTCTGAATGATGGCTTTACAAAAATGTGGCTGCAAAAGTTTTCTTTTTCTACCCATCTACACGCCAGGTTCTACTAAATGCAAATGTGATACACATGATTGGAGTGATATCATTTTATTAGAACTCTTCTCATAACCTAGCTCTAAAAGGCCTTCTGTTTCTATTATAGCTAGGTTATTGATGCTAAATAGTTCGGCAAATTGGGTTGTTGAAGCGCGTCCACCATGCATTATTCATTAAGTGCATCTTTCACAAATCAGAACTGTCTGTTGCCTGATCTTGGAGGCCCAGTAACACCACTTCTCCGGGACGGTGCCTCCTTTGTGAGCCAAGAAATGGAGACCCAGGCACATCCGTCAGGCCAACACTTGGTTACACTGTTGTCCTCGAAATGTAGTGCATAATGGGGGAAAGCCTTAATTAATGTTCTACAGTAATGTGTCTGTTTATAAAGAAATAATGTACTATAAAATTTAAGCAACGTATAGTGAATGTGCTTCCTAATGGCAAGGCTGGCATTTTAAGTGATCAGTAAATCACTTAAATATTAAGACTTTCTTGAACAAGGGTAATAAAAGGAGACATTTGGAAATGGTAGATACCGGTACGTACAATTATCCACTAAATAAAACATTTTTATTGTGATCACAGTGTTAATCACATTGTAGAACAGCCTGATCAGGAAACGTGAGAAATTATATCAGAAGTTTTTTTCATTTTCGACATGACTAACTTCCACATTAGGATGTAAGCCCCAAATATTTAAACCAGTCTGACTTTCCACAGAGGAGAGCCATGTTTTAGTTTCCTGAGGTTGAGAGATCATTTGTAAAACTGCTGACACTGCTGCTTCCCATGGTTAAACCCTTCCTTATTTGGATCAAGGTGTTCAGGCTTGTGATGTTTTCCAGCTCCTTCCCTCTGGGCTGTCATTCTAGCTCCTGGGGCAGAAATATATTCTCAGGCGCTTCTTGCTTCCCTCGTGGTAAAGGAGATGCTCTCCCACTTCCAGCTTCTACAGGCATGATCAGTCCTACAGAGTCTTGTTGGCTCAGTTCTTTGGAAGGTGATGTCCCACTGCTTGTAAGGAAGACATCTGAGGACTGACCTATACAGCTTGCTGTTGCCTGGCTATTCCCTAGAACTATTTAGTATTCCCTCTTGACCAGCTTCCTTTGATCATGGAGGTCATATCCAGAGGAAACTGAATCAACTATAGGGTTTCCCTCCATGGGTTTCTCTCCAAGGATTCAGGCTTTTCCACTTCACTCCTCCTTTTTGGCGTAATATGATTTGATCCTCAAAATCTTCTACTGTAAAGACTTTTAAACAATGTGCTCCCAAAGCATTGTGTATGTTTCCCTTTCTCACTAATTAAAATAAAAATTGAAAAAAAAGAAAGTTAACTAAAGATTATTTTAAGTAGTTACAATTTAAAATAAACAAGAACTTGGAATCTCCACTCTGCATATTGTATATGATTAAGAATAGTCTGCAAAATGGAAATAGTTTGTAAAGTGTTAGGCCAATAATAATGCATTCAAAATGTTTTAGAAAATGTCCATTTATAGTTAATCTTTTGCCAGGCTAATATATATGAGATAGACTGTCTGTGAGGGCTTTGTAAAACAAAATTGTAAATTCCAAGATGTTGTGCTTAATGGGTTGTGGTGTCTGAATCCCAGATCTCCACTGATGAAAATTTGGCAGGTTGGGAAGTGAGATGAGGGTTTAATGAACAAAATCTAATCTAAGAGATGGAAATGCTGTTCCTCTTAAATACAGAGAAATTAATGGGCTGGAAAAGGCACAAATAGTTTCCACAGAGGCACAGAGTGATTTCCGTGCCGGGAAGGACAGAGGCTGGCTGGTTGGGGTGTGTAGCCATCAGTCAATGACTGCCTGTGGTCAGACCCGGCCAGAAGGAATTATGCATGCTTGGTCGGTCCATGACAGATCCTTTACTTTAGTTCCTATAGGTGTTCATACTGGTGTTCCAGGGCCCTGCAAGGAGGGGCCTTTGTATGGTTAAAAGGCCAGTAGATGTTTGTTTCTTTACTTTGATAGGACATTGTGTAATCAGGGCCTTTCTTACCCTCAGCTTGAGTGATGAAGACACAACCACTGTTGGAAGACAGGGATTTAGGGATTTAAACCAATGGGAGAAGGTTTCTCTTACGACCAGTGAGTTTTCCATTCTAAATTCTCATCAAATTTCTCTTCTAGTAGAAGTTAATGAAGTCTCTAACAAACACCTCTAGTTGGGATTTTGTTATGCGCCAAAGCCAATAGCTAATTACCCTCTATCTTCGTGGACAGATTAAGCCACTGAGTCCTGGTTTGAAAGCAGATGGGCAAGTGGGAGTGTTTGCTGCTGTTGGGAGTGACAGAGAACGGCCTGGCCTTGACCCTGTGCCTACGTTTCTCCACCTCCATCTCCAGTCAGGGAGCTAGTAATTTGTCTAAGAAGCAGTGAGGGAGGAGGATGAAGAGGCAGGGCACCAACTCAGGACACTTTTGGAGGAAAGATTCTTCAAAGGGAATAAAACAAATCCATGAGACTGAAATATTGGTTAGTATTAGCAGTAGGTCGCCTCAGGGCCCTATTGGGTTGTGTGTGTGTGTGTGTGTGTGTGTGTGTGTGTGTGTGTGGTAGGGGGAGGGGAGCTGTGAAATTTCTGGAAGGTTAAGCTGACGTCCAGCTGTGGCGGTGAAAAGCACACAGCACTGTGGGGTCCAGGTGAGTGGGAGGTAGTGGGTGGCCCTGTGTCTGCAGTGCTAATTTCCATTAGAACAATATCACAGGAAGGCAGGTGAATTTGCTCCTGATAGGAACGAAGTAGAAGCACTGGGGGCTTTGAAGTCTTAAACCAAGGAACAAGATAGACAGAGATCAATGGCTTGCTTCCAAGTTAAAATTTAGAATTGATTAATATGAATTATAAACAAGATGATGACCAGTAGCTCTGGGAGCTATTGGAAACGATCTGTATCTTCGACTTCAGATTGACGTTTTAAAATGTTTTTTCACAGGAGAGTTAACTTTTGTATTTGAAGTTTGCTATCATTTGCCTAAGGGCTTCTTGTTTTAACACAAATAGAAATTCTTGGTATTTAAACGTATTTTGCTGTCATTACTGTCAAAATACAATTGTTGCATTGTATGGACTCCCTATGAGCTATGAGACTCAGGATCAGCTCTGTTTGGGGCAGAGTGGGGGGCAGGGAATTTTATTTCCCACAGAATCCAGTCTTGCTTTCTCTACTGGCTGGAGAGTGATTATGAAACTGCTGGAGGATTAGGAAAGGGGTGAGAGATGGGAATGGATTGTGTATGTGTGTGGGTTTCTACTAGAAGTAAACACCCGCATAGCAGGGAATGGCCTGGTCTGGTTTATAGCAGATAGCTCGACAAATCATTCTTCACACCTACCTACAAGGCCCTGCACTATCCAATCCAGCTTTCTGCTTACTACCTCTTTGTCCTCATTTCCCACTGCTTTTCTGTCTGCTCATTCGTCATCAGCCACATTTTCCTTCATATTCCTTCTATACCCCAAGCCTACTCTCACCTCAGGCCCTTTTGCACTTGCCGTTATTTTAGACTGGCATCTTTCTCCTGGATTTAGAAATGGCTTTTTTCACTTTCAGTTTTTTGTTCAACTTTCGCTTCATCAGAGAAGCTTCCCTGACCCACTATGTAGAATAGCTTCTCCATTCCCATGGCCTTCCCTGTTTCTCATCTCAGCTCCCTTTCTCTCCTTCACATTTATTCCCTCTGGCATAAGCATACATATGTCTAGTTTGTGGATTGGTTTGTATTTCCTCACTAGCATGTAAACTTCAATGGGTGAAGGGCTTTGTCTGTTTTGTTCACTACTGTTCTTGGGACCTAGTGTTGTAGACTCTGAGTCTAAAGTTCTTTCTTGTCTTGGCAAGAAAGTGTGACGCAGGATTAAAAAAAGAGATGGCTAATGTCTGAGAAAAGACAAGAGCTCTGAGTAAGGGTCCTTGCCGCGTTTTTGTTAGGATCAGAAGGCTTACAAACATGGTGATGGACATGCACAAAGAGAGAATAAATCTGTGAACACGAACTTGTGGATGTGAGGGAAAGGAGGGTCTTGAAGATATTCGGGGTTAGGGATTTGGGTTAACAGAAAACAAAATCCTGGCGCCGGGCAGAAGGTTGTTTATAGCAAACATGAGATACCACCTAGGTTTATCTTAGCTAGCCTAGGGGATGAGACAGGTAGGGCAAACAGCTTCAGGGTTAACAAGGCACCTTTTCTTTTGTTAATCATTTCTACTCTGGGCTGCTTCACCTGCATTGCAGTGCAGCACTCTATAGCACTTTTTGCCTGCTTATCCAATTTGGCCCTTTCTTCCTGTGAAAGCTACTTTCTACTATGGTACTAAACTGGGAGGCATTTACGCCCTCAATACCTAATCTTGCTTACCTCATATATCTTTGTATTGGGAGACTTTGCCCTCTCTCTATCCTGGGTGCCTTTGCACCCCCTTCTCTATCCTGGCGGGGGGGGGGGGGCTTTGGCCCCTCCCTACTCTACCCTGGGGGCCTTTGCCCCTCCCTGATCTATCCTGAGGTCCTAATCTTGTTTACCCAAGCTCAGGTGTGAACATCCTATGGCTTTGTACTTCTATATGCTTTCTTAACCCATTGGTGTAAGCCCAGGGAAATCCTAAGCTTATTCCCCACAACCTAAAACAATGCCTGGCACAGAATAGGCACACCCTAAAATTTGTGGAATGAACAAATATCGTATTTGCTTTGGCTATACCTATGCATATTAATAATACAGACATTGTTGCTCATGATTTTTCTCTTTCATGTACATATATAAATGAAAACAAATTATTTCATTGGAGTTTCTTCCACAAACACTTGACAAGCTGGAATCGTTATTTACATGAATATTGCAAAGCGGATAATTGCTTTGAGAACTAAGAAAAAGGTAAAGCAGCTTAAAACGTACGTATGGGATCAGACTCAATCAGAAAGCGTGGTTGGCTCCGTTCCAATGACTTGAATGCAGTAGGGTTTACAGCAGACATTTCTTGTGACTGCATTGGTTTTAGTCTCAGACTTGGGCATGGAATCAGAGACATGCTATCTTGACTCACCAAAACATACTGCTTTTTAGATTTCAGGGAGACTTTCTGTTACTACCTAATGATACCACGCTCAAATGTCAGACGACAATGCCATGAGAGCTGCAATTGCAAAAAAAAAAAAAAAAAAAAAAAAANCTCTCTCGCAAAAGAAAAAAGAAAAAAAAAAAAAAAAAAAAAAAAAAAAGAATCAACCAAGAAGTGATTCTTCTGTGATATAAAATTTCCTGAAAATATCCGGAGTTGAACAAAACTACAGTTTACCATTCTTTTTAAAGCAAAATCTCCTTTTTAAAAAATGTGGGAGATTGGTTTTGTTTGCTTAGTTTTGAGACGTTTTCCCTATGTAATTATTTTAGGAAGTACATGGATTAAAAAATGTAGTAACATGTTCTTCCACAGAAATAATCTGCCTCCCAGTATCTCACTCCTGAGGGAATAGTGGCGAGTAATGGAATCAACCTTTGAGGGCAGGGTGATGGACGAGCAGGCACAGTGGGCATAGACACCAAGATGCTTTAGCTCTAAGCAGTGATTTTGAAGTAAACTTCTCTGCATCTCATCTGATATTCTGCTCTCGGCAACATTAGCTGAGCTAAAGAAGTGACTGACCCCCCTCCCCCCCCAAAGCTGACAAAGGAACATTTCGGAGAGGGGAAACTAATTTATTCTGACTGCTTGTCAAGCATCAGCCTAACTAGCCTCATCTTTGTGCCCTAAAAGGTGCAAGACTCTAACCTTTGCCTCCGCGGCATTGGCATTAAATAACAAAATGGCAAAGTAGTTCCTCTCAGGAGGAATATGCATTAGCACAGCACCATTAAGAGCAGGGAGTACTTAAAAGCAGTGATCTTTTGAAATTTGGGGCCAGATGGTCAGACATGTTGACCTTCATTTCTCTCCTATTAGCAAAAGATATTTTTCTTTTTAATTCAAAATGACTTGTTGGGAAAGTGACAGAATTCTCTGCACTTTTATGTATGTGATGCAGCACTTGAGCACATTACTGCTTGAAGCGTGTTTGGGGGCAATAATGCCACAGTAGTACTTCCCATGACTTTCTTCACAAAGCGCTTGATGATGGATTTTTGGTGGTGGTGGTGTGGGGGTGGGGGGGCTACGGATTTGGGAAATTCTCTGTTAGCTATAAGAAAATTAAAAAAAAATTTTTTTTACAATCATTTATTTTTAAGAGACAGAGCACAAGTGGGGGAGGGACAGAGAGAGAATGAGACACAGAATCTGAAGCAGGCTCCAGGCTCTGAGCTGTCGCACAGAGCCCCACGCGGGGCTCTAACTCACAAACCATGAGATCATGACTTAAGCCAAAGTTGGACGCTTAGCCGACTGAGCCACCCATGTGCCCCTAAAAATTCTTGAATCATTAACAAAAATTTTTTAATGTCTATTTATTTTTGGGAGAGAGACAGAATGCAAGCAGGGGAGGGGCAGAGAGAGAGGGAGACACAGAATCCAAAGCAGGCTCCGAGCTCTGAGCTGTCAGCACAGAGCCTGATACGGGGCTCAAACTCACCGACTGAGAGATCATAACCTCAGTCAAAGTCAGATGCTTAACCGACTGAGCCACCCAGATGCTCCTTGAATCATTTTTAAAATTTTTTGCTGAAGTTTACTCTCACTATATTTCTGATGCTTTCCAACTCTGCCATCTCAAGGGGCTGGTTCTGTGTCCTGTATGGTGTTGGGATGGAAGACCTGGGATCTAACAGCAGCCAGAATGACCTTTCAAAAAAGGATACTTTAATGAGCTGGTGACAGCTATACGGAGTTGTGGCTCATGGCCATGGGGAACCTAAGTGACAGTATAGAAGAATGTGCCTCAAAGCTGTCTCACCTGAGAGGTGAGGAAGCTGGTGTGATTATTCACTAATTGTCACCTGTCATTGGTTGAGGGCTGTTGCCGATGCGATCAAGTCCCCAGAGCTTGGGTCCTGCGTGAGGACTAGGCAAGGCAGAACAAGTCTCAGCTGGAAGGCACAGGTGCTTCCAGAAGGCAACTATGGGCTGACATACACAGAATAGTGTGAGGGCACAGGCAGAGCCCTCTTGTTTGTCATGTGCGTTCCAGTTTATCGACCTTTCCTCGGCTCTAGAAGTAAGTCCCATGGCGGCAAGGATGTGCACTGTTTGGTGTTCCCCACAGGGTGCCTGGAGCAGGGACATGGTGTTCCACTGGAAAACAGGTAGCCTTTTACAGTTATTTCATTCTAAAGTAACTAACACTGATGTGGCAGGTCCAGCAAAGGAGAGCTATCACGTGAGACGTGGGATTGGCCAAAGAAATGGAAGATGTTTGGGTAGGGAGGGAAGGATTTAGAAGGCAGATTCAGGGTCACGGTCTGCATGGTGCACTGGAAAGGTTATGAGGATGAGGTCTAAGCCAAAATTTACTCTTGGCAGGAACAGTAACTTTGTAAGGGGTCACGGTCAAATCCTTCATTCTGTTCCTGGGAGGATTCTTTTCCTTCAACTACTTTACCTGCTTCACAGAGATGTTAAGATAATAAAAGGAGATAATAGATTTGAAAGCACTTCTATAAAGAAGTACTTGTATGGAGAAAGCTACTATTTAACTGTTGAAAATATGTTCAAGTTAAAATTGTTCACAAGTGCTTAGTCCCTTTAAGAAAGTGATTGCTGCGGGCAATAGCCATTTTGACGGACAGTTATTGCCTCCCAGCTGAAGTGAGCAGAATAATCAATTTCCATGGTATGTTGGATGACCTGTGGCTGAAAAGAGAACCTCTGGGTGATTGGGTGACTCTTATCTCATAGAGAGCTGGCAGCCTGGGAACAAGGGGACAAGAGAGAAATGTGCTCAGGCAACAACGGGAATTCATACCTCCTCCTGATCTGGAAATCCATTTTGATAAAGTGAATAAGGCAGGGGAGCTGGGACAGGAGACCTGCAGGGCAAAACGGCTTCTTGTCGCAGTTAGAACCAGGTGGAGATGAGAGTTCTCACTTGCTTTTGGCAGAAAGGTTGATCATTCCAGTTGATCATTTGAAGGCTTTGATACCTAGTCCACCGGGAAGTTGAAGGACTGAAGCTGGGTGTGGATAAGGTGTTGGTCCCAGCCTGCCCCCTCTAGCCCACCCACATCTCAGAGCACCTCCGGGTGATGCATATGGCCCCCTACCCTAGACAGAAAGACTAAGATCTACCCTTTCTGTAAACAGAAGCCACCAGGCCTTCACCTACGGGTTTCCACAACAAGGGAGCATGGCCTGGCTAGGGAAAGTGAACCAGGAGAAGGGGGCTGCACAGGACCTGGGGTGAGAGTCACCTGCTTGGGCAGAAAGTTCCTGGAGTTCTACAGTGTTGTCTAGAAGGAGGGAGGCAGGTCTGGGTGAGAAAGTACCTTGACTTTTTGGATTCCTTACTCAAATCAGGCTAGGATCTTAATGTATGGGACCTAGGACAGGAATCAAACTGATTTGACTTGATATCAAACTGACTTTTCCCTTGGTAGTTAAAGCTTTAAAAAAACCACAAGCAGGTGGGTTAACTGCAAAAGCCCCTAACCATCCAGTGAGGGATGGGATGGCAACTCTAGGAAGCTGCTTTGCGGGAAGAGAAAGGTAAGTCAAGGCAAACTCTATAAGGTGTCACCATGTGACTCACAGGAAAGTCATAGCCTTTGCAGTGGCTACAAGGCCGTGCATGATCTGCGAGTCCCATAGCCTCCCTGACTTCATCACCCCTCTCCCACTCCTTCCAGCACACTGTGCTTTGTCTACACTTCTTGCTGCCCTTCAAGGGTGCAGGCCCGTCTACATCAGCTTTCCCTTCTGTGTGGAATGCTTCCTGAAAACTGCCTGGCTACTCTGTTCAAGTGTCACCATCTCGGTCACCTAACCTGACCAGCCTATTTAAAATGGAACCAGGCACTCTGATTTCCCCATCCCTCTGTCTTTCCCACCTATCTGTCAGCTAATAATTTACTTATTGATTTTTTGGGTCTGTCTCTGCCTTTAAGAATGTAAGCTTCACGAAGGCAGGCTCCAGCCCACAGCAGAATGCTTGGCACATAGCATTCTGTGGCACATAGAAGGTGTTTAGTAAATCTTTGTCAAATGAATAAAGTGACCTGGGTTAGTGTAAGTAGCAAACAATGATGGAATTTATCAAAAAAGATCATCAGAGTTACTTAAAATGTTTGGGATTTATAATTTGTTAAATTATTGCTGTTTGTAGAGGGATAAGATCTGGATATTTAAATGTAGGCTTTTCTTTGTCACCATTTTTTTCTTATGGCTTCATGGGTCTCACTTTTTGGGCTGGTGGTACTTTCTCTGAGAATGCAGACTCAGACCAGAAGAAAAAGCTAACGAATTCCAGAGGAAGGTCTTGAAATCAAACCCAAAATCATCTGAGAAGAGAACTTAGAACTGTTTAATGGAGATTCGATTGTGCACATTCCACCTCTTTTCTTTCTATCTCTTTTATTTGTTCCTTTCTTCTGTTCCCTGCTGTCTTTTCTCTTTCCTTTCCTCCTTCCTTAAGCTTGGAGCAAGGCCCTGTGTTAGGGCTGTGGGACTTTGAGAGGGCTAAGGTCAGTTCTCAGGAGGTGATGGTTGGGTGGGGGAGATTTCTGTGGGAGGAAGTCATTTCAGCAGTATGTGGAAAGCGCTATCATAGAAGGACACACAGACACTAGAGTGACCAGCACTGGAAGGGTAACTAGATTGGCCTGATGGGGAAGTAATGGGCTGCTAGGGGAGCACTGTGGTACATTGGTAGAATTCTACACACTGGAGCTCTGCAAGAATACATAGTTATTGTTTAGAAATTCTGAAATGATTTTACGTCTGAAACACAGTCTTTAGTTATTTCAAAAATTCACCATCTTTCGGCCCCAGTGTCCTACCCATTCTGCATAAATTCTGTCTATCTCTTTCTGTCTGTCTCTCTATACACACATACAGTGATACATACACATCAGTTATACTATTGGTAAAGATATTATCAACATATCAATAACACCAATGATGATAATTATAGTAACTAGCATGCCAGGCATAGTTAACCATGCCCTTGGCTTGGGTTATCTCATTTACTCCCATCACATGCCTATGCAGAAGATTCTGGCAAGGTCTTCATTAATTGGGGAAACCAAAGCATCATGAATGAAGTAGCACACAGTGACATCATTATTTGAATCTTTCTGATTTTGATTGTCCATAAGTCCTTCCCACATCACCAGCATGTGTCATAAATAAATTTATATTCTAAGATGTAGGAGAGACGGATGTGCCAAAAGATGCAGCTGAAAAAGTGATAAAATCAATAAGCAGCAAAATGTATACATTTGTAGGAAATGATAGCTTTAAGACACTCCGAGATTGAAGAGGATTTAGCGACTACTGCTTGCACCTTAAGTGCCATGTAGAACTTCCCTAGGACTTTCTTTTTATGAACAGAAACATCTGCTTTATAATAATGCTCATTTTTCTTACAGCATTTAATAGAATTATCAAAATTTTATTTGGTGGTTTTAGAGGATTTTAGTGATCAGATAGTTAAAGAAATGGAGGCATGCTTTTGTGCTGACCTGGTATGGTGGGAATTTCTTTGTGGCACTTTATCAATGAGATTTAGTTCTGTTATCTGAGTACATCAGCTTTGTGGTCCTAACATCTTATTCCTATTGAATTGTGGTAATGGGTAGTGGTTTCAAATACTTTCCAATTATTCCCATGGTACTTTGTGCTAGCCAGAAAAGCTCTAAGAGACACATACTCTTTTTGATTAATATTTCCCAAAGCCTTGTAATTCACGTGGCGCTAATAATCAGATAGTGATTTCCAATTATGGGGTTCTGAGACAGTTTAGATGATTTCCAGTTACCTGCAGGGATGCAAAGAATTTAAATTTCTCTAATGAATTATATTAGAATTTGTTTATTATTATTTAAAAAATTTTAATGTTTATTTATTTGAGAGAGAACAAGAGAGCGCAAGTAGGGGAGGAGCAGAGAGAGAGGGAAACACAGAGTCTGAGGCAGGCTCCAGGCTCTGAACTGTCAGCATAGAGCCTGATACGGGCTCAAACTCATGGACTGAGAGATCATGGCCTGAGCCAAAGTCAGATGCTTAACTGACTGAGCCATCCAGGTGCCCCTGTTTATTATTATTTTTAACGTAGGATGAATGATCTGTATATGGTTGAAAAAGTTAATGCGGTACCGGTACCCCTTTTTGTCTTGATTGTAAGTAATTTTGGCCACTATTCAATGTGTCCACTGCCACTTGCTCTACTATATACCTGCAGCCATGTAATATTTTCAGTGAGAACCTGAAATACAGGACTTCACTCAGTGGATTTCATTGTATGTGTCTTTGTACTTGTAGTTTCTATTATTCATATTGTTGTTTACTAAATAGTAATTTATAACCCACTGATGGAGTTGAGACATCTCATTAGCCCCATTATAGAACTTTCTTCGATTTCATCTCATTCCATTCAGTTCTCTGCTTTGATCCGCATATATGAGTGTGTTTAATGGACTAACTAAAGGTTTCTGTTCCCATATTATTTTACCTGTAACAATGATATGCTCATCAAAGATTGTGTAATAAAGAGGCTTCATAGTGGCAACATAGGTATGTCCAATGGTCATTATCCTGGAAAAAATAAGAGTTTTCAGAATTAAGCCTGACTATCTAAAGAGCAGACATAGACATAAAGCAGAAGCTCCTTGAGAATAGGGGCCACTTCTGTCTCAGCCACAACTGGATTCCACGATGTGACATGTACTGGGTACTCAAAGTGGTTGAGTGACTAACTCACTTACAAAAGCAATGTTTTGCATGATTTCAGAAACTCTTACTGATCTAGATCTGAACCTGACCCTCAAATGGGAAAGGAACCCGGAGAAGCTGGAATGACTTCCTAAGGCACGGATATAGTTGGTGGCCAGTGCGGATCCAAGTTAGGGAAAGCGTAAGTTTTCACATACTCTTTTCTTCTTCTCTTTCTTCCCATTTACTCTAGTTATTAACATTCTGCCATTGCANAAGAATGAGTAACATAGAGGCTAACTTAGAAAGATACCATTATTGCTCTCTTTCTGCCATCTTTGAACCTGTGGAGGCCTGCTGGGAACAGGACTCCTGAAACGACAAATATGTCTGGAAGATTGTGGTCCAAAGCCATTTTTGCTGGCTATAAATGAGGTCTCAGGAACCAGAGGGAGCACACAGCTCTTCTTAAAATTGAAGGTGCTTNTGAGGTTTCAGGAACCAGAGGGAGCACACAGCTCTTCTTAAAATTGAAGGTGCTTATGCCCGAGATGAAACTGAGTTCTATCTAGGCAAGAGATGTGCTTATGTGTACAAAGCAAAGAACAGTGACTCCTGGTGGCAAACCGAATAAAACCAGAGTAATTTGGGGAAAAGTAACTTGTGCTCATGGAAACGGTGGCATGGTTCATGCAAAATTCCGAAACAACCTTCCTGCTAAAGCCACTGGCCACAGAATCTATGTGATGCTGTACCCCTCAAAGATTTAAACTAACTGAAAAGTAAATAAATAAAGGTGTAGATTTGTTCTCTTGAAAAAAAAAAGAAAGATACCATTATTCATAGACTTTTGAGAAGATTAATTATGGAGCTTTTGTACTCAGGAACATCTGTGCGAAGTGTGTCTACAAATACTTTCCAAGTTAAAACTCCCTAACAAACCAAAGAGTTAAAACATTGTCCAGATTTAATATGTGGAGAAACTGAGGCTGTGATAGTTTTTAAATTACGTGCTTGAGGCCACCCAGCTGGTAAGTGACAAAGCCATGCTATGAACCCAGTGTCTCCATTATTCGGAGTCCCACGTGGTTTTCCCTGGTGTGACAGCTGCCAGAGGGTAAAGTATTTGGTCGAATGCGGTCCAGATTGTGGTCTGGATGGAAATGGAATGTGGTTTAGACATGCCAGCATACTAAATTACTGAAAGTGGGAAGGCAGAGACACACTCAGATGAATGATCATCCTCTGTATTTTATGGCAAAGATCTCTCTCCATTTTACATTGAAATTTTACATTTTTGTGACAGTCACAATCAATTGTGAATTGATGCATCAGGAAATACCCCATACACATTGCGGCATCTTTCCTCAAAGAAGCTCTGGAAATAAATGGAGTCTTGCTCTCCTCTTAGCACGTGTGGATGATGATGACAGAATGGCACTGTATCTGAAAGCTTAAGAGCATCATTTTAATTTAATGGATGATGCAAAATGAATATTTGAATCATTTGGCTCATTCAGAGCTACAAGGCTACTAAATCTGGAAGGTTTTTTCCCCATCCAAAATCTCAAAGAAGAAATTTGGGGCTTTTTTTCCTACTCTTGAATTACTTCTGGGCAGTGGTAAAAACATCAGACTCTTTTTTCCAGTTCACTTGAGGGTTAACATTGCATCCACCTCCGGAATCGCTCTGCTGGCACATCTGGGAAGAAGAGCGAACTGCAGTGTCTCTCTTTCTCAATGGAGTGCTTAACCTTGGTGGCACCAGACCTGAAATTAATTTTCTAAGTAAGTAGGGTATGTTGAGTCTCAGGACTAAGCCCTACTAAGACAGGGTTGTTGTTTTTTTTTTTTTCTAAGAATCAATACAGAGTAAAAAAAATAACTTTTAAATGTTCAACTCACAGCCACAGAATTACAAAATCTATGTGAAAGAAAGTTCTATTTCAGGCTATGGGAGTGAACATCCAGTCACTGCCATACTCTATTGGCAACTATGGAAACTCGGTTGAAATTGAACTGTTGGCTCTTGGGTGGCATCTTTGCATGATGCCTAGAAATGTCCTCTACTGAGCTAGCAAGTACCATGCAGCATACAAAAGGAGATTGGAAGTATATTAACAAGTGGGTTCTTTGAAAGCTGAAGCCCTTCCTCACTAGGCATGACACTTACTATTATCTACTTCTCTTCCTCTCCTTATGTACTGCTTCTAAGTGTCAGTGGATTCACTTCTGTTTGTGCCTAGCCATCACTTGGATTTAAAAACTATCAAATGATATTTCATGTTCTAATATCTGTGTAAGGTACAAAAATAAAACAACAATAAAATAACATTGATGCAAATGTGTATTATGTGGAGTAATCTACATGGCTATGCTGAAGACCAGAGTTAAGCAGGGTAAGGAAAAGCCATCATGAGTGTGAACTATTTGGGACAGAGTTCTTGGAAGAGTTAAGTGTACTTAGGATGCAGAGGACAGGGCAGGCCAGATAGTCTTGGTCTTGGTTGGGGACAGGGGCAAGGGAGGCCTGGGGAAAGCAGTGGGACTAAGCAGACCCTAAACTGCAATGCTGTGTGTGGAATTTTAAAACTGTAATAGTAATGAGTCTGTAATTACTATTAAAAATAAGATTATGGAGGTCACTTAATACTTCCAGATTAATGAGGGGCGCCTGGGTGGCTTAGTCGGTTAAGTGTCCGACTTTCACTTAGGTCATGATCTCGCAGTTCGTGGGTTGAGCCCCGCGTCGGGCTCTGTGCTGACTGCCAGCTCAGAGCCTGGAGCCTGTTTCAGAGTCTGTGACTCCCTCTCTCTCTGACCCTCCCCTGCTCATGCTCTCTCTCTCTCTCCTAGAAATAAATAAAACATTAAAAAAAATTAAAAAAAAATACTTCCAGATTAATGCATATACCTTAAATTTATGGAAACCATTTTTACTGTTAATATGAAAGAATGTTTCTTAAGGTATAGTCTTGGATACAACTACATCAGAATTGCCTTGAGTGCTTGAAAAGAAAAAGCATAATTCTGGGCTCTCTCTCAGACTCTCGATCTGAATCTCTTAGGGTGGGTCCCAGGAACTGGCATTTAAAATAATCTCCCCAGGGGATTTCTATCCCCACCAAAGTCCGAGCATCACTTGTATAGAATAAACTGAAAGTCCATGTACATTTATAATGAACATGACTTAGGGAGATGTTATTGTGGAATAGAAGTCCTGGCTTCTAGAATTTCTGATAAATGTTTTTTCCCCCCTAGATCTAGAGTTGTCAAAAAGATATCCATTGGCTGCTTCAGACAGAGCCTCATGAGACAGAGTCTTCATGGGCTTGGGGCCTGGAACTCAACTTTGCTTTTACAGAATTTAAATTGGGTATGTTTGCCTATAGAGGGCTTGATTCATGCTAATAAACCCACCAGAGACTTACTGACGAACCAGAATACTGCCTTATTAATTCGTGGCAGAAGTTACACCTGACTCAAGAACTGGGGCCACGTTGCTCGGGCCTTAGGAAAGGGCACACACATCAACAAGGAACTCAGTGAACAAAGAGTGCTCCATCCACTTTGTAATTGTCTGTGTAGTAGCCTCCTCCTCTCTATAGACTGGCCTCCCCTTGAGCATCTTATTCCTGGTACCCACTTCATGCACTGCAGGGCCTGCCACAAAGTCAACACTTAACAGAGAGCTGTTGAATGAATGGATTATCCTGGACCAAGGGGATCAGGTGATGGTAAGGCACATCTACAGTGATTTGATCCAGTAGGGTAGGTTGTTTTACACACCAGGGATATTTCTGCCTACTAATAGAGTGCTTTGTGTCCTGAGCATCAATGGAAACTGATAGATTCTTACTTCAGGGATCTCCTCCCCTGCTCTGTGTTTTACATGAAATCTATCTCCTATCATCAAGACCAAATCCAAGTGAGTAGATAATCCTTCACTGATTTGTTTAATAAGTTACATGTCAGTTTGCCTGATGTCAACCTTGACCACCTTATTAAATATGAGAAATGTCCTAATTGAATTTAAATAAGTATTCTTTTTAGGGTGCTTTTAAACTTTCTTATTTCAGAGAATAAAGATTTCTGGCCTTCCTTGCTTTCCTATTCTGGGATATGTTTTATTTGCAGTTTTATATTCACTTGTAACAGATGGTCTTTAGTGCTTTTGATGAACAATTATTTATGCAGAAGTTCTTTAATAAGATTTACCAAAGGAGATGCCAGAGACCGTGTTTTAGGAATTTTAAGTTCGAGCAAAAGGACAGTGCATGTTCTCTATCAAATATATGTATGTGTATTTGCACATAGGTAGAGGACAAGGGAAGAGAGATTTCGAGAAGAATATTTATGAGATAGTAAGTAAGTGAAGACTGAGAAACAGCCTTTGGATTTAACAATGTAAAGATCAACAAGCAAGTGTTGTTTCAGTAAGGCAATGGACGCAGGAGCCTAAATTAATGGGTCAAGAGGAAAGGTATAAAGCAAATATTGGTAACTCTAGAAATTTACCTGAGAAATGAATATGAGATAAAGGTCTATAGGAGTGTGAGGGAGGATTTCTTTTTTTTAATTAGAGAAACTTAAAGATGTTTAAATTTTTATGGAGGAAGATTTGAGAGACTTGGAGAGAGAGTTCAACTTGGAGAAGTTGAACACACTGCAGAGAGAAGCCTTCCCTTATGTCAACATTCAAAAACGTTCATTGCTTCCTGTTGTCTAGAAAAGCTCTGAGGGTAAGAATTTGAGAACTTTGAAGAAATAGCAATAGCGACTGGGATTCTGCTGGAGCAGAAAAGATCAAGAATGATAAGGAGGGACAGCTCTGATCATTAAAAGACTGATTTAGAACTCAAACCTCTATTGTTTGCAACTGCAGTGTAGCTTGTGATTATGTTGAGCGAGGCTGTGACTTCTACAGACCAATTTCATGCAGTCTTTCATTCTCCGGGGTCCCCGGAACAGTGCTACTGTAAGTATCTGTGCTGGTTTCTGAAGCTTGACTTCCTCCATTGAAACCACAGGAAGATTGTTATTTGATTTATGAAAGGAGTTAGCCAACCATTCACCTAATTTTGAAACAGTGACAGGAATAGGAGGTAAGAAAGGATACTGAAGCAGAACTGTACAACTTGCAAGTTCTCGAGATGCCCAAGGAAGACAAAGATTTTTAATAGTTAGAGTCATAATGCATTCAAACGAAGTTAAGAAATCAGTTTTTAAGACAATACAAACTCATTAATGCAGACAAAGTTAAAGAAGTGGGTAGCTTTTAAAAAGTTTGAACTATACACTCTACGGATAGCTGTGTTAGCTACCTGAAGTCTTTTCTGGAATGAGAAAGGGTATAAAAAAGAAAAAGTATATATTTCTTTTAAGTTGAAATTACACCAACTGTTAAAGCAAAGTATTAGCATTTCTATTTAGTAAACCAGTGTAACATATTTGTGTGATAATGGTATAAATACCCAATTATCTTACATTTTCTGTAAGATAGACATCTATGTATGAGTTATCGAGGTCTACTGCTCAGGGTTTCGCAAAACTGGAATTATGGTGTTGGCCATCTGGAACTTGGAATCCTTCTCCAAGCTTCTTCCAGTTGTGGTTGTAGGACTGAAGTCCCCATTTTCTTGTTGGCTGTTAGCTGGGGTCACTCTCAGCTTCCCAACGCTGTCTGCCATTTCCTGCCATGTGACCTTCTCTACAATATGGCAGTTTGCTCTCTAGGGGAACTTCAGAAGAGTATCTGCTGCAGCTTTGAATCCTTCTGACTTCTTTTGTCTCTGACCCCTAAACCCTCTGTTTAAAGGGCGCTCTGTTTAGGCTAGACTCACCCATACCCAAGTGGAGGAGCACATGAGAAGGCCATCTCATGTGGTATGCCTACCACAAATGGTTCAAATGAATAGATAGAGGTGTGGGCAGGGTAGAGGGGGCAAAGGAGGGATGATGAAAAAGTCAGAGACTAGCAGCTTAGGATGTCATTACCAGAACCTGGTGAGAGTATGGACTGTGGAAGAAAGCTGTGGCCCTGGAATAAGGTAGCCACTGGCAGAATCTTACACTGAGGCAGGAGGGGAACAGAGAAGAAATCCCCTATCTCTCCTTCTGCCTCTGATCTGTGGATGGCTTTTATGGGGGCCAAGTTGAACCAAAAACCAAAGGCTCAGAGCCTGAGTGACACAGTTATAGAGATCAGCCATGAAGACAGAGGAGCAGAGAAGGTCAGTGAATTGACCGTTGAAGTGCTCAAGAAGTGGACATTGCTATTATTACGAGATCTCTTGTTTATGAACATATTTGCAAATCTAGAGGAGTGAAGGGCTTGGCTTCTCTGTCAACATTCCAAGTGGTTCTGATAGGTGGGTGATGATATAAATGTGGGAGAAAGGAATTGGCCAATGAGTAGAACTGTAATAGTGAATTACCTCTAGTACATTTCCTTGCAGGCAGGAGGTAATTGACATATAGCCGTAGCAACTGGCAATATAATAATGAGATGATAAACGCTCATAATGAAAAGGTCTTATTCCATAAATATGTACTAAAGGAAGAAAGCAGAATGTTAACTTGCATTGGTACTTTAAAAAACCCCACATATATATGAAAAAAAAAGGAAAAATTCAGTGGGTTCTATTGATAAATTTTGTGTTATAGAAGGGTGTGAACTTGTTCAAAGGAGGGAGGTGGGAGAGTATGTTTCCTTTTTGGATTTCACTGACCCAAATATATGACTGTGATGACTATATCCTTAAACAATAGCTTATGGAAACATTTGAGTGAATTTTGGAATCATAATTATAACCTCTGTAGTAATCACACTGACCCACAGCTATCCAGTGAAAACACTCAAAGTTAAGATTAAAGTCTTTTATGAACTCTTTTAGTTGCAATAGTGAAAGAAGCAGCATCTGTAATAAAACTTTGTGGAACTAGAACTTTAAAATTTATACTAATCCTTCCTCTGGCAGAATTTATTTTTCATCTTAATGTATTAAGAACAAAGCAATTTCTGTTTCCTTTTGAAAGTCTAATTTTTAGATTCTGCTGAATCTGTACATGGGGAGAGATCAGGGGGTCCCTTTTTGTCAGCTTCTACCACACAGACTGCCGAACCTGGAAATTTAATCATTTACATTGGACAGGACAGAGGGATTCTCCAATTCTGGTTTTTGTGGGTAGCATCTCTTCCTATGTATATTAGACATTGAGAATAGAAATTAGAAAACTTTTATTATGAGACTGCTTCTTATTCAGTATTTCTGGTGGTTTTTGATTATTCATTGGAAGTCAATTAATTAAGATTTTTATCCAAATTAAGAATGCTACTCGTGTAGTTAAAAATCAAGGAAATAACACACATTTCACATTTCTTTCCAAATGTGCAAAGCCATTTAAGAACTTCCGTGTTCCAGCACCCATAATGTTTATTTTTATGTTCATTTTGCATTGAATAAATTGCCTTAGTGTTCTAATTAGCATTTCCATCATATTTGCTAACACACTTTTACACTTATGTTATGTAGTAGAAAACTACCGTCAAACATTCCCCTAATAAAATTAAAATATTCTTCATCTGGATACATTTTTCTGGTAAGTCTTACAGCAAAGAAACTCAGAAGGAACACTGGTTAGGTATTCTGAAGACAGACTAGGAAGTCTAAAGCTTAGAGACAGTCTAATATTATACTAATTTCATTTTTAATATTGGGCCAGGAAATTTCTCCAATCTGCTTTCTGCTTTGACTAAATATAGTCATTCCTATATTTTAAATTGGCCCAGTGAATATAAAAATTCCTCTCTGAAATGTATGTAGAAGATAGGTTTGTACCAATGAAGACCATCTGGTATTGTTTGAGTACCAGTGGAAAGGTTGCTCTATTTTTATTAAAAAGAATTATTTTACTTCCTTAAATTTTATGAATAGTTCAAACTAATCCAAACCTTTCCTTTTCTCTTTAAATTTTCATTATTCTTGGATATCTAGTGTGAATAATAATATAATTTTATTTCATGTTTAATGCTATTCTACTTCAAACTTTCCCTCCACTTAACTCTAGGTGTTCTAGAAACAATGATTGTACCTAGATAGAGTAACTGGCATTTTATGGTACTATAACCCACCACTTCATAACTTAAAAGGCCCATTTTAGCATATTTTTGAGGATAAAAACTTTAAAAGTGGTCAATGTTATACTTTTGTTAACAACTTGATAATAATCCAATATTAGAAACGCTGCGCTTTTTAATTTGCTTTCTATTTCCTTTAACAGATTTCAAGTTCTCACTGGAAAAATCTTCATCAAAGTAGGTTAGATTATCTCCAGAAGGAAGTACTTCATTACTATCATTGGGTAGTTCTCCTTTGTGACTTCGAAGGGAGTGCGATAGAAAGGAGTGTAATTTTGTGATCTAAGAAACATTGTTTAACTTGCTGCTATTTTGGGAAATTTCTGACCTACTTTATGCCAGTAGCTTGGCTACCTAGCTATGTGGACATCTTTTGCATATTTGCTTCCCTCATAAAATGGGAGGGTTTAAAACTCTTCTGGAGGTGGGATTTATAATCCTCCTGTCCTGAGATCCCATCCCATTATTTACAATATAACTTATCTTTTGCCCTCCGGTGAAAGAAATGTGGTCATGTCACAAAATGGAGGTTGTAATCTTTCAGAAATTGAAGGGAAACTGGGTAGCTGGATTATAGAAAATCCATTTTTTTTTTCAGGCTGTTTAACTTCAACAGAAGTAATCTCTCTGTGGGTGTTAATAAATTGTAGTCAGCCAGGATTTAACACTGATATGTATTGTGGAGATTTAGATTCCCTTAATGTTTGCCTAACTTGTTCTCTGTACCAGAATTCAGCATTCTGGATGTTATAAATATGTGAACATTCCCATAAAGTATAAATGCAGATGGACTGTTTAGTAACTGTTATGACAAGTACTTGACAGTGAACTTCAGTGTTTTCCTGTAATTCCAATTTATGGAGAAACAAGAAGCTTAGTTGTTTCAGGACTAGCATTAAGTATGTGATATTTATGTTCTTGTAACTGTGAAGCTTGGGTAGACAATTGAATTGGCTAGTCCTGCATTTATTCGGTAAAATTTGTCTAGGATAAGTTTATTTTGATTAGTGGGCTAAAACTGTTTTATCTTTATGCCCTTGTTGTTTCTGGCATAAATGCTTGGTCAAGGTAACTCTCAAACTGCTAAATGAGTATTTCTCAGTGGAGTCTTGTAAGTTGGGGACAGTGCTCTTAAATCTTCTTGGCTGAGTTGCCATCCGTTGAATTACTTGGCTGAGATAGGATCAAAGTCATTTTTTTACACCTAAAAAAAAGTTCAGTTTTTATTTAAAAAAAAAAAAAAGAGATTCAGTTCAGAGAGAGTTTTCAGTCACTGAAAGAGAAGGTCACTATGTATTTTTTATTCTTATAAATTATTAGCATTGAAGCATTTGGACCAATTCTAGAGAAGAATAAATTCACATTTCTTACTATGAGAGATTATTGCTCTTGCTAAAACATTCTCATGATTTGTGTTTTTAATCATTTTATTGTTATTATAGCTAATCTACCTACTATCTCTGAGAAGAAGGTTAAAATTATTAACCCTGTGTTACAGATTGGGGAATGGAGACACAGTGAGGTTAAATGGGGCAACAAGCATCCCATAGTAAGTCATGACACATGGAGGATTAGTGTGATATTCATGTGTTTTGTTCAGTCACAATGTCTTTGGTTTTACTTGTAATGAATCACACAATTGCACCCTCAGCTCATGTTTAGAATGGAAGCACTGACATTTGACCATCGTTCTTTTCTCTCCCCAATGATCCTTGTGAGCCACTGAAGACAAACTTCTGTGATTGTTAAAGGAGTACAGCTTCTCTTAATCCTTTGTAAGATGTGCATATATTACGCTTGTAACAACATTTATTTTCATATTAAAATTAAAGATCTCAGTCTGGAAATTAAATTTTACCCCGTATGTATATTTTCATTGCTAGTCTTTTCTTCTCTATTTATATGGAGACAAATCAACCAAGTAGTATTTATTGAGCATCTATAGACTAAAATTCATTTGTGTTGGATGATTTTTGGCTACAGACTTTCCCAGGTAACTGTTGTGATATCTTTCTCTCAGGTAAGGTACTGACTTATACTTGAGGCAAATTCTGGGTGGTGGCCCAGCCTTCCTCCATTGGACTGGATGATTTAACTCAGTTGGGATCATGTTATAAAATCTCAGGGTCGGAGGGCTTAAAAGCCGTTAGCTCTCACATCATAAAGCTAGCTGCTCTCCCCGCCCCCCGATTGGAGGCACAGGTGATCACTCATAAAATTTGCTCCACTTGTCCTTTCACATCTCAAGCTCCAGCCATCTGGGAGAAGAGCCTTGAGGATGCTGTGCTGTTTCCCCTCACTGCCAGCTTCTTCTGTACGTGAGTCTCTCTCTCTCTCTCTTTTTTTTTTAAATGTTTTTCTTTATTTCTAGGAGAGAGAGAGAGAGAGCGTGAGCAGGGGAGGGTCAGAGAGAGAGAGTCACAGACTGAAACAGGCTCCAGGCTCTGAGCTGGCAGTCAGCACAGAGCCCGACGCGGTGATCGAACCCACGAACCGCGAGATCATGACCTAAGCGAAAGTCGGACGCTTAACCGACTAAGCCACCCAGGCGCCCCTGTACATGAGTCTCTTAATGGAGCCACCTCTTGTTCTCTCTTCGCCACTCTCCATCCTTTGTCCCAGGCTTGCACCTTAACTGTTAAGTCCTCTTCAGTGTTTTTTTTTTTTTTTTAAGTCCTCTTCAGTGTTTAAGTCTCAGTCTGCGTGCTACCTCTTGAGATGTTTTCCCACCATTTAGCGTAGATCAAGTCCCTTTGCTCCCTGAGCTCCAGTAGCAAACATACTATGCTTCCCTGCTTGCTGCCGGATAGTAAATTCCACGGAAGCCAGGATCACGTTTTTCTCATTCCGTACTGAGTGACAAATTCTTAGCACAGTCCCTGAGACATAGTAAGTGCCAAACATGTACTACTCGATTGGGGGCTTGGTTGATTGCCTCTAACAACAGAGGAGTGAAAAAACTAGCAATTAATTAACACTTTGGTGGCACTTCCAAAAAGAAAAAGGAATGAGAACCTATCCCCCACCCTAAGAAAGAGGTTAAAGAAAACATAAAACTGTTATACAAATGAAGACAAAAGCAGAGATTGTGATTTTAATATCAGACAAAATAAAATTTATGCCAGATAATATTACATGAAGTAAAGCTAGTTCCTTTTAATGTTAAAAGTTGGAATTCACAGGGGCATAATTATGAATAATCATTGCACTATGTATCAGAAATATGTCCATTTAGTGAAAAATTGTGACCCTGGTATGGGGTACCAACAGAAGAAATACCATCATAATAAAAGATATACATGAGAAAAAAAACAAGTATGGAAATTCAATACATAATATATACATAAATAGGTATTCTTGAAGAATAATACAGATAAATTAAAATGGAGCAAATAATCAAAGAAATAGAAGAATCATATGGATTAGAAGAGCTGAGTTTGGAAATCAAGTTTTAACATAATATGTGCATATTTAAAGAAAAGAAAGCCGTATTTAGATTTATGCCAGTAAAAAGAAAACAATTTTCTTCACATATCTAAGCACATAAACCAAAGGAATAAAAATGGGTTTGGCATCACATATTTTTTCCCAGAACACCAAATATAATGTGATGATATTCATTTTGAAGATCAAAATGTGGCATCAGAATTGTGTCTCTCCATGTTGGAGTTCAGAGATAAGGGAAACTGGAAGACTTTCTCTGATATTCAAAGTTTCAGAACATATAGTGCTTTGGACAAACTCTAGTAGGAAAAACATTTTTGTGCTCTTAAGAAAATTATCATTTAAAAAAAAATTTTTTTTGGTTTTATTTAATTTTGAGACAGAGAGAGACAGAGCATGAATGGGGGAGGGGCAGAAAGAGAGGGAGACACAGACTCTAAAGCAGGCTCCAGGCTCTGAGTTCTGAGCTGTCAGCACAGAACCCGATGCAGGGCTTGAACCCATGAACCGTGAGACCATGACCTGAGCCGAAGTCGGACGCTTAACCAACTGAGCCATCCAGGTGCCCCCCAAATTGTCATTTTTTAAAATCTTATATTCACCATACAACCATAGTGGTTTTTATGTTGATTGTAAGGATATTAAGAGTCAAATATATTTGAGGCCAAACAATAAGGCCTTAATGAAAAGGAAAAAACTGCTAGTTGTCCATTATATCTGCTTTCCCCTTCACTTTTTATGCAGTGATAGAAGTTTTAGCTGAGTACATGACTGCCTAGGTAAAGGTTATGTTTCCTAGTCTTCCTCACAAGTAGGTGTAGCCATGTGAATACATTCTGGCCAATGAGATAGACTGAGCTTGAGGGGTGCAATTGGAGGCCAGGTGCATGAAGAGCCAGCCATCTTGAACCATGTGAATGTGGACGATGTGGTAAGGGCAGCAGAACCACAAGATAGACAAAGCAGCTTGGGTTTCTGAAGACTGGGTAGGGCAGACCCACCCTAACTGTCTGAAATTTTATGTTGCAGGGAAATAATTTTCAGTCTCATAAATCCATCGCTATTTTATTCTCTGGCACATCAGCTGAATTTTAATTACTACAGATAAAAAGTGTACATATAATGCATTTAAATATCTCAATGCTAGCTTCAACTTATATGTTCATCATTGTTTTACTTCCTCTATTTTCACTTTTAATATTTCATCCTTTGTGTGTGTGTCTTTGAATGTTTGCTTAAATATTTTAAATACATATGCTCACTACGTAGGTATCCTTCCTTATAAAGTTACACAAAGACATATTGTAGATAACCAAGAGATGAATCAAAATTTAGACTCAAACGTGGGGAGTTATACTAGGATAGGATCAGCATTGAATATGGAAATAGAATAAGTAACAATTGTAAATAGAGCCAGATCATCTTTATCTTTAACTTCCTCTCTCCTTCTTGGGTATGGAACATAGGAGGTTAAAGCAAGAGAAGAAGGAATTGCTAATACATCTCAAGACTCCCTCTGTGCCCGGCCTTGTCATACAAAGAATAAAACACAGATGGCCTTCAAAACATCTACTTAAGGGGAAGAGAGCAGTGCTCCCGTAAAAATCTTTCACATTCAGAAACTCATGACCTTGAAGCCCAGCTTAGATGTCATCATCTTCAATTCCTAGAGAAATCAGCTTAATCTTTTTGTGTGTGTAACATATCCTCTGTGAAAATAAACTATTTAATCATATAAAACAAAGACCAGATTTTAAAATAAGATCCTGGACAGTGTAAATGAAAATTTAAGTTGTGCTTTATTTAAGAATCCCAAACTGAATCCTTCTTTTTTCTTTCTAAACAGTCTACTATCATGTTTTTTTTAGAAGCGATTAACCCCAAACCTCAAAATCCTTTCTCTAGCAGTTGCTGCTAAAAAACTAGAACTCTATATCCCACGTGCAAGAAAAATGTACAAATGAAATGCTTCATTGTCCACTTTGTCTGATACTAATTTTATCCCTTTACATTCTTTATTTGCATTTGCTTGATTTACCTTGCCTATCTATTTATTTTAATTTTGTTCTACGGAGATTGGCTTTGGCTTTTTACTTTGAGAAATGTTGTTTTTTAATTGAATTAATGGCTTAAGACTAATAGCCAACATCACATTTAATGGGAAAATATGAGTGATCTAAAATCAGAAATAAAAGAGTACTCTAAAATCACCATTATTATTTGACCATATTCTTGAGTTTTTGGACTACACAATGGATTATAAAATAGAAATAAAAAATAGAAATATTTATAAATGAAAGATTAAAATATATCCAGAGGATGTGAATTTTAGTCAAAAAAAGAAAAAAACCTAAGAGAACCAGTTGGAACTATTATGACTGGGAAGTAAATCCAGTAAACTGGTTAGAAACAAGATAGGAATATATTATAAAGTTAATAGTTTTCATATAAACCGGTAATACTTTGTATTGAAATGTAATTGAAATGTAATAGGTAAAAAGTACAGTAAGGTTTCCACTAAGAATAGCAATATCCATTATATCAGAACAACTTTTTGAGAGCTTCCTGTATACCCACACTGCCTCGAGGTCTTAAATTCTAGTGGGCAAGATGAAAATGCAAACCTGCAATCACAATAGGATGTGTTCAGTGCTAGGGTAGAGGTAACATGCAAGCTGAGAATACTCCAGCTGAATTCTAAAGGAAAAGTGTGAATTTGGTGAATTTTAGTAGGGAAACATTGTTCAGGTATAGAGAGTGATGATGGATGATAGTATCACAGTGTGAGAGGAACCTCATTCATTTCATAAGACAGGGTCCTAGGGAAGTGACTGGGTGTCTTGAAGCTGGTGAAGTAATGTGTGATCAGTTCATTAGATGCCCTGTAGGCTGTGTTGAAGGCTACAGGGAAGTCCCACCTGTGAACCTTAGAATCTCCTCTCACCTTCTTAGGCAATTTGAGAATGGCTGTCACTTGGATATTGCTTCAGGTGCTGTCATTCTATTCTGAAGATATTTGGCTGGTTGCAGAGTTGCCCCTGCTTGTTGACTCAGCATGTCTAACCAGGGTAATCTACTAAATTGCCTTCTGATTGATAGGGGTCCTGAGCAGGGGGGTTCTGTTGCATCAGACTCCTTCTCAGAAATAGTTACCTGTTGATAAGAGTCCAACAGTGAGCCTTGGGCTCTGAAACAAGATCTCAAGCTGGTCTTTATCGTCAAGGGAGTAACACACTGTGGTGGATCTGAGAGCATCTGAAGTCCACCAAAAACCTAGACGAGGATTTTATGGTCCATGTGGTCCCACTGGGCTGAATGGACTGTGAATATCTGGGTCTTCCTGATGGCTGCAGTCTGGAGAAATGTACGTTTGGAAGATTTTTGGCTAGAGAGGTCCAATTTAGGTCTGACCCTGGGTTTTCACAAAGAATAGTGAGGTTCTGTTGAGAAACTGGTGCAGTTCCTTGCTTCTGCTAGTTGAGAATAATGCAGATTCTGGCTGGATAGGAAGATCATGATTTGATATGCATGATTCTTCTGTGATCAGATAGGCCACTGAGGCCTTGTGGCTTGTAAGATTTATAAGTTAAATTTCACAAGGAGATTATCCATCTTGGCATTGAATGAGCCACTTGATAATATTAATAGCAGGTAACATTTAGAGAATACTTAGTATTATTCAGGGCCCCACTCTAAGTGCTTTTTTGAATCTTCACACCCCTGTGATATAGATATTGATTATTTCCCCCATTCTACCCAATAAGTGGATTTAGGCTTGGGAGATAGTGTCTTGCTCATGGTCATATAGGTAATGCTTTGTGGGAGTGTTTCATATCCATGCCTGCCAGATTCCCAAATGTATTCTCTTCATCAGAAAACTCAACAACTGCAAGGGGGAAGATTGAAATTTTGAGTTTGAGTGGTTGGTCAGCTTGCCATTTTCTTTTCTACAAATCAATACCAGTGTGCAACTTGAATACAACTTTTTGGCTAGGAGCTTTTTCTCTACCCAAGAAATCTCGTTTTTGTCCACTTTTTAATTTAAAAAATGCATGTGGAAGCCTTGGGATATGATAGAACTGATGATTAATTTGGATACAATTATCTCTCTTCTAAATGGCTTATGTCAGTTGGTCTGGGATAGAAACGTGGAATGGGAGGTACTGGTACAGATAAGCAAAGGATACAGATATGCAGAATGGGATCTAAGATACAGACTAAGTGTGGCTGGAAAGGGTCAGAAAGGGGAGCTCATAAGAGAGCTCACAGCCTTTCTCAGAAGCAAGAACATATGTTCTTGTGAGCAAACGTTCTCCATATGACATCCATGTCTGTGAAGCCCTGCTTGAACCTTGCCATTTTTATCAGGCAGAAGGAATCAAAGAATGTACTCATTCAATAGAACCCCAGTGGTATCTGAAGCTCTAAACCTGTGAACAAAGTGTTGAACACTATAATCTTGGGTGTGAGTTGAACTTGGGAGCCAAAGAATGCAGTAAAGTAATATACTAGATACAGAATCACGATTTTGTAGATTACTGAGTGGTTTGGCAATTTTACCCAGTGCACAGTTTTATTAGGTCACCTGTGTCTGTTGTAGTTTTTGCCTTGTCATGACTGGAAGCCTGCTGATATCTTTATCAGGATGAGCCCTAAAAATGTAGGAAGACTATTTTATGATATATCACCTCTTTATTTTAGGCACAGTATTATTTTGGGCATCGTGTCTTGCTAGCTTTCAAATGTTTATCTTTTGAAAGAGAATAAGAAAAAACAAAATTAAATTTGGTTATTAGTAAGGGAAAATGAATGCCACTTTATTGTACTTGGCAGTCATAAAAATGAAAGTATTGTGTTAAAAAGGTTACTGCATCAATACTATTTATTTGGCTATTTTATTTATTTAAAAAAAATTTTTTTTAATGTTTTATTTATTTCTAGGAGAGAGAGAGANTTATTCTGTCCTGTGTTTTTATGATCTGAAAACATGTTTTCAGGTCTGCAGGCAGATATCCTGATAATAACAACCAATGCTTTCTGAGCTATGGCGAGAATACATATTGGCTGGAATACTTGGAAATGATGGTGGTTTAACTCTCACTATTAAGTTTAAGACGTCGTCCAGGGTTAGCTCACTCCTAATGGTGGCAATATCTCACATTTACAAGGCACTTTCATCAGAAAGGGTCCCAGAGTGCCTTCTGAGCATATGTCTACAGGAATGGCTATTCTCTGGGATGCAGCCATTTCTTGGGAAATCAACAACAGCTGTGTGATACCCACCAAGGACAAGGATGATGACAGCAGTCAACCAGACCTTAATTTTAAAATAACATAAGCTATTCACCCAATTTGACTGGCATACCAATATTAACGTCCTTCAAAAGGTTTCAGGAAGCCTGTGATGATTATGAAGTCAGTGCTTGACTTTTATATGGCCTTTGACAGAACATTGTCTCTTAACATCTTGCCAACTTAGTATTTTTATTTTCAGAAGTAATAGTCCTCTCCTCTGACTTAATAAAAAGAGATGTTATATGTTCCCTCTAGTACCCATATGTTCTTTAGAAATTTCTAATTCCTGTATTGCCTTTGTTTATTATGTTTGTGTGGGTTTCCTCATTAGGAAATAATTGACACGTCTGGGAAGGATACCAGAGAGATTTTTTAATTCCTCCCAGATATCTGCCTTTGTAAAGGCAAATGCAAATTAAAAATAAGAGGCTTAATTCTCCCTGTTGATTATACAAGAAGAGACTCTTCTTTTTCCTAGAGGATTTGTTTTAGAAAACTTGTAGTTTTAAGTTCCTTCTCTATCTCTTTGAAATGCATGCAAACCTTTTTAAAAGCTAGGGGAACCTGGGTAGCTAGTCAGTTAAGTGGCTGACTTTGGCTCAGGTCATGATCTCATGGTTTGTGAGTTCGAGACCCACTGGACTCTGTACTGACAGTGTGGAGCCTGCTTGGGATTCTCTCTCTCTCTCTCTCTCTCTCTCTCTCTCTCTTTCACTTTCTCTCTGCTCCTCCCCTACTCACTCTCTCAAAATAAATAAACTTAAAAAAAAACCTTTTTAAAAGATAAATAAGTCTTTTATCAGTTTTATGATCCAAGACTATCTTCCTCAAGGATTTGGGAATCAATTCTTGGAAATATAATCATCAAGGAAGATAGCACCCCATCTCCCGGTTTCTATGGGAGGGTAGAGGCTCACTTCGGAGGGGTTGCCTGCCTCTAAAACTACCTCCTATCATAAAAATATGAGAGATTTATTCTTCCTTTGGCTAAAGCCTTCTAGATAACACAAATGGTTACCTTAATTAGCAGGTGAAGTAGGATGAACTATGTGTAACAAATGGTATTCTCAAGTCTTCTTGCTTGAAGATGAGTTATTGTTTATTTTGAGAACATGTATGCTGTATGTAGTTGGTTATATAAAAAGGTGAGATTTCTCTTTGTTTTTGTAATCTTTTAGCAAATTATTTGCGATGCACATCCTTTTATGGTTTAATGCTTACTTACTAATAACAATGTTTTCTTTCTTTTCTACTTTTGTGCAGAGGATTTTTAGGTTAGCAGGAGATTTTGTTTTCAATTATATTTCCCCAGCATCTTCCTTTGTGTTAGTTGCCATTGAGTGATTAGTAAATTTCTATTAAAATAGTCTAGGCGCGCAGCTGTTAGAATCACTTGGGTCACAGAAAATTAGAACAGCAAACCTCTGCTGAGGATTCCTGAGGGGCGAGGCACGGTTCTATGTGCTTTAATATATTTTTCTTTGAATCCTCTGAGAAAGCCTGAGAGAGGTCAGTTTAATTTTCTTGAACATTTCAAAAGATTAAAAAGGTAAACTATATAAACAATAATATATTAGTTATCATTATATTTAACTTAAATTTTATAATATACTGTGTAAGGCTAATGTCAATACTTCCTAAATTTTACTTCTGAGAATCTTGGATTGAGCATTTAACTTTTTCTCCAGTCATCTGCCTCCAAGCCTTAACAACTGCTCAGAATTCTTCATTCCTGCCCCTCTTCTTATTGTTCTTGGGGGAAATTTGCCTAGATGGGGGTGGGGAGCGGGGTAGGGAGGTAAGGGCAGAAGCTACCTGCCCACAGGCTCTAGCCTTGTTTGATGGCAACTCACTATATCATTAAACTAGAGTGAGGTGAAGGGCTACCTAATGGAGATATCTGTTGCTCTTATTCTATCAACATTTGGCCAGAGTAAGTATACTTCTTTTTATTTAAGTCATAGTAAGATTCTTTCTTAAACTTATTTTTAAATTTTTTTTCAGTAACTTCCAGATTCCTATTTTTTGTTAACTAGAATTAAATATAATAATCCACACAATACAGTCAGCACAGAGCTCATGGAAGGGGCTCCATAATTATTAGCTATTATTAGATATTATAGGCCAAACAATGGGGACATGGTGGCAGGGCAGCAAAATGGAGAGGCATGCGGCGTAACCTTGAATGCTGTGACTCTTATATAGCTTTTATGTGAACTTAGGAAAATTCTATAACCATTCTTTGAGTCTACCCTTCATTTTCTGGGTGAGAATAATGCTAGATGGTATATTAAATTCTAAAACAGTTTTGAGGGAGTAGTCAAAAGGTAGAATGGAAGAGTGGAGGTCCCGGAAGGGGGCTTCAAGGGCTCTTCTCCAGTATCTGGGATAAATCCCAGGTACAAAGGCCCAGAGAAGTACATGATTCAAGCTACCTCCAGAGCCCACTCCCCTGGCTCGTGCATAGGGTATCCCTAACCAGTGTCCAAGAGGCACTGAATATTGCACCTCATCACTGGTCTACAAATGAACTTCATCAGAAGGATGGAAATGTTTGGTTCTAGATGAATAAGCTCTGGGGATCTAATGTGCAGCATGGTGACTGTAGTTAAGTCCTGTACTGTGTACTTGAAAGATGCTAAGAGATCTTAAATGTTCTACACACACACACACACACACACACACACACACACGGTAACTATGTGACATAATGGATTTGTTAATTGACTTGACTGTGCCAATCAATTCTCAGTATATAGGTATATCAAATTATTATATTGTATACCTTAATGATACCCAATGTTCTACATTGAGTATGTCTCAATAAAGCTGAGAAAAATACTACCCTGGGGAAGGTTGCCAAGCCAATGGAATCAGAATCAATCATCAAGACTGGGCCTTGGATATTTGCATTTGAAAGCCGTTCAGGTGACTCTGATATAGATTGTATTTGAAAAATCACTTTTTTTAATTTTTTAATTTTTTTATTTGAAGAAGGCAACTAAGGCAGCCCAGGTCTCCATGTTGATCCCAGTCTGATTTCCTACTTCTGTTCAGTATACCTTTTCTTGCCAGGAATTGGCATTTGTATTTTTTTTTAATGTTTTTTTAAATGTTTATTTATTATTGAGACAGAGAAACTGAGCATGAGTGGGGGAGGGGCAGAGAGAGAGGGAGACGAAGCAGGCTTCAGGCTCTGAGCTGTCAGCACAGAGTCTGACGCGGGGCTCCAACCCACAAACCATGAAATCATGACCTGAGCTGAAGTCAGTCGCTTAACTGACTGAGCCACCCAGGTGCCCTGGCATTTGTATTTTAAAAATGCGAACTAATGCTAAAATTAGCTTAAGGTAATTTGACAATTGTGCTGCTAAAAACTATACGGGACTCCTTCTTAGATCAAGAGCCTACCTTACGTTTGGATTATGGGTTTCTTTCTGTTGGTCTGCAGATTTGAACATTGCTCATCTGGTGGTATCTCCACCCTGCTTTGCACAGGGAGGGGGCTCCGTGGGCTCTTCTCCACACCAGACAGCTGACAGTCAGGCTGGATCGGTGCCCTGGGGGCCACCTCCCGCCTTCACTGCTGTGTCATCACCCTCCCCAGGCACTTCCCCCTCTCTGGTTGGGGTCAGGTGTGGAACAGGAAGCCGCATTTCTGAAATCTGCCCTTCCAAGTAGATTTGTTGCTATGCTAAGGTAGCAGTAGCACGAGGCTAAACGTTAAAAATGGAATTTTCTCGGTGAACTAGGCAGAGAATTTTTCATTTTCTCCATCATTTGCCTCTGCGGCAGTAGTTTCTCACAGTCCTTCCCGAATTTTTAACACAAAAGATGGAGACTGGGAAGGTGTACACTATCGATGCCATGGTTAAAGAGTTCAATACATCGAACAGAAGCAGAGAGATTTCATTCTCCCAGCAGCAGCAGCAGGAGCCAGTCCTGACCACACAGCCACTCCCATTTGATGCCATGGAGAGTCTGCCTAGTTCCTGAGGCGACTTCCAGAGAGGAAAGCCGGAGAAGACATCGCATGGCCTGTGTGCATTCTGTCACGCTGAGAAAACATGATTCCACACTGAAAGTTCATTTCCGATGTCAGTGGTTTTTGCTCGGGCTAGTTCCTTTACTCCATGCTTGGAGACAGAGGAACACAATCCGGGACGGTGATGATGATTACTGCCCCCTCTTGGACTGCTCTATCGTGCCAGGGGCTGAGCCAAGAGTAAGATGACACGGCATGGTTGTGATTCTGGCAGGACCTGCCTCATGGGGCTGTTTTCAACATGAAATGAGGTAAGCCAAGTGAGATGCTTAACACAGTCCTGGACACATAGGAGGGGCTTGACAGAAGTTAGGTGTTATTGATTTTATTAGTGATGCTTTGGGAGGCAGCCCAGTGCTGTCCAGGTCGAGGATGCAAGCTCTGACGCAGACTGCCTGGGCTCCCATGCTGCTCTGGGACTATGGGCAAGTAAACATCTTTGGGCCTCAGTTTCCTCATCTGCAAAGTGGGAATGATAATATTGTCTACACCACATGGATTAAATGGATTGATATGTGTTTAAAACAAGGCCTGGCATATAATACAACATAAATGGTGGTGATTTTTAAAATGTTTTAAAGGCTCTATCGCCAATTCCCAGAAAGAAAGCGGGTGGGTATTATCTACATTTTATAAGGGATGGTAAACTTTCCGAAGGCCAGAACTACAACTCAAACTATAACCCCCCTGCTTCTAAAGCCCACACTCTTCCCATAGCAGGGCTGTCATTCTAGCAAACAATGTATTTTTGAATTCCATTAGTGTTGTTTCTTTGACTTACCAGACTAAAAACTTAGTGTATTACTTCATGGGAGAGGTTTTGTCCTTAATATCTTTACTGGCCTATCATTTGATCTATATGAGGCTGAGGCTGAGTTTTTATTATTATTGTTGTAGTTATCATTAGAGTTTTACAACTTGGTTGTGTTGGCCCTGGAAGACAAAAAGTGAAATCTTTACTGCTAAATAATCTTTGGAGGAGGCAGACTGAACATTAATAAGGTAAGTTTAGTGATTTTTTTTATTTTCATAGTTTACTTTTAGCTTTTATTAGCATATTTTATGACAATAGTATATTATTTACTGCTTGGTATTTCTATCCCAGAATTTTAGGACTAACAGAGAAGTTTCCTTTCTTTTGTCAGTTTCTACTCAGTGGAGGGATTGGAGAGGAAGCATTTATTGCTTCGAGGACAAGTTAGGTTGTGATAAACTCACATGGTAAGTTAGAAAATTGGAAAGAGTAATTTGTTCATACACTGGGGGTTAGGGCGCCTTTGAAGTGCAGGTGCTAAGCTTGGTGAGAGCCAAATCAGCAAGGCATAACCCTGTCCTCAGGGAAGCTGAGGGAGGTGAGGTTATGTGAAACAATACACACGCATTAGGGATTATTACCACTGCCCACAACTAAGTCAAAGTATTCACTGGTTGCTCTTACCCTAAGCACCAAAAAACTGGGCATCAGAAGTGAAATTTTAAAAAAATTAAAAAATATATTTTATTGATTTTTGAGACAGAGAGAGACAGAGCATGAGTGGGGCAGGGGCAGAGAGAGAGACATACACACAGAATCTGAAGCAGGCTCCAGGCTCTGCGCTGTCAGCATAGAGTCTGACATGGGGCTTGAACCCACAAACCATGAGATCATGACCTGAGCTGAAGTTGGATGCTTAACTAACTGAGCCACCCAGGTGCCGGAGAAGTCAATTTTTTTTCCACTCATCATGTTAGGGTCAAGTGGTGGCTTTAACTATTATCTTCCTCTAGAATATCCCATTCTTTAAAATGAATAATGTTTCTTAATTCTTAGGTAAAATCTAGGCAAACACGATTTAAGACAAGTCTTTTACCTCCTTCCCAACTAATCATTCTCCTCCCTCTGTCTGCTAAGGGAATTCCCAAACTGCCTCTGTTTCTCACTGTCAGAGCATCTCTGTAGGAATCCACCTTGCAGAATGGACCTAACTTTGGTCTCTTGTTTAAGACACTGTAATCAGATCTCTTATGGTTTTATCTTAGTATGTATTTTGTAAGCTAAATTTTCCTTTCCCAGTTACTGGGGAACAAGTAGGTATGGATGAGTTTGTAGCTGATGTTTGAAACATTGTTGCTTTATTACAAAGCCTCTGGATTTCTCTGCTTTTGTCAGCTCCTGAGTGAGCCCTGGTGATACAGTTATGTTAATAGAATGAACTGCTCTGACTGTGCTAATGAGCAAGGTAAATTTCAGCGATAGAGCCATTAAAAGATGTATTGATTGGTTGTGAATTTTACTTTAGTCTTTTCCGCCTCATATTAAGAATTTGTATAGATTCTAAAATATATAGGTTATTAAATTTTTACCTTCCACTTTCCATACATTTTTATTTCCATTCCTTTGCCACCCCCGTCCTAGGCTCTATTTGGTCTTCTAACTTAAAATTCACACATAGGCTATTTTACTTACAGAATTGGAGACAAGATGTCCATATATTTTTATATCTCTACTGCCAATCTTTTTTTGAGACTGAAATTCAGCCTCACTTATCACTTATAAAGGCACTTTGTATAAAAGGGATGTATAGTATAAATGCCAACAATGTATCACTTTGCTACAGCTGTAATGAAGGTATTGTCAATGGCTCTATCTATCTATCTAATCTATCTACCTACCTACCTACCATCTGTCTATGATCTATCTAACCAGCCTGAAAAGACAGCAAAAAAATTATAAGAAGCCGTCTATTTTTTTTCCTCAGAATTCTTTCTTATCATAAATAAAATCTTATAAGAGGTTGATAAAGCTTGGAGCAAGTGAAACATCGGTGAAGGATGCTATATTCACGAATGTAGGGACAGTGAAAATGAGGTGTCTGAACGAGGAATAAATTGGTTCATTCTGGTGGTGCATAAATTCTATAAGGCCATTTGGACGCAGTTTAATAAATTTTGTTTCATTGTACGGAATGATTTCCCAGTAGCTGGAAAGAGTGGGAAGAAAGAACGAACTACAAGAGTGAATTACAAAATGTGCAGCCAAATTCACCAAACAAATCTGAGTTGGTAAGAGTTAAAAAATTTTTTTATGTTTATTCATTTTTGAGAGAGAGCGAGTGAGCGAGCGGGGGGTGGAGGCAGAGAGAGAGGGAGACACAGAATCCGAAGCGGGCTCTAGGCTCCAGGCTGTCAGCCCTGAGCCAGACACAGGGCCTGAACTCACGGACCGTAAGATCATGACCTGAGCTGATGTCAGATGCTTCACCTATTGAGCCACCCAGGCGCCCCATCTGGCAAGATTTTTGAGGAAGAGGAAACATGGAATAGAAAGCAAGGTATTGCTGGTGATATCTGGTGCAGAACTGGCATGACTAATCTGGTTTGGCATCTCTACCACCTGAAGTCCTATTATTCTAGGTTTGGTTAGGGTGTTAGTTTTTTATTGCTGTGTAACAAATTTAGCGGCTTAAAACAGCACACAATTATTGGTTCAGTTTCTGTGGGTTGGGAGTCCAGGCAAGACTTAGCAGGACCCTCAGAAACAGTACAGTCAAGGTGCTGGCTGGGCAGTGGATCAGCTTCCGAGCGCACGGAGGTTATTGCCAGATCTCATTTCCTTGTAACTAGAAGACTGAGAGCCCAGACATCTTGCTGGCTACTGTTTGCAAGCAGACCACGCTCCTAGAAGTTGCCAGCAGCTCTTACCGCACATTCCTCTTTATAGGGCTTCTTACCACACGGCAGCTTGCATCTCTTCAGAGCAGGAGCGGAAGAAAGCATGTCTGTAGGGCAAGTCGTTAGCAAGATGCAGCTTCACATAACGTAATCCCAGGAGCGGTATCCCATCCCCTCTGACAGTCTGTTGATTAGAAGCAAGACACGGGAGGGGATCACATAAGCACAAGCAAATCATGAGGCAGGAGCATGGGGCCACCTTAGAGTCTGCCACATTTAGTCAGGACCCTTGAGTCATACAGAGAAAGAGAAATCACCCCCATATAGGGGATGAAAGTATTGCCAAGATAGTGATCTAGCTGTAAAGTCCCCGGGTGGATTTTTAGTGAGCCCGCTTTGGGTGGTGGAGCAGACATTTACTCTTCAGCCTTTTTGCGTAAAATCGAACTTTATCATCGTCCATAGCTGGGTTTGTCTTTAGAGATTTTGTTGGATGAGGGGGTTGCAATGAACTAAGAACTTCCATAGATTGCTTCCATCTATTTCAGATTTTTCTTACAGGAAGGAGAATAGGTCTTTGCTTAAAGCTCTATCAAAGTGACTTTGGAATTCTCTACTTGCAGTGTAATCCGTACTCAGTTACTGGGAAGAACTGATGTACAGTGATTTCCTCAGATGTATCTGCTGCCACACTGGCTAACATTTTTTTGTAAAGCCTACTATATTTTATATTCTCTTTATTTAAAAAGAGGTAATTAGTTGCAATCAAACATACTAAATTCATTGACCCCGAGAACAAGGAGGCTTTTACTGAAAGCTGTTTAGCACCGGTGTTGATTTATAGTCAAGATGATGATGATTTAGCTACTTAAGGATCTGAGAGTGGCTTATTGCCCACTGAGGAGGCTGGCTTATAGAATACTGCTCTTAACTTTATTTTGATGGTTTTTCTCTCGTAATGAACTAATTTTTCTCCCCATTCTTAGTCACCCCATTCTCAGTCATTTATTCTCCAAATTGCTTTTGGGCACTCCTTAATGCTTGCGCTACTACATCTACAGACCTAATATGAATAGCCCACTCTGCTTTGAAAGTGAGCACTAATTGAATTTGCTCGCATTCAGTGATTTTAATGGGGCTCTGGAGTGTTGTTTAGTGACAACTTTTATATGGAAGACACTGAAAAAATTAACATGTTACATTTAGTAAATGAGCAATTACTTAGCTGCATTATATCAAAACCAGTCACCTACATTTATAAATACTACATTCACAAAGCATGGCATGTATGCCAGGGTTTAGGTCTCCTTTTTTCCATGGGACAGTGGTTATGTCAGCATCATATTTTCTTGAAACAACGACAACACCACAAAATGAATGGATTTTTAGGTGAGAAAACCCTAAATTGTAGCAACTACTATTATTCACTTACCTCTCTTCCTGTCTGACAGACACCCCTCTAAAATGGTCTCCATGAAAGCTGATCTCTCCCCAGCTCTAAAATTAAACATTTCAGCTTGTATTTGGACCACATTCTTCTCACCAGAATGTTTAGGCAAAGGCAGTGGGATTTGAGATGAAGTCTGTGGTTTTGGGAAAATTTATTTTGCTGTTATAAAGAAGTGCAAGAAGAAATAGTCCTTCCTTTTCTTTTTTAGGTTGTTGTGTTTATATGTGACATCTGGAACTCTGGCAGCTTTTTTGAGGCCATGAGGGGAGTTGCCAGAGTAGAAAGAGGGAAGGAAACTGAATCTCTATTAGATCATTTAGCTTCTGAATTAGCTAAATGGAGATGCCCACCTTGGTATTTCTTAATATCTAACATAACAAAATGTCCTTATTATTTAAGTTAGCCCAATTGTTATTTTCTTTCTTTGTTTCCTTCCTCCCTCCCTCCCTCCCTCCCTTCCTTCCTTTCCTCTTCCCTTCTTCATTTTTTCCTTCCTTCTTCCCTCTCTTTTTCTTTCTCTCTCTCTTGTTCCTTCTGTCACTTGCGACCAAAGGCATTGTGACTGATTCACAAAGATCTGGGAATGAGACCATAAAAATATGTTTCTTATTAAATTTTCTATCTTCCTTCTGCCATCTAGAAGCCAGAAGCTCCTACTCATTTCTTATTTTAGTTCAATTGCTGAAGGCCCTAAAAACATTTCCTGATACATGAATAAGATAAAGAGGCAAAGGGCATCCAAATCCACTGCCTATTTCTACCAGGTAGTATTCCTTTACTAAATGGAATTAGAATCCAGCTCTTTAAAAAACAAAACCAAGAACAAAAAACGTGTTCCACAGAAAATTTAAAGCTCTGGTATTTACTTGCTTAGTTATGAAAGCCCAGTTTAGAGCCAGCAAGACTGGGATCCTGCCCCAATTCTGCTCTTGCTTACAGATCAAAGGCAGGTCACTTTCTAAACTCTGAGTCTTGGATTCCCTTCTAGAAAATGAAGAAAGCTACATCAGTGTTTCCATACTTCCCTGATGATAAAGTTACTGTTTTAATATGAGGCAGAGGTAGAAATGTGGTATCCAGCTTTTCTATTTAACAGACTATGTGAGCCTGGGTGTGCAAGCTGGCCTCTCTGAACGTTGGAGTCCTTATTTCTAAAGTGGAAATTATGCCTCACAACACTGTGGTGGATATCAGATATACTGTGTATGTGAAAATGGTTTGGTAAATAACAAAGTGCTATATTAATGCAAGGTAAGAGTGTATTGTCATGATTATCATCAGAGATCATCTTTTGTAGCTTCTTGTGAAGCCCGTATGGTCTTTTAGTTCATTTTGTTTTTGCCCTTGGTCTATGCCAGCAGGGTCCCCAAGATGCTTTCAGATGGTCAGCAAGGTCAAACTTATTTTCATAATATACCAATGTGCTGTTTGCTATTTTTATGCATTCTCTCCCAGCTGTGGAGTTTTCCAGAGGCTTTATGCTTTGTGATATCACAACAGACTGAATATATAGAAACAAACATGACACTTCTAATAAGCCAGATCTGCAAAAATATAAAGGGTTGCCATTCTTCTCACTACATTTTTTTTGAGGAAAAATAGAATTGTTTTTCATAAAATGTCATTTATGTTAACATGTAATAGATTCATTTTAATTATTATTGTTATTTTTTCTTTTTTTTTTTAGAGACTGTGTGAGCACGGAAGAGGGGCAGAAAGACAGAGAGAAAATCCCAAGCAGGCTCCATGCTCAGTATGGAGCTCAACACGGGGCTCAGTCCCATGACCCTGGGATCATGACCTGACCCGAAACCAAGAGTCCATTGCTTAAACAACTGAACCCCCAGGTGCCCTATTTTAATTATTTTTTAATGAATTAATATAGCTTTCAAAATTTCTTGGTTTAATTTCCAATATGGCAAGTTAAACGCATAATAAAACACATAACAAAAGTTCTTTAAACTTTTCAATAATCTTTTCTTTTTAAAGTCTATTTATTTTAAGAGAAAGAGAATGTGCATGAGTGATGGAGAGGCAGAGAGAGGGAAAGAGAGTAAGACAGAGGGAGAAAGAGAGAGAGAGAAACTCCCAAGCAGGCTCTGTACTGTCAGCACAGAGCCCAGCGTCGGCTCCATCCCACAAAACCGTGAGATGATGACCTGAGCCGAAACCAAGAGTCAGACACTTAATCCACTGAAGCATCCAGGTGCCCCTTAATAATCTTGAAGGTTGAAAAGACTTCTAAGACCAACATTTTCAAGAACACTATCTAGACTAGACTCCTTTCCTCTGGCTCTCCTCTCTGCTTTGCATTTTTACTACCTTCTAGACTGAAATTCTTTGTTACACTGATAGTTATTCCTGCTTCTGGTTTCCTTCTCTTTTTCTCTGACTTTCCTCTGCTTTCTCCCTGCGCACTTGTGACTTGGGTTGATCTCTGTTTTCCCAGTCTCACTCATTCTTCTTTTTATTCCTTGAAGAAAGGAAGTCTTTTTTTTTTTTTTTAAGTTTAGTTTTTTATTTGGGGGGGGGGGACNTTTTTTTTTTTTTTAAGTTTAGTTATTTATTTGGGGGTGAGGGACAGAGAGAGAGAGGGAGAGATAGAATCCTAAGCTGGCTCTGTACTGTCAGCACAGAGCCCAACGTGGGGCTTGTACTCACAAACCATGAGCTCATGACCTGAGACAAAATCTAGTTGGATGCTTAACTTACTGAGCCACTCAGGCACCTTGTGGGTCAGGTAATCTTGGGTAAGTTCTCTTCTGGGTGACTTAACATGGATTTGTTTTTGTTTTGTTTTGTTTTGTTTTGTGCCCTGAATTCCAACTCCCTTCCTGTTTTGCAAGATTCTATACTGTTGAATCTTGGAGGAAGAGAGAGTTGCACCTCTCAGTTCAGGAGCTGAAGGGAACAGATACTCCTCCCCAGCTTTGGTTGATAGGATATGGCTTATGACCTATCTTTGATCACCAAATGCCCCGTCTGGGGCTTTGACTGTAACAGGTAATGGAAAGGGTGGGTCTAGGACTTATCTGAGGCACCATTAGCTGTCCCATTGTAGTGGGCGCCATGCATAGTACCAGTGGGAACAGTGTCCCCAGGTGACGGGGGGTTGGGGGGTGGGGGGCAGCAGTGCTGGTGGCAGTGTTGTGCTACACAGCCTGAAGGATCCAGCTGCATAGATGTCTTTGTTCCTGCCCATTTTATGTGCTTTCTCTAGCTTTCCTGTCAATTCTGCGAGGTACCTTATTTCCTTTCCATATATTCCTCTTCTGCCCACATCAGCCAAAGACCATTTCTCTTTACGATCAATAACAGCTACCACTTGAATAGTGCGTACTGTGTGCCAACCACTGTTCTGAGTACTTTGCATACATTAACTAAATTGTCACAACAATGCTGTGAGAAAGATGCTATTATAATCCTCTTTTTACTTATGGAGAAAATACGATAGAGTGAGGTTAAATGATGCCCCCAAATCACACAGAGGGTAAGTGGCCATGCCAGGATGCTAACCCGGGCAGACGGGCTCCAAGCCCAGGATTTTAAGCTCTCTGTACCACTTCTGACCAATGCACATATATGTGACTGAGACGAAGCTATACATCTAAATTACCATGGTGCGAGAAACAGGGCCTAGGGCTGCATGAAGTCTGGGCCTATCCTCTGCTCTTACGACTCTCATCCTAAACACACAGGCATGTGCCTTGATTGGCGTATAAAGTCAAATAAAAAAATAGATAAATTAATGGCAGCCTGTTAACGGTATTTTAAAAATATTTCCTTCTAATTTTCCTTTCCAGCTGTTATTTTATACAGACTATAATGAGAGTCTGTTTAGGATCTCTGAAATCAGAGTGATAAGAGCTGCTCTACCTTTAAATATATATATGTGCGCATGCATTCATATATATTGAATGCATTTAACATGCAGTTGCACTTAGTGCCTATGGCTTCCTGGCAGTAGAAATGGAGAAATGACCAATATGTAATGTGTTAGCACTTTGGTGTGTGCTGTCCTATAGCTCAGAATGATCTACAGTCGTTTATGTTTTTTCTACCTCCATTCCTACACGTCCGTACTCTCCAGGGGCTAAGTCAGTGAGTACGAAAGCTATAGTTTATTTTATTTCAACTACACAATGAACATTAGGCAGTGGAATTAATTAGAAGGAAGAAAAAAAAGTCAAACAATAAATAGATTGCAGGGCATTAGCTCAGTTCCATACACTGCATTGTGTAATTACCAACCACATGGCTTCTCAGCAATTACATCATCAGGAGCAGTGAAATTACATTTCGGTGATAATTTTAAAACTATAGCAGGGACAATCTGGTATTAATAACTCTGAACACGATTACGGAAAGCTAGTGCCTATGGTTCAGTAAATACTAGTACTTGTAGTTGGAGTTAAATTTTCATCTGCTGTAGATCTAACATGTTACCTCTTTAACCTTCATCAGTGTATCGCTTGCTCTCCAAAAGTTTCATAATCCCATTAAGACAAAGGCAAAAAATAGTGCCACAGACCCCTGACAGGCAACCGCTTGACTTTGAGAACAATGGAAGCGGGTGGGGGACTTGTTTTGCAGTATTCCAGGGAGATCCTGGTGCCCTTATGCCATAGTGAGAACTGAGAACTTGGTGAGGAGGAGGTAAGAACAGTGATGAATTATGATCTGTTGGAAGGAGATGTGCTTTAAATACAGGCAAAGCACTGAATTAGCCGGCCAGTCTCCTCCTGCCCCAGTGAAGATGATAGCATACCCTCTCTTCTCTCGGAAGGCAGAGAAACAGGGCTTACATTCATTTGAGTTTTATTATTTTCCCTGGAATTGGCAGACATCATTTAGCAGCCTAAGATTCATATTCTGAACCTCAAGAATGGCCAAAGTAAGAACTTCAGGCAACATTTTGCTCTAGGGCTATTGAATCCTGGGAGGGTTCAGTTTAGATTTTTGCGTGGTCCAGTTTTACCAGAGGGCCACCCTTTGATCAACACTATGGTTAAGGCTGTGTAATTCTGAGCCTTTCAAGTACTGCCTGTGAAATACCCTAGCTCTGCTAGGAAAATTGGGTCAAGCATAGCTTATGTTCCTTATGGAAAAGAATTTCATAGAAGTATTTTTTCCCTTCTGTCACGACTATGAAAAATCAGGAATAGTGCTTGAAACAATATAATATCTTCTGCACCAGCACTTCTGATAATGCAAACTAATCATATTTCTCTATTCATCACAGAGCGATCAAATGTTCCTTCTCTTTCTGTACTTGACCACTACTCTCCACAGTATACATGCGCATCTCCCTTAATGGGTTCTCTCATTTTATGATCTTGTTCTATCTCTGACCCTGTGTTAGGTACATCTTTAGTATTTTAAGAGGGATGGAAGATTGATGTTGTCTACTCTGTCTCATTCCTTGCAGCTGTGTTTTGGAAAGTGTCTTGGGATTTCTGTGTGTCCTTCAAGTGTTTCTCCTGTTGACTTTTTAAGAAGTTGGGTCACCGGGATGTGCCAGGGTAGATAAGAAGATGCTGAATTGGCTCCCTGGAGAAAGAATCAGGGTGATAAATTGGACTATCAACACCTATAGGCCTGGGAATTGGTTTCGATTTGTCTTATATTGCTTGTTTATCTGAGCATACCTTTTATACCAAGAGCATGCTTTGCAACAGACACTTACATAAGACATATGCAGTGTTGAAATATAAGGGAAGATAACTGATTAAGTTCAAACATTTTGAAATGGAAGTGATGGAAATCCCAGAAGATCCAGACTCATATAAGCTATAAAATGAGAAAAAAAGCTCATGACAAAGGTTTAAGAGAATTAATGTCTTTTTAAACATGTTTTATTTATTTCTGAGAGAGAGAGAGGCAGCATGAGCAGGGGAGGGTCAGAGAGAGGGAGACAAAGAATCCGAAGCAGGCTCCAGGCTCTGAGCTAGCTGTCAGCACAGAGCCCGATGGGGGGCTCAAACCTGAGAATCTGAGCCGAAGTCGGAAGCTTAACCAACTGAGCCACACAGGCGCCCCAGGAGAATTAATGTCTTAATTTTAAGGATCTGTGGGGCTTGGAACTTGATAGTGATGACAAAGTACTGCAACCCAACTTGACCATGTGCAGGGACCATGGCTTGATCAGAGCTCTTGAACTTTAGAGCAGCTGAATGAACAGAAAGGTAGAAAAAGTGGAGCAATTCTCCAGTCATGTCCATGGCACTCTTTGACAGAGGGAGTTCTGTCTATTGGCTGTTGGAAGGAAATGTCAGACTGGTGATAAATGATGAACATTTTGCCAGCAATTGACGGTCTAGCCTACTTGGCCTATACTAAATACAAAATGAGAAAGTATTCAGAAGTAGAAATTCTGAGCACAAAGGAATAAATACAGGCAGTTTGTCCTGGAAGACATCAATGGGAGCTCGCAATGAAATTGCCATTCATTCAGTTAACAAATATTTAGTGAGTACCTAAAAATAGGGCAAGCACTCTTCTAGACACTAGGGTCTAGGAATGAACAAAATGGTAAAAATCTCTACCCTCACGGAGCCTACATTCAAGTAGGGAGACACAGAAAATAAACAATATGAATAAAATATTCAGTAAGTTAGATAATTGCTATAAAAAATAAGGCAGGGAAGATGGATAAGGACCATTGGGGGTGGAGTTGTAATTATAATTGTAATAGTAAATAAGGTGGTTATAGAACACAGCTCTAAGCAAGACGAACAGACAATACAGGAAGCCTACTAAACTATTGGGTTTTCTGGCTTGAGGAGAAAGTGAAAAATACTCTACAATAAGTTCTCTACCTTCTGGCTTATTATGTAGAATAAAGATAACTTAGGAAATTGTTTTTTAAAAAACCAGGAAATTGAAGATTTTGAGACTAGGGAGGAGAATCAGAACCAGGACTAACAACGAGAGAAGATACTGAGTCAGAGAAAAACCATGTACCAGGAGTTTCAAACATGGTGTGATGTTCTCTGACAACAGAGAACTCAGAATCTTCTGGAAGAGATGCAGATTTAGAATGTTGGACTTTACCATGTAAAGGGAAGAGGATCTTGCCTCTTTTCCTCTGTGTCCCCCCAGTGCGCCTGCCCCAGAGGAATCTCCCGTGCAACCGCAGATGCATGAAAGTACTGTGCAGATCAAAAGAGACATCTGTGCTTTTCTTATCATATCGGTAGCACTGCATCTGCAATATTTTATCCAGTTCTGGGTGTTACATTTCAGGAGAGACAATGGCAAACTGGTCTGTCTTCAAAATAGCATGGTCACTGTGATGGGAAGCACTGAAGCCAGATCGCAAAGGAGCATAGTTGAAGGAATTGAAGGCATTTCATCTACTGAGTGGAGTTAGGTGGCTGACCTGTTTGCTGTGTTCAGGTAATTCAAAGTTTTTGCATGGTAAATTGTTTTAATTTGTTTTGTGTGACCTCAGAGGAAAAGAAACCCATCAAGATCAGACAGTAAAGATTTCTGAGTTCTAGATTTCCACTGAACACCAGGAAGTACTCTGACAGCTCCATCTCTCAAAGTTGGAAAAGAGTATCTTAGGAGAGATTTTTGCTACCAGAGGTGGCATCTTGCAAGAGGTGGCATGGCCACTTGAGGGGCTATTCTGGGGAGGGGAGAGCAGTAACCTCTGCTGAAAGATTCAGCTTCAAATCCACAGTTGGGAGATGTGATGGTGGCGTGGGTCAGGCTGATGGTTATAAATAGAAGATGAGAGGGAGAGAGGGCCTTCTCCTTCTTCATGTTGTAAAGGTTGGATTTACTATTTGGCTTTGTTGCAGCTACTGTGTAGGGCTGGTGTTCCTCATCTGCTGTGCATCAGAATCACCTGGGTGGTCTGGGTGGGACCTGGGTATGGGAGTTTTCAAGACATTCCTCAGATGATTCTAATGTGCAGACACACGCATTCCCCTGGGTGAGAAAAGTCCACCCCTGTCATTCAAAGCCTTTCACAACCAACTCCCATCCTGTTCTCACTTTCTTTCTCACTTGTTTGTGAGGAAATCATAGATCCCCATCAGTTCTCCATGTTTGCTATTTCCCAGCCTTGGTTGGGTTATCTGTACTTGGTCTGTGATCATGCTCTAACCTCTGCCAGGAATATGTTCCTCTTGAATTCTTAGCCTGGCTCCCCGCTGCCAGGCGTAAACTCTCATGCGCACACTTCTCAAAATCCTCCCTAAACATACAGTGCATGATGTATTCCCACTAGAAAATGTGGACAAGGACCATGACCAACCATTTTTTCCCCTCACAGTTACTAGCACAGAACCTTTAAAGTGGGAGAAGATCAGTATTTATAACAGTGGTTCTAAACTGGGGAAGCTTCTCCCCCCAGCCTCCCCCCCCTCCCCGGAGGCATTTGGAAATTTCTGGACACATTTTTGGTTGTCACAACTAGGGGGGATGTTATTGTCATCTAGTGACTAGAGACCGGGGATGCTGCCAAATATCCCATAATGCACAGGACAGTCCTCGCAACACAGCGTCACCTGGCCCCAAATGTCATAGTGCCTGCTTGACAAAACCGTGATCTATAATAATCAATCTAGTTCATTTTGTCTACCCTGGAATTCTAGCCATAGGTATAAGTACAAAACCTGGGACTTCAGTTAAGAATTTAGGTTTAATTTTTTTATGTTATTAAAAAACTTAGGAGATAAAGGAAGAGCCAAAAAAATCACTTATAATTCTACTATCCAGCATAATCTCTTAATTTTTTTCTGTGTATATTTGCTAAAATCATTTTCATATGTAAATTTTATATATAATTTTAGAGCAATCATGGAATATAGATATTTTCTACTTAAAATCATGCTATAATCATAAGCCATCATATTTATTTGTTATGTACTATTATCAGTTGGATATAACATGATTTGCCTAACCACTCACTATCAGTGGACAGTTTGATTGTTTTTATTTTTTCACCAGCATATCCCAAAGTTTTAAGATAAATTTCTGCTAATCACAAAACTTAAACAATATAGGATATTAGCAGTTACGATTGATCTATTGCATTTCCATATATATTTTAGAATAATTTTATCAATTTCTTCCCAAAAAGCATGAAATTATTCATTACTTGTTTATTTATTTTATTTAATTTAAAAATATATGTTTTATTATCTTTGGAACAAATATCAAATATGTATCTGTTTCCAGGTTTATTGAAATATAACTGAAATTTAACAATGTATAAGTGTAAAGTGTGCCATGCGTTGGTTGGGCACCCTTATATATATTGCAAAAGTATTACTACAGTCGTGTTGGCCAGCACGTCTATTATGTCAAGGAATTACCATTTCTCTTTTGTGATGAGAACATTTAAGATCCACCCTCTTAATGGGGCACCTGGGTGGCTCAGTCAGTTGAGTGCCCGACTTCAGCTCAGGTCATGATCTCGCAGTTTGTGGATTTGAGCCCCGTGTCGGGCTCTGAGCTGACAGCTAGCTCAGAGCCTGGAGCCTGTTTCAGATTCTGTGTCTCCCTCTCTCTCTGACCCTCCCTTGCTCGTGCTGTCTCTCTCTTTCTCTCAGAAATAAATAAAAACATTTAAAAAAATTAAAAAAAGATCCACTCTCAATAACTTTCAAATATATAATACAGTGCTGTTACTAATTTTATGGATTATTTGAAAATTTTATTGCAGTCTAATTAATATAACATTGTATTAGTTTCAGGTGTACAACATGATGATTCAATACTTGTACATATTGCAAAATGATCACCACAATAAGTCTAACACCTATCATCATACATAGTTAGAGTTTTTTCTTTGTGATGAGAACTTTCGAGATTTACTCTCAGCAACTTTCAAATATGGAACACAGTGTTATTAACTATAGTCACCATGCTGTACCTTATGTTTCCATGACTTATTTATTTTATAATTGGAAGTATGTACCTTTTGACCCTCTTTATGCATTTCACCTACTGCCACCCCCTGCCTCTTGCACCAACAATCTGTTCTCTGTATCCACTAGCTTATGTTTGGTTTGTTTTTGTTGTTGTTGTTGTTTTTTTTTATGATTTCACATGTAAGTGAAATCATGTGGTATTTGTTTTTCTCTGACTCATTTTATTTAACCTAATACCCTCTAAGTCCATTCTTGTTGTTGCAAATTGCAAGATCTCATCCTATTTAATGGCTGAGTCATACTCCATTGTGTATGTGTGTATCTACATCTAAATCCATATCTCTAAGTCACATCTTCTCTATCCATTCATCTGCTGACAGACACTAGGCTGTTTCCATATTTTAGATCTTGTGAAGAATGCTGCAAAACATGGAGTACAGATATCTTTTCACTTTTTGTTAGTGTCTTTGTTTTCTTTAGATAAACACCCAAACGTGGAATTGCTGGATTATATGTATTTTAATTTTTTGTAGAATCTCAGTACTGTTTTCCATAATGGCTGAGCCAATTTCCATTCCACCAGCAATGCACATGGGCTCCCTTTTCTCCATATCCTTGCCAACACTTGTCGTCTCATTTTGATATCAGCCATTTTGACATCTTTTAGATGATACCGGATAGTGGTTTCGATCTGCATTTCTCTGATGATTAGTGATTTTGAGAATCTTTTCATGTACTTGCTGGCCATTTGGATGTCTTCTTTGGAGAAAAATCTATTCAGTTCTGCCCGTTTTTAATAGAATTTTTGTTATTGGGTTATAGTTATTGTATTTATTGAGTTCTTTATATATTTTAGATATTAATTCTTTATTATATGATTTGCAAATATTTTCTCCCATTCTGTGTGTTGCCTTTCCATTTAGTTGGTCATTTCCTTTGCTGTGCAGAAGATTTTTAGTTTGCTGTAGTCACACTTCTGATTTTTGCTTTTGCTGATTGTGTTTTTGGTGTCATATCCAAAAAAAAATCATTGCCAAGACCCATGAAGGAGCTTTTCCCCTGTTTTATTCTAATAATTTTATGGTTTCTGGGCTTATGTTTAAGTCTTTAATCCATTCTGAGTTAATTTTAGGGGTCCAATTTCATTTTTCTGCATGTGGCTATCCAGTTTTCTTAGCACCATTTATTTAAGACACTGTTCATTCCCATTGTGTGTTTTTGGACCTCTTGTCAAATATTTGTTGACCATTTATGTATGGGCTTTTTTTTCTGGGCTTATGATTAGATCTTATTGCAGTATGTATCTATATTTATGCCAGTACTATAAAAGCTATTGTTTTAATTACTATAGCTCTGTAATAGAGTTTAAAATCATGAAGTGTAATGTCTCTAGCTTTGTTCTTCTTTCTTAATATTACTTTGGCTATACAGGGTCTTTTGTGCTTATGTACAAATTTTAGGACATTTTTTCTATTTCTGTAAGAAACATCATTGGAATTTTCATAGGAACAGCATTCAGTCTATAGATGGCTTTGGGTAGTATGGACACTTTAGTAGTATTTGTTTCTCCATTCCATGGCCACAGGATAGCTTTCCGTTTGTCTATATCTTCTTTGTTTCTTTCATTGGAGTCTTGTAGTTCTCAGTGTACACATCTTTCTCCTCTTTGGCTGAATTTACTCTTATTTTATTGTTTTTAATACGACTGTTAATGGGATAGTTTCACTTATTCCTTTTTCAGATATTTCACTGGTAGTGTATAAAAAGGCTATTTATTTCTGTATGTTGATTTTGTGTCCTGCAGTTTAGCGAATTAGTTGATTAGTTCGAACAGTTTTTTGCTGGAGTCTTCAGGATTTCCTATATATATCAAATCATATCATCTGCAGAGAGAGACCGTTTTACTGCTTCTTTTCTGGTTTGGATGTCTTTTCTTTCTTTATGGATGCCTTTTTATTTATTTATTAAATGTATTTTTAAATTTCTAAATTTTTAATTTTTAAAATTTTTTTCTTTTTTAATTTTAGAGAGACAGAATGTGTGTGGGAGAGAGGGGCAGAGGGAGAGGGCAGAGGAGGAGAAGAAGGAGAGAGAGAGAGAGAGAGAGAGAAAGAGAGAGAGAGAGAGAGAGAGAGAGAGAATCTTAAGTAGGCTCCATACTAAGCTTGATCATATGATCCTGGGATCATGACCTGAGCTTAAATCAAGAGTTGGATGCTCAGTGGGCTCAGCCCCACAGGCTCCCCAGATGCCTTTTATTTCTTTGTTTTTCTTGATTGCAATGACTAGGACTTCTAATACTATGTTGAGTAAGAGTGGTGATGTGGTCTTCTTTCTTTTATTCCTATCTTAAAGGAAAATCTTTTGACCTTTCACTATTGAGTATGATATTAGCTTTGGACTTGTTATTTATGGCCTTTATTATGTTGAGGTGTGTTCCTTCTATACTTAATTTGTTAGGTGTTTTTGTCATGAAGTTATGTCATATTTGGTCTAATGCTTTTTCTGAATCTATTGAGATGATTATCTGATTTTTATTCTATGTGCTGTATCACATTTATTGATTATTAGCTGTTGAAGCATTTTGCATAATAGGGGTAAATACCGCTTAGTCATGGTATATGGTCCTTATTTTGTGCTTTTGAATTAGGTTTTGCTGAGAATTTCTTCATCTATATTCATCAGGGATACTGGCCTATAGTTTTCTTGTAGTTTCTTTATCTGGCTTTGCGATCAGAGTAATACTGTCCTGGTAAAATGAGTTTGGAAGTTTTCCTTCATCTTCAATTTTTTGGAAGAGTTTGAGAAGGATTGACATTAATTTTTCTTTAAATATTTGGTAAAGTTTAACAGTGAAACTATCTGCTCCTGGTTTTCTGTAACTTTAATTTTTATTGTGTAAATCTTGAAAGAAACAAAATGCCCAACCATAGGTGAAAAAGTACTGAATAGGTATCATAAATTGTTTGAAAACATTTTTTTTCCTTTTTCAAGTTTTTATTTAAAGTTAGTTAACATAGAGTGTAATATTAGTTTTAGGTTTAGAATTTAGTGATTCATCACTTACATATAACATCCAGTGCTCATCACAACAAGTGCCTTCCTTAATACCCATCACCCATTTAGCCCATTCCCTGCCCCCTCCCCTCTAGCAACCCTCAGTTCTCTATAGTTAAGAGTCTATTTTCTGGTGTGCCTCTGCCATGTTTATCTGTTTTGTTTCCTCCACACATAAATGAAATCTTGCGGTATTTGTCTTTCTCTGATTGACTTATTTCTCTTAGTGTAATACTCTCTAGTTTATCCATGTCCTAAATGGCAAGGTTTCAGTCTTTTTTTTTTTTTTTTAATGGCTGAGTAGTATTCCGGTGTGTGTGTGTGTGTATACATATATATACATGTACCACCTCTTCTTTATCCGTTCATCAGTTGATGGACATATGGGTTATTTCCATAATTTGGCTATTGTTGATAATGCTGCTGCTATAAACAATGGGGTGCATGTATCCCTTTGAATCAATATTTTTGTATCTTTTGGGTAAATATCTAGTAGTGCAATTGCTGGATCATAGAGTAGTTCTACTTTTAACTTTTTGAGGAAACTCTATACTATTTTTCAGAGTGGCTGCACTAGTTTGTGTTCCCACCAACAGTGTTAGAGAGTTCCCCTTTCTCCACATCCTTTCTAACACCTGTTGTTTCTGTGTTGTTAATTTTAATTTGGAAGGCTTTTGATTAATGATTCAATCTCTTTATTCATTATTGGTCTGTTCAGATTTTCTCTCTAATCATGATTTGGTCTTGATTAGTTGTAGGTTTCTAAGAATTTTTCCATTTCTTTTGGGTTTCCCAATTTGTTGGCATATAGTGATTCAAAGGAACATCTTATGAGCTATATATTTCTGTAATGTCAATTGTAATATCTCTTCTTTCATTTCTGATTTTGAGTCTTTTTTCTTTTTTTCCTTAGATAGACTAGCTAAAGGTTTGTCAGTGTTGCTCATTTTTTTCAAAAGATCAGCGCTTAGTTTCCTTGATATTTTCTATTATTTTTCTGGTCTCTATTTATTTATTTATGCCTTGATTTTTGTTATTTCTTTTCTGCTGCTAACACTGGGCTTAGTTTATTCTTTTTCTAGTTTCTTGAGGTGTGAAGTTTAGTTATTGAAGATCTTCCTTTTTTCTTAATTTTCTTTCTTTTAAGCATTGATTGCTATAAATTTCCCTTTTAGAACTGCTTTTGCTGTATCCCATAAGTGTTGGCATGTTGTGTTTCCATTTTTATTTATTTCAAGATATTTTTTATTTCCTTTATGATATCTTCTTTGACCGATTGCCTGTTCAGGAGTGTATTAATTTCTTCTTCTTTGTAAAATTTACCACTTTCCTCTTGTTATGAACTTCTAGTTTCTATACCGTTGTTTCCAGCAAAGATACTTGATATGATTTCAGTCTTCTTAAATTTGCTAAGATTTGCTTGTGGCCTATCATATGATATATCTTGAAGAATATTCCATGTGTGCTTAAGAAGAATGTGTATTATTCTGTTGTTGGATGGACTGTTCTGTAGATGTATAACTCATTCCAATGTTCTTCACTTTATTACACTTTGCAGATCCTGTTGTTTTTACAAATTGAAGCTTTGTGGCAACCTGCATGATCAAGTCTATCAGTACCATTTTCACAGCAGCATTTGTTCACTTCATGTGAATGTGAATGTGAATATGTCTTTTGTCATATTTTGGTAATTTTTTCAATATTTCAAGGTTTGCATTATTATTATATTTGTTGTGATAATCTGTGATCAGTGATTATGACTCACTGAAAGCTCAGATGATGGTTAGCATTTTTAGCAATAATGTATTTTTTACTTAAAGTAAGTACTTTTAAAAGATATAATGCTATTATACATTTAATAGATTATAGTATAACAGAAACATAACTTTTATATGCACTGAGTATTCAAAAAGTTCATTTGACTCACTTATTGCATTATTTGCTTCCTTGTACTGGTCTGGAACCAAATCTATAATATCTCTGATGTATGCTTCTATATGTCTGTTAGGTCCATTTCATCTGAAGTATGGTTCAAATCCAATGTTTCCTTGTTGATTTTCTCTTGGTATAATCTAATCATTGTTGAAGCTAGAGTCCTCTACTATTATTATATATTTTTTTCTACTTCTCTCTTCAGATCTATTAGTATTTGCTATATAAATTTCAGTGCTCTGTTGTTGTATGTGTATATATCTACAAATGTTATATCTTCTTGATGACTTTGTCTCTTCATTATAATATAGTGACCTTCATTGTCTCTCGTTACCATTTTTGACTTAAAGTCTATAAGTATATAAGTATAGCTACTTCTGCTTTCTGTTGGTTTCTACTTGTATAGAATATCTTTTTCCATCTTTTCACTTTGAGCCTGTGTGTGTCTTTAGGCTGAAGTATGTCTCTTATATGCAGTATATAGTTAGGTCTTTCTTATTTATCCTTCCAGAATTCTATGCTTTTTAACTGGGGGATTTAATCCACTTACATTTAGAGTAATTACTGATAGATAAGGACTTCCTAATTCTAACTTAATAACTGTCTTCTGTTTTGTGCCTCCTTTGCTTCTTTCTTTCTCTTTAGCTGCTTTGTTTTGTGAATTGGTAATTTTTTGTGTTGCTATGCTGATTCCCTTCTTTTTATCTTTTGTGAATCTACTTTGGCTTTTGCTTTGTGCTTATCATGAGGCCTATGTAAAGCATTCTATAGATATAATCATCCATTTTTTGCAGATAACAACTTAACTTTGACCACATCCAAAAACTCACCCTCTTACTCTTCCCTTTTGTTTTTAATGTCACCATTTCCCTCTTTTTGTATGGGTATTTGTTAACAAATTATAGTAGCTATAGTTATTTTAATACGCATATCTTAACCTTTATACTACAGTTAAGCAGCTAATACTCCACTGTATTACACTATTAGAGTATTTTGAGTTTGACTATATATTTATCTTTACCAGTATGTTGGATATATTCATATTATGTTCATGTTACTAATTAGCATCCTTTTACTTTAGCCTTTCTTGTAAGACAAGTATAGTGGTGAACACTTTCAACTTTTGTTTATCTGGAAAAGTCTTCATTTCTCCTTCATTTCTTAAGGATAACTTAACCAGATAGAGTATTTTTGGCCAGCATTTTTTTTTCATTCAACACCTCAAATATGTCATCCTGCACTCTCCTGGTAAAGTTTCTGCTGAGAGATGCACTGATAGACCAGAGGAGATTTCTTTGTAGATTATAGTCTTCTTTCCTCTTACTGCCTTTAGGACTCTGTCTTTGATTTTTGATAATTTTATTATAATGGTTCTTCCAGAAGATTATTTTGTATTGAAATTATTGGTGACATATTATCTTCATGAACTTGAATGTTCAAGTCTTTCCCCACATTTGGGAAGCTCTCAGCCATTATTTCTTTAATAAGCTTTCTGTCTCCATTCTCCTTCTCTTCTCCTAGAACTCCAGTAATTCACACACTGCTTCTTTTGATGATATGCTATAGATCAAATAAGCTTTCTACACTATTTTTCATGTGTTTTTCTCTCTTCTCTTACTGAGAAATTTCAAAGTGCCTATATTCCAACTCACATACTCATTCTTCCATTTGGTCTATTTGATATGCATACCCTCTTTTGCAGTTTTCATTTCATTCATTTGTTTTTTCTTCAGCTCCAGAATTTGTAAGTTTGGTTTTTTAATGATTTTTTTGGTCTTTGGTAATTTTCTCATTTGTTTCTGTTTTGTTTTCTTGATTCATTGAGTCATCTTTCAGTAACTTTCTTGTAACTCATTTATTTTCCTTAAAACAACCATTTTGAATTCTTTATTGGGAAAATCATAGCTCTTCATGTGTTTGGGTTTGGATACTTTAAGGTTATTGTGATCCTTTAATGATGTCATGCTTCCCTGATTTTTCATGTTCCTTAGAGTTTTGCATTGCTGTCTTTGCATTTAAAGTAGTCACTTCCTCCAATTTTTCCTAACTTCCTTGAGGGTAGAAATACCCCTGTCACTTCTGCTACAGATTCTGAAAAAACCTTGCATAGATATACCTGCTCCGTGCTTTTTGTGCCCTCTTGTGGCTGAATTAGTAAGATTGTATGTCTTAAGGCCAATCCTTCCAGGCACCAAGCCAGCTGCCAATAGCCTCTCTTTTGAGTCCTGAAGGTGGTGCTACAGTTCACGTGTACTGTAGTTTCCTCCTGGCCACCAAACTCTGGGTTGCTTTCTGTGCACATGCCACCTAGCCATCTACCAAAGCTTGCTCTTACTACCTCCCTTAGGAATGTACCCAGAGAGTGGGCCACAGAGCAGAGGGAAGCATGAATGAGGCCCATGGGGGACTGGGAGAGCCTGTGGGCCTGTTGGGGGAAATCTCTGGGTAGTGCTTTTCCTATGGCTTGTGGAAAGTCTTCCTGATGGAGTCCATAATGTAGTCAGTAAAAACTAGCCCCTTTCAGTGACCTCTAAATAGTTTTTTCTGCCTTTTCCTGATCTCCCTTCCCCCAGGCATGGAGCTTCTGGTTTAGTATTCTGGATGTTGTGTGAGAGAAATGAGTCTCTCTGGCTGCATCCTATACAGCTGAGTGTTCACTCACCTGCTCTTTCTTTCCCTCATAGGAGAAATTGTGGGCCAAGAAGTTCTCATTTTGCCCTAAGTTGTGCTGCCTTGAGGAGGGGTAATGTGGGCTAAGTCAAACTTTTCCTCTAACCCACTCTAGTGCATCAAAATTCATGGTCATTTTTTTTCTCCACTAGAGTTCTGGAACTTTTCTGGATGCCTGGATTTCTACAAAAGCTCTCTCATCTGTGGGTGATGGCCCATGTCATTATTCTCCAGGCACCCTTGGACTGCAGCTAAGAGGGTCTGAAACTAGTTCACAGGCTACTGTGGTAACCACAGCTGGTGGGGAGGTCTGTCTGCATATTACCCAAGGCACAGGCTAGTAAGACCCCTTTTATGTCCCTTGGCATATGGTAAGTCCCCCATATTCCACAGGGTACTTTTGTTCATGAATGGATGTTAAATTTTTGTTGTGATGGGGGACAAAATTGAGTAACATCTTATGCATCATGATTCTAATGTCACTCCAAAAATCCTTTGAAGTTTAATCTATAGATTTGCAGCAGAGTGGATATCTGAACAATATTGAGATTCTTTAAAAATTTTTTTTAATGTTTTATTTATTCCTGAGAGAGAGAGAGAGAGAGAGAGAGAGCATGAGCAGGGGAGGGTCAGAGAGAGAGGGAGGTACAGAATCTGAAACAGGCTCCAGGCTCTGAGCCAGCTGTCAGCACAGAGCCCAACGCGGGGCTCAAATCCACAAACCACGAGATCATGACCTGAGCCAAAGTTGGACACCCAACCAACTGAGCCATCCAGGTGCCCCAAAAACAATATCGATATTCTTAATCCATGAACATAGTTTAGGTCTCCATTTTTGAGATCACCTCACTTTTCTAAGCTCCAGCATTATTTTATTTGCTCCCATATCTGTCCAATTCCTTCACTTCCACAGTCCTGATGATAGGCAAAAAAGAGAATTGTATCTGATCCAGCAACTTTTTCTCCCTTAATATTTCAAGGATTCCTAATACCAACACCAACAATAAATTAGACAATGTGTTTTGAAGGTCCCGGGTCCAAAATTTTATCCTTCAGGGACCTGAGATCTTTTAAAGGGTTTCTGGGAACAGCAGAAGTATTCTAAAGCAATGAGTAGAGAAAGAACAAAGGAAAAGGGAACAGTCATTATGCAAATATACGGACAGTTAATGCTCTGCTGCCTGAGGACATGGTATCAAATACCTTGCCAATGATCTGAGAGAGCAGATTTAAAAATTTTTGCACCCCTTGTCCACTTCAGTTCTTGTTTGAATGTTGACCTGCTGTATGGTTTCCAAAGGGCCTCAGGAACATTAAACCTTTACAACCATAACTCTTTAACAGACCTCAATATTTCTGCGACAATCAGGCAGTTCTTGGTGATTGCTGCTTTTCTCATACCGCTTAAATCCAAACTTCTTTATCTACAGTTAGAGAATTTGGGGTGCTTCTCTGCACCCTTGATTTTTAGTTTTTATTCAGGGAAAGTCTTGTTGGGAGTGATGGTAGGCAAATTAGCTGATGGGCTCTACAGCTGTGAGTTTTCAGAAACTGCACTATAGAAAGAGGCAATTTTTTTCAGCATTAGGCTTAGTGCTTTTTAATGTAAGTTTATTAGGTGGTAATGGGCCTATAGATTGGTTTAGCTGCTTGTTCCTATTGAGGCTGTAAAACAGACTCACCATCTTCTCCAGCACAGAGGTTGTTGTTGCTTTTATGCAAGGCTAGGATGGAAAAACTTTATGCTGCTCAGAATGTTAAGGCTCATAGTAGACTTACTAATATTATTATACTTTGGTAGGGCAACTAGAAGAAAGGTTTTCAGATATTTGTTGTATCCTTTACACATGAAAATTAAAAAGAGGCCCAATCCACTTTTCTAGTTGGGAAGCAGTGATGTTTTATATCTCTAATGTGAAACTTGATTTTCATCTTCATTTTCACTAGCGTTAATCCTAGGTAGACTGAATGAGCCAGGCCTGGGTTAGACTTGGTTTCCCAGTCCTCAATAGCCCCCTCTTGGTGAATTGTGCTCCTCAGGCTAACATAACATATTTTAAGGGATTTGCCAAGTCAAATGGTATTTTCTTACTTTGTGCTGATTGGGAGAGGATAGTGGTTTAGGCTGTGTATTGGACAAAAGCCATTCTAAGAAGTTTGTGCCTAACAAACCTGAAAAAGTAGACCCTGAAGACAGAAATAGGGAGATTTAGTATCAGAGCTAACGGACATGCACAATATCAAAGGGGGATTTTAAGAAAAATAAAGCCAGTGTAGGCACTCTAAAGCCCTGAAGTACAATAGTTCATTTTCTGATTATTTAGGAGAGAAACACGGCTGGATTGCTCCTGATATGAGACTTATTCCATCTGAAATGATGTATGATGCTGGTACCCTAGGAGTTGATTTCTCTTGTTCTTCACTGTGCTCATTTATTCCTTTAACTCTAATGTAATTAAGAGTTAATCCTACCTGGATAATGATCAAACTTTGTGTATTCTGATTTATCCATATTTTGGAAAGTTTAATACTTCTTGTGTAAAAGTAAAATATAAGATGTCTAAACTGTGTTATTAGATACTCTAAAGTAACTTTTATTCACTTAAGTTTGAATCCATGTGCTGCTGAAAGATTTCCTAATATTCTGATCATTTCAGGGAATATCTTAAAGTTTTCAATGAGTAGTTTTTATTGGTCTGACAACTTTTATCTCCTTAATCTTGAGAAATCTGCATCAAGATAAAGGTACGTGTTGGCAGAGGGTGGTGAGGGAGTAATGCACTTGGCATCCAGTAAGGATAATTGTGTTTTTACTCTTTTCTAATAAGTGAAATGTTAGCTTAATTATTAAAAAAGGTCAAAATAATGTTTTATGAATTGTGTAAAATTTATGATTGTTTAAAGTTATTTGCCTTCCAAAAAAAGTCTGGGAAGTGTGAAGTACCACAGAATTCAGTCCTTTACTTATAATCTAGGGGCTTCTGGATTTTGAAAGTACTGGACACTTATGCATTCTGCAGTGAACAGAGGAAAGGGAAAAGCCTATGCTAAAGATGCTTCTCTGGAATTAGACTAACATGAAGAAGCCTGCTATGGTCAGTGACTCTTATATGTTTTTCTGGTGAATCGTTATAAAGAGGAAAGGTTTGATTCCAGGACTCTTACTTCAAGCAAGCACTTATCAGTAGACACTTGAGTGTGTCTATTTCTATTTGAACAGCACAAAATATTTAGCTCTAATAACTACTGAGGGGACAAGTTCCTCCATCTGTCTCTTTCAGTCACTTCCATGTTATGGGCTATCAGACCACCTTCAAGTTTCATGATTTGCCAGGACTCCAAGAACTCAGAACTGGTGTCATGCTTATGGTTTATTGCAGAGAAAGGGTACAGATCAAAATCAACATCGGTTAAAAAGGAACATAGGCAAAGTCTAAGAGAAACCAGATATAAGCTTCCAAGTGTCTGCTCCTAATGTAGTCGCACAGAGATGTGTTCAATTCTCTCAGCATCAGTGTGCAACAATGTGTGTTAGTGTTGTCAACCAGAGAAGCTCACATGGAGCCTTGGTGTCCAGGGGTTTTATTTGAGGTCAGCCACATAGGACTGGAGCACCTGTGTGACAGGTCTTCGCTATTCACAGGCTGGCTCCTTCCCTCTTGACACCTAGAGGTCAAACTAAGACCGCTCATGTGGAGGCCTCAGGTGAACCAAAGCAGGGGTTCACCCATAAGTCCCAATGTTAGCAGAAGCTATCTGATCAAACTGATAAAGGGTAGCCAAAGGACCCAAGAATACAAAAGCAGTCTTCTAAGGTGGGATATTCCAAGGCATCTGAGGTTATCTCCCAGGAGCTGGTTAAGGGCAAGTTCTCCTAAAGACAGGCCTTTTCTTTGGAATATACAGGCTCTGAAGGACCAGGGCTTGCTGAATTATCCCTTTGCTGCACAACCTCTAAACCCGAATTTTTGAGAGGCTAGTGTCATATATTAATCACAAAACCAAACCAAACAGAATGGATATGCAACTTTTGTGCCTGCTTCCCACCTCTGCCTCTAATTTCTTTTTTCTTTCTTTTCTTTCTCCTTCTTCCTTTCTTTCTTTCTTCTTCCTTCCTTCCTTCCTTCCTTCCTCTCTCTTTCTCCTTTCTTTCTTTCTTTCTTTCTTTCTTTCTCCTTCCTTCCTCTCTCTCTTTCTCTCTGTTTCTTTCTTCCTTCCTTTCTTTCTTTTCTTCCTTCCTTCCTTTCCTTCTTTTCCTTTCTTCCTTCCTTCTTTCTTTCCTTCCTTCCTTCCTTCCTCTCTCTCTCTTTCTCTCTCTGTTTCTTCCTTCCTTCCTTCCTTCCTTCCTTCCTTCCTTCCTTTCTTTCTTTCTTTCTTCCTTCCTTCCTTCCTTCCTTCCTTCCTTCCTTCCTTCCTTCTTCTCTCTCTTCAATCCTAAGTCACCTTTCTTCAAATCAAGGCAGCCTTTCTACCTAGTTCTGCTCTGGCTCTTTGGAAAAATTGTTGCTTTATTTTAGTCATAATCCATAAGAGGAGAAAGATGATATTAATGTAAACTTTCCATTATCAAAATTTTATAAGGGTAATGTGAATGATACCACTGGCAACACTTGCTCTGCATGGCAACAGTGCTGGATAATTTTGAAAGAATAATGTCATTGTTGAGCACACATTAAGAGATAATCAGTTCTCCTTGCTTAGATACCTTTCTTTTTCTTTTTCTGAAATAACATTTCATCTGCTCCCAATGAGAGCTTTCACTTACTTTGCATAAGGAAAATGGCAATTTTGCTGAACAGTTATCCTAAATGTGACAACTTAACAAGTTATAATAGAAATGAGTTGGAAGTATAAAGACAGCCCACTGCCTCCAACTAGGGGTATTGTAAAGTGGGATATATATGCAGAAATTGTTGACTAGAAATAGAAGAGCTACTATTAACTATCTGGCAAAACACGTTTCTCAAGCCAAATACCTCTGTAATGGTTCCAGAGATGACAGCTTCTGAAAATCAAACAAACAAAAGCAAACAAACAAAAATTACATCTATTTTACAGTAATAGAAATCAGGCTTTGTGCACGTGTGTGTGTATGCTTAGGGTAGAGGGAGAGTAATTTACCAGAGAGATCCTGATTAAAATTACCTTGGCACCTACTTTAGGGCCACCAGCAGCTCCCAGTTGTAAAGAAGCAATGGTCTGGCTGATGGGGAGAGCCAGGTCTCAAACTAAAATCCAGGCTTTATTTCTCAGGAGCAAAGTCAATTTAATTAACCATTCCCATTAAAAAAAAAAAAATACATTGAGGGGATAGGTGAAAGAGGTGAAGGGGATAAAGAGGTACAGACTTCCAGGTATAAAATAAGTCATGGGGATGAAACATCAGCTCAAAGAATACAGTCAATAAGATTGTAATAACTGTATGGTGACAAATGGTAACTATGCTTATCCCGGTGAGCATTTTGTAATGTATATAATTGTCAAATTGCTATGTTATATACTTGAAACTAATGTAATACTGCATGTCAACTGTACTTCAATTAAAAATAAAAAAAGAGGGGTGCCTGTGTGGCTCAGTCAGTTAAGTAATCAACTCTTGATTTCGGCTCAGCTCATGATTATTAGGTTCGTGGGTTCTAACCCTGTGTCGGGTTTGTGTGCTCACAGTGAGGAGCTTGTTTGGGATTCTCTCTGTCCTTCTCTCTGCCCCTCCCTGCTCACTCTGTCTCTGTCTCTCTCAAAAATAAATAAATTTTAAAAATATCAAAAATAGAGGTAACAAAAAATAGATAATGACAAAACAATGTAATAAATCCATTCAAACAACAACAAAAAAGAGTATTGTAGACTCTGGAGGATGCTTTTAGATTTTACTATCTTTTTTGTAACTTTTATTATCAGTACTTCTGAAAGTCTCAAAAATTGTACTAAATAATGCAAAAAAATGATATTATGGTACTGTTTTCTGACTGTTGAAGAACAGCAGTCCAGTTCTTCGAGGGCTAAGATAAAACTGCATTGTATTGTGTACTTGGACTGAGAAGAAGGCTCACCTAGACATTCAGAGAAATAATATATGTCCCAGAGAGTTTAGAGGCTTTCAAGGAGAAATTTAAAGAGAAATCCTGTATTTAAAGAGAAATCCTAGGCCTAGCATAAGAATGTGATTGCTTTAGCTCTAAGACAGTTTCAGGCCCTAAAGACCATCCAAACAAGCGGTGTCCTACAGCTTTACAACTTCTAGAAGGGGCCTCCTCTTCCATGGCCCTCTCAGGCATTACCCTGAAAGTCCATGGACAGCAGAAATCCCCCACGTGAACATTGTACAGAGAACCAGCCAGTGAAGGAACTAATTTTATCATTGAGGCTGTGAGTCCTTGTTGTCTTTCTCCAACAGAATGGGCAGTGCTGTCAACAGCTAACCATTGAATATTGTCCCTCTTCCCTCCTTTCTCAAATGGATGTCATTTGTCATTATTCTGGTTTTTATTCCCATGCAAATGGAGGTTAGTTCAATCAATTGGCAGTAGATGGCTAGATCTTGGGGAATCTCATCCAAATCTATTGGGAAAGTATGCATAATATTCAGAAATTCTGAGAATTTGGATCATGTCCCTTGGGAAAAGAGTTAATGTATTTGCTGTATGTGACTATTTACATTATGCTAAGTTAAGTAATTTAAATTTGTATGTATGAGAAAAAGGATTGCAATATACTTGAAGGTTAAGGGTGATGAATGTAATAGATATCTTCTGGTTTTGTTTTCTCAGAATCCATTTCCTTCTTTCTCTAAAAAGATAATAGCCTGTATGTATGTGGCAGGTAGAGAGGACCATTTTGTGTCATAGTAGAGGGGGCTTAATCTGTCTCCTCTTTCTATCCAAGGTACATGTAGTAAATCCATGCCTGGGTAGTCATGTTCCTGGCCACAGGGCTTGGTTCAGCAAAGGGCATACAACCCTAACCAGAGCTTTGGGGAAATACTCTCTTTAGGCTGTTTGCTAAACTCTAAAGATGTGACACTCGGGCTGCTCATGACCATTATGCTCCCACCAGGCCCATCTCCTTTCTACAACACAGAGTCCTGGAGACATCATGTGAGCACTTGTATCCAACCATATTTCAAGCCAGACCCCCCTCTCAACATTTTAGTTGTGTAAACTAATCATTTCTCTTTTTCACTTAAGGTGGTTTGAATTGGTTTCAATCTCATGCAACTGAAAGAATCCTAGCAAATACAGAATTGGGTTTTGACTAATCTCTGAAACTGTTTCCTTTACTCAAAGTGAAGTGATAATATCTACTTGGCAGGATTGTTCTGGGAATAAAAAATGCAATATATACATTAAGGCTATAATTGGAGGATTATTTAACATTATGCTCTATGCAGACATGTATTTTCTAGCTCATATCTCTTTCCCGTTGTGTTCCAGGATTTAACGGTATAGTAGCCTTCTTTTTTAAAATATCCTTTCATTAATCATCTGTCAAACAGAGCTATTCAAGGATAACTTGTTTCCTCTTTTGTCACACACTACTTTGCCTTCAGCTTTCACAGCTCATATATAGTACCTGTAATTTTGATATATATATTATATCCAACCTAATGATGTAGGACTTGGGGAAAGGACCCCAAATCCTAAGTACTTAACTTGCTGTTACCAGCTTCTGTGAAGAAAAATGGATGACAATCATCTAGTTAAGAACAAAGATTAAGATTGCATGGTGAAATAGATTTTTTTTATAATGTCAGAAGCCAGCCAAAAGGTATTCCCACAGCACTGTGAGCCATCTACGGTCTCAATTAAATCTCCTAAAATTTCAGGAAATGAATAGTTTTTAATCCTGTTTTAAGCTGTCCTATAATTTGAGAACACCATTGTGAATCTTGACACCAATAATAACAGTCTGGATTTTCCATTTTCCATCCTCTTGAATCCAAACTACTACCTCAATGACCAACATGCTCTAAACTTCAAGAATTAATTGTGTGTGTGCTTGCACCTGCATGTGTGTGCATGCGCGTATGTGCATGTGCATACTTTGACCTTGGAAAGCAGTTTATATTTAATATAGACTATCTGGTAGGGGCAAATATTAGGAAGGAGTTGCAGTAACACACATTTTTGTGTACTCAACTTTGGTATTAGACAATTGGAAAGTCATTCCACAGTGAAGATTTAAAGGGATGAGGCACATGCCCAGTAAAAGTTGATTGGGAAAGTGAATCAGAAAGAAGTCTGAGCGTGGGATGATGATATGAGGGTTAATCTATGCAGAGTCAGGGATCAGCATGTGGTGTCAGACTGCCTTAGGATAGTGGGATGCGATGGAAGGAAGAGGAAGGATGAAACTTGACCAACTTCAAAATTCTTCTGAGGAGCAGACTTGAGTGATGGGATGAGCAAGTGGGTCCTCTGGCCCAAAGGTGTCTAGTGAGTAGCCTTTTAGTGAGCTTTGCAGTAGGCAGTGCCCGGCCGCCAGGGCAGGCTTTCCTGGTGCCCGTTTGTACTATCATAGGACTCAAGGTGGCAGTTAGAATGCATTGTTTCTTGATACCGCTTTTCTAATTCTTTAACCCTGAATTAGAATACCAGCCATGACTTCAGACTTTATACCTCTTTATGTTTAGTAGCATTTTTGATTTAACGTAAAGATACCTTTGTATTACCTTTTTGAAGTATTTGGATGACTTTGGGAAACTGTTCAAGGTAAACACCCCATACTTCCTAAGAGAAAGCCTACTTTCTGTTTCTTTGTGGCCAATCAGGAATTCAGGCCAACAGAGGCTCCGCCATTTTTAATTTGTGGCTTCTGAGGCCACACTGATCACTTCTCTTCTGGTCTACTGGTAGGAAGGGAAAACAGTGGATGTCCAGGATTATAGAATTCCTCTTAAGCATGAGATGCAGAAATTGTGCGTATGCATCTTGCTCCCATGTCATTTGTGAGAGCTTGCTTACATGGCCACTCTTCATTGTAAGGGAAGCTGAAAAACATACAGTCCTTACCCATGGTCTAGCCACAACTCTCTCACTCTACTACAGATTTTGGTGGATACCTAACATCTCTTCCATGGATAAGTTTATATTAATTCCTAAAATCTGTCAAGGAGAACCATGTATTATATCAGAAACTCCCTTTTCTCCTTGACTTTCAGAAACCTTGAAACTAAATTTAGTGCCCCTTCTTCTAGTAAGTCATTTTCATTTTTTGATATGTTTATTCATTACAATGAACTGGTTTTGATCTCCCTTTTAACTTTTAATGGTCTTGTCTATCATACATTTTAATATTTTGAGTCATCCCCAATCCTTTCAAGAAGTAGGTAGAATATAAATAATAAATGGAATAATGCAAGGCAATAAGGAATCTGTCCAAAGAGCAACTAATGTAAGAAGACTAAAACTGTAAGTATGTTTGGTAAATTCAAATGAATGAGCTGCAGAGGTGTGGGTAGAAGAATTCCTTCAGAGGATGTTGTGGCACTTCTCATATTCATGAGATGGACAGACATTAGTAGCATATATCCAAGTAGTCTAACAATTTAGGAAAGGGGAGACCCTGTGTCTGAGAGGCAAAGTTGTCTATCAGTATATAAGGACCTTATCCCATAATCCACAAGAATTACGCTGTATTTTTTTGTGCTACTAAGTGATTTATTTCAGGTATAAGAATGAGTTGTTCCATATGTCAGCAATCACTATTAGGATTAAAAAAAAAAAAAACAAACTCAGTGCCACTTGCAATGACATGAATGGAGCAAGAGAGTACAATGCTATGTGAAATAAGTCAGTCAGAGAAAGAGAAATACTATATTTCACTCATATGTGGAACTTAAGAAACAAAAAAAAATGAGCAAAGGGAAAAAAGAGGAAGAGATAAATCAAGAAGCCGACTCTTAACTATAGAGAACTAACTGATGTGTACCAGAGGGGAGGGGTGGGGGGTGGGGGATGCATGAAACAAGTGATGAGTATTAAGGAGTGCACTTTTGTGGGTGACGTGTGGAGACGTTGAATCACTATATTCTACACCTGAAACTAATATTACACTGTATGTTAANATTTCGTTGTTTATTCTCTTCTCTGGTACTTACCACACTTCAAACTATAGATATGGCTGAGTACTCCAGCTTAAGAAACCCTCATAGACACTGTCTCTCCATTTGTTATTATTTCCTTCACTACAAGGCTTTGAAAATGATGTCTCACAATTGCTCTATCTTTTTGGGAACCATTCTCTGTAGCCCATTGTCGTGTCCAGTCCCACTATCCCACTGAGTCTATTAAGCAGAGGTCAATTACCTTACAAAAGAAAAATTTAAAGCTTTTTTCCCCCTGATTAGTTTGTTTACACTTAATGTCATCTTTCACAGAATTTATCAATGCTGAGCCTTTTCTTCTTGAAAATCTCTTTTCCCAAACCATCAGAAATATGATTGTGCTCTGGCTCTTTTTACCTCTCTGAGGTTCCTTCTTCATATCCTTTCTTTCTCAATTTCATATTGTCAGTAATATTTACCTCCCTTTGACCACATTTAATGTTACTAAGCCAGTTACTGATTATAATTTGGCTTCCCAAGTAGGTTTGCCTATAGAGAATGCATAGATCAAAAGATTTCAAGTAGTCTTGAAGACATGTTACAATCAGCATTATAATGTAATTAGTTGGTATTCTAATTTATTTATTGGTCTCTCATCTAACTGGTAAGGGTGACTCATCCTCCTTGAGACTGCTAATATCTTTGAAGTTTACTGGTAGGGAGCAGATGCTGAGAAATGGTGACCACAACACAGCAGTGTCGCTGCATGAGGTCCACATAACCAGCTGATCTACTGTGGGAAGAAGTGTGTCTATCTCACTGCTCTGTAACTGCAGTAGTCTAGTCAGAGAAATAAAACAGAAGCTCTAAGAGCCTGTGGGCTTAAAAAATGAATTATCAAAGATTAATGTACTATGGGACTAAAGAGATTGTTTAAAAAAAAAAAGCAGGTACAAGTGAAGTATAAAAATCTCCATCTCATGGGCCCTAAGGATACCTTTCCTTAGAAGATGAGGCCTAGTTCTGTGCCTGGCTTTAGACACTATATAAATACTTATTGACTGAATAATGGAAGATTCTTTATTTAGAAATTTAAACTTTTGTCTGCATTTAGACTCCTTTAAAATTAAGAGTACAATATCCACATTCCATTTAAGTGGATGCTTTAATGACTACCAGAAAGCATACTTTGTAGATTTAAGTGCTTCCTGAGATGTCATTATAAAACAAGTAATTTGTAGTCTTTCTAACCTACTCTAAAGATCCCTTTCCTTGTTCAATTTTAGGAAGAAACCTGCTTTTGTTTCTTTGGGTTTTGATATTGGTGTCTGGGGTACTTCATATGGCTTGAGGATATCTAGCTTAAATTCTTGGGATTTTGAAAAGACAAATTACTTTGGCATGTGAGAATAATAGTAAAAAATAAAGATATATCTATTAAAGGCATAATTGATAAATTCTAGCTAGTATATTTGATTTTGCATTCTGTGACAGAATAACATATGGGGAAGTTTGAAAACAAGTATAATAATTGTCTTTTATAGATGTTACATCCACATGTTTTTGGCAGATCTCATATTGGCTATAAAAAGAAAAGTAATAGTACAGTAACAAGGCAAGTTGAAAGCGTTCCTCTGAGAATATTGATGACTCATCTTTTTATTGCTAGATTTAAGATGATGAACACTTGTTTTGAAAAATGTGATTTTTCTCTATTGCTATGTTTAATTAAATGCAAAAATCCTAGAGTGGAGCAACCTTTAAGACTGCAAATTTAAACTCATAAAAGTCAGATAATGGAAAAGTGAAGGTTGTGATAGCAATGTTAACTCATCCATTGCGCATAGGTTGCATTTTGCATGACTAATTAGGTGATTTAAGAAAGGGTGATGCTGTGAGGTATCATTCCTCTCCCCACTTAAATCTGTGACTATTTTAAACTAGCCTTTCTCTATGCATCATTTAATAAGAGCCAAAAATACTTTTAGCATAATTTAGTGTTAGTATTTCTTTCTGAAAAGTTGTTAGTTTTGAGAATAACCCCATGTGGCTTGGATCAGCACTATGGTGGCCATTTTTTTTTCTCCTAGTATATTTCCTCTGAATAATGTTGGGAGACTAAAATAATAAAGCAACTGAGAAATTTCTATAGTAACCCTTTTGGAATATTTTCTAAGAGACCACAATTAGTCTTTTAGGGACTTCAGTAATAAAATTCCTGAGATGGAAGATCTAAGAATAATCAGTACTATAAAAAGAGTGTGCATTCTAGGGCCAGACAACCTGGGTTTGGATTATGATTCTTTCAGTTAGTAGACATGTGGCTTGAAGTAATTTACTTAATTTTTCTGATTTTGTTGGTTCAGCTGTAAACTGGAGGGTAACTCTACGATGCAGAGTGGTGTGAAGGTTAAAGAAGCTACATGGTAGTGAGTTATTTCATTGTTATTTTCACAAGGAATGGAGTGATAATGATGTTCCAGCAACACTTGGAAATATTTCCCTCTTGCCATCCAAGTACAACTTACTGCCAAATCAGTCTGACACGTTCCCTGGTAAGATGGACGTATGATGCATTTTGTACATTGCTGGTCTCATAATTCTCTTCTTGCCTCTCCAATGGCTCTCCCTTGATGTATTTTTTTTTTCATGCTGCTACCATAGTGATCTTCCTGAAGCACATTTATGATCATTTCACTTCCTTACTTGAAATACTTCAAAGGATCACACTGTCTTCAGGATGAAGTCCCACATTTGCCCTCCACTTCTGCCTGGTCCTCCATGTTAGTCTATGTATCTGTGCTTCTCTGCATCCACACTTGTTTTGCTTGGTATGCTTTCACCCATCTCATCCACGTGATACAAATTCTCATTTATTTCTAATGACTTACTCTGGTGTGAATTCTTCTGGAAAGCTTTCTTTGATCACCTTAGCCTCAAATAGATACTTTTCTTGGAAGTGGGAAAAGTTTGGTTCTTTTAGTCTTCTTTTATAGCTTTTATTATTTGTTTCATAATTATCTACCTACTTATCTTAGAAGATATCTTTGGATTAGTCACTCTTGATGCTAGTGTCAGCATCTTATTCATTTCACTATCTCCAGTGCTAGTAAAATACCTGATAAACAGTAAATGCTCAATAACTGTTCAACTATAATGCAGATGTCTATATCATGAGCACGAATGGGATCTCCTGACCTTTGTAGTCGGCTTCTAGAAACCCCTGGAAAGCATGCTGAGCTCGTTTAAAAATCCATTCCAAACAAAACCTTCCTACCATGTACAATATTTTTGAAAGGGGGTGAAGAGTGAAAGCAGGGCAATAGTACATATGTATGCAGTTATTTCTACCATAATGCAACTCAATTTTAAAATGATAAATTAGAGAGATCCCTGGGTGGCTCAGTTGATTAGGCATCCATCTTTTGATTCAGCTCAAGTCATGATCTCGTGGCTCAATTTGTGAGTAAGCCCTGCCTGAGGCTCTGCACTGGCAGTGCAAGGCCTGCTTTGGATTCTCTCTCTGTCTCCTTCTTTATTTGCTCCTCCCCTGCTTGCACAGACTCTCTTAAAATAAATAAATAAACTTAAAAAAAATTATAAGTTAGAACAAATTTGTTGCCTAAGAATGACTGAAAAGCCAATATGAATTATTTCTTTTAGGGTCTCTCTTAAGGAGGATGGACCAAGTTGTGTTAGTCATTATTATAAGACAATATCAGAAGGGACATTATTAATAATTCTTTAATTTTTGAAATCCATATATCTAAATGGATAATAATAGCTATGATCTCTGCATCTAGCTGAAGAGCAGAGTAAGCCACCTGTCAACGTTATGTCAGGATTTCACACAGGCAATAGAAAAACTAGTTGGCTGGTTCATTGATGTTAGAGCATTTCCCATTTAGATATATATTACTTATCTTTAGGTTATAATGTAAATGCCGTGGACATGGTTTCCTCAAATAGTGGTCCAGGGAGGCTATTAATTTAATTTTGGGGGGTTTGTTCTTCAAACCACTGTAAATTTTCAAAAACAGATTTGTAAGTATTGATTTAGTTAGACATTTTAAGATTAATTAAACCACAGTTATCCCTCGTCCATTCAGGTAAGGACCATCCAGGCAAGAAACTTCTAATTAATGAACCAAGACCTTATTGCTGAAATTACAAAGGTGAATTAAACAGAGCACCAATCTATAAGAAGGGTGGGGATGAGGGTGACTGATTTGTAATGACACTTTCCTCTGTCTAGGCAAGTAGAAAAGCTTCCTTTAAAAAAAATACCTGAGCCCATTAAATCTTTATGGATTTAAGGATTTTCTTTCCAATGAATACTGAATTAATTCATTTGTACCTTCAAAGTGTTCCCTTATTAAAGAGGTGGAACAAGAGATGTCCTATAAAGATAGAATGTGAGCTTCCTTTATAACTAAAGGGTTAGCTCAAGATAAGCTGTCTTAACTTTTAAGAAAAGCCACTATTAAGTTTTAGATAGAATTTAATATCAAAAAGAGAGCTGATAGAGATCATAAAGAACAGCAGTTTTATTTTATCTAGAACAGCAAGGAGCTTTGGCATTTTCTAATGATTTTGTAGTAAATAAAAAACAATATCAGATGCCCAACTCTGGATATTTAATAATTAGGTTAAAATTTGAGTTTATAAGCTTTAGGGGTAGTCATGTAGTTTTGAAAAAAGTTATTATTTCTTTGAAAAGCTATTTGTTGAAAGACATCAAGCCCTCAGCAGGGTGTATGTGAGAATGTCTGGAAGTTTTGTGCCAGATTATAGCACAGACTGACTGTCTTTGGATGATAGGATAAGAAGAATTGGTTATGAAATTGTGAAGATCTGGGATAGTTGGCTAAGTAATCACCAGAGATTTTTTTCTTTCTCCCTATTTTATTTCCTTTTTAAAAAATAGTTTATTGTCAAGTTGGTTTCCATATAACACCCAGTGCTCATCCCCACAAGTGCTCTCCTCCATGCCCATCATCCCCCTTCCCCTCTCCCCCACCCTTATCAGCCATCAGTTTGTTCTCAGCATTCAAGAGTCTCTCATGGTTTGCCTCCCTCCCTCTCCCCAACTATTTTCCACTTCTTCTCCCCCATGGTCCTCCATTAAGTGCCTCCTAATCCACCTATAAGTGAAAACATATGGTATCTGTCCTTCTCTGCCTGACTTATTTTGCTCAGCATAACACCCTCTAGCTCTATCCATGTTGCTACACATGGCCAGATTTCATTGTTTCTCATTGCCATGTAGTATTTCATTGTATAGATAAACCACATCTTCTTGATCTATTCATCGGTTGATGGACAATTAGGCTCTTTGCATGTTTTGGCTGTTGTTGAGAGTGCTGCTATGAACTTTGGGGTACATGTGCCCTTATGCATCAGCACTCCTGTATCCCTTGGGTAAATTCCTAGCAGTGCTATTGCTGGGTCATAGGGGAGTTCTACTGTTAATTTTTTGAGGAACCTCCACACTGTTTTCCAGAGGGGCTGCACCAGTTTACAAGGAATCACCAGAGATTGATTAATGTCATACTGCAAGCAAAATTTGGAATCCTTCAGTGTGGTTTGATGCTAAACCTGCTGAAGTAGAATCAATTCAGGTTCTGAACTGAGTGACAACATGGATTGGATTTTATCCTATAGCTCTATCTGAAAACTTTCTTTTCATACATGATCTCCTGTTTGCTAATGTTTTCAGAAGCACTGACAAGAAAGAATGTATGCAGAAACAGTTTTAAGACAAATAAGGGGCATAGTTCTTATTTTAAATATTTCACATGTAGCAAGTGGGTTGTATGCATCGTTAAGAAAACAATTACAGGGGCGCCTGGGTGGCTCAGTCAGTTAAACATCCGATTTCAGCTCAGGTCATGATCTCTTGGTTCATGGGCTCTAGCCCCATGTTGTGGTCTGTGCTGACAGCTCAGAGCCTGGAGTCTGCTTCAGATTCTGTGTCTCCCTCGCTCTCTGTCCCTCCCCTGCTCATGCTCTGTCTGTCTCTTTCTCAAAAGTAAATAAACATTAAAAAATTTTAAGCAAACAATTACAAATAAAATTAAATCCCTGTTTAGTTTTTTCGTCTCATTATTCTATCTCAGTTAAGATTCTCTTGAGTTTTGTTTATTCTCCCCATGCATGATTTGAATTTTTTTTTTGCTATAAAAGATGACACTGTTTATTTGTGCATTCATATACCAAACTAGGTGTTGAGTTTAGAGCTATCCTTATGAGAGTCATATTCTAGTNAACATTAAAAAGTATAGGATGCTAGATAAGTGATATGTGTTACAGAGAAAAATAAAGCATGAAAGGAGAAAGAGTACTACAGGGAGGGGTAGTGATACAATTTTTAAGAAGCTGAATAGTCAAGGCATCATATGAATATAAACCTGGTGGAAACAAGAGAATATATCATGTGGCTTTCTGGGGGAAAGTATTCCAGCTAAAGAGAATAGTAAGTGCAAAAGTCCTAAAGAGAAAGCATTCTTGGTAGGATCAAGGAGTGGCAAGAAAGCCAGTGTGATGGGAGAGGAATAGAGAAATGGGAAGAGGTTAGAGAAAGAATAGGGACCCTGGCTTATTTCTTATTGTGAAACATCCCAAATAATAGGATTTAAGAAAACAATTATGGGGGCACCTGCGTGGCTCAGTCAGTTAAGCTTCCAACTTCAGCTCAGGTCATGATTTCACAGTTTGTGAGTTTGAGCCCTGCATCAGGCTCTGTGCTAACAGCTCAGAGCCTAGAGCATGCTTTACATTCTGTGTCTCCCTCTCTCTCTGCCCTTTCCTTGCTTGTGCTCACTCTCTCAAAACTAAATAAACATTTAAAAAATAAAACAATTATGGTTACAGTTAAAAACTACTTTTTAGGTCTTTGTGACAGTGAAGCTTTTTCTCTCAGTGAGATGAAATGCCATTGTGGGGTTTTGAGTGGAGGGGTAACAAAACAAGATTCCTCTGATTGCTAATTTGAGACTAGACTATAGATGGAGAAAAGTAGAAGCATGTACACCAATTAGGAGGCATTTTAATAGTCTAGGTAGGGCATGGCGAGGGCTTAGATTAGGATGGCATAGGAGAGGAGTGAGTAGTGATCAAACTTTGAGGATGAGCCTTATAGTTATGCCTTATCATGGCATCCATTAAGACATATCATTATGAACTGGCTGTTTCTAATGCCTTTTCCAGCATTCCCTGAAGACATGATCCTAAATACAACTGGCCTTTGTATGGAATGGGAGACAATGGACCTTCCAGGTATTACCTCAAGGGTATCTTTATAATCCCACAATTTGTCATGGAATGGTAGGCAGAGATTTGGAAAAATAGACATTGCCAGAGGGGATGGGTACTTTATCATTATATAGATGATGTTATGCTAACTTGTGATGATTTATCCTCTGTGTTTCAAGCAGCAGCATTGTTACTGGCATACTTAAAATCACGGAGATGGGAGGTAAATACCAACAGGATCCAAGGGCCAGGTCAGTCAATAACAGTCCTGGGCATGACCTGGGCAAGTAAGACGAAAGTGATGCTGAAGACAGTCATTGATAAATTACAGTCTTTGCAATCCCTAAAATGGTAAAGGAATTACAGGCTTTTGGTGGTTTATTGAGTTACTGGAGACCTTTTATTCCTCATTTAGCGTATATATTAAGACCTTTATATGCCTTGGTTAAGAAATGGAAACAATGGGATGGGGGTGCTGACCAACAAGAGTATTTCTTAAAGGCAAAAATGGTAGGAAAACAAGTACAGGCCTGATGTAAGTCGTGAATTAGATGTACGTTCATATCCAGAAGGGTTGGGCTGGGCCTTGTGGCAACAACAAAATGGGAAACAAATCCTGTTGGGATTCTGGTCTCAGTTATGGAAGGGAACAGAAAACAGGTATCATCCCATCAAGAAGCAGCTCCTAGCCCTTTATCTTGCACCACAGCAGATGAAGGACTGACTGCTGACCCTCCGCTGATGACATGAACCTCTCTGCCGGTAGGAGGAAGCATTAAGGACGTGTTCAGCAAACCTCAGCGTCTGTACCCAGGTAGGCACCTTCCAGGAATGGCATGTCTCCCTACAACAGAGGAGCACTTAAAATACCAGCCTGCTCTCTCATGAACTGCACTCACTACTAGGGCTGGTCGCTTACAATGACACAGCCCAACTTGCAGAAGTCACTGACATTATGCCTCCTCTACCCCAGGCAGAGGAGGGGTAGGTTCACTTCCAGTGGACACACAGTACACTAATAGCAGTTGCCAGGGAAACCTGCCTATTTGGTGTTCCTCTCCCATCTGACCGGATTCTGCTGTACTTTGGTTCAAAGAAGGAACTATACAAAGTAGTCAGTGGGAAGAATTGAGAGCAGTATGGATTGTGTTGGTGTATGAGCCCAAGCCCATCAGTTTGACCACTGACAACTGAGCAGTGTTGTCAGGGTTGATGAAATGGATGTTGCAACAGCACAAAGAAACCTGGGCCATATTACACAGATCGCTGTGGGGAGCGGAACTGTGGAAGGATATTTGGGATGTATGCACGAGACCCAATTCAGCCGCCCACATACAGCACACATGGTGTCCACTCACTGTCCATCCACACTGCCAGGCAATCATGAAGCAGACGTTCTAGGCTGGGCATTGATCCTCCTGCTGGAAGAAAGGCTGACTCCACCTGATGGAGCAGAAGGGCCCATCATAAATTGGGACACCAAGTTCCCACAACGATTTGGGAAATAGTGAAGATTACATTTGCCTTATAGTGTCCTGGTCTGGGACGCCTGGGTGGCTCAGTTGGTTAAGTAGCCGACTTCGGCTCAGGTCATGATCTCACAGTTTGTGGGTTTGAGCCCCGCGTCAAGCTCTGTGCTGACAGCTCAGGGCCTGGAGTCTGTTTCAGATTCTGTGTCTCCCTCTCTCTCTGCCCCTCCCCTGCTCATGCTGTCTCTCTCTCTCTTTCTTTCAGAAGTAAATAAAACATTAAAAAAATTTTTTAAGTGTCCTGGTCTGCAAGCTGCTGAGAGGACCTGCCCCAAAGCAACCTCAGGCACCTGCCATTGCACCATACCCAAGGGCATGTCCTATTACATGTCCTATTTCTTGCTGGCAAATAGGTTACACAGGCCTTTTGCCAGTACTGTAAGAGCACAAATGTATCCAACCTGTGTGGACAGTAACACAGGACTTGTACAAAACTTTGTCTGTGAAAGAGCCAATCAGATCGAAACTCTAAAGAGTTAACAAAATGAAGGGGCATGTATGGAAAGCCAACTCAGATAGATAGTGATCAAGTACACATTTTACTGGCTATGACATCCAAGAATGGGCAGAGGCCAGGATATATCATGGCCTTTCCACCAGCCATACAATCCCACTGCTGTGGGCCTAATTGGAAGGATGAATGGACTAATAAAAAGCACTTTAAAGACTTTGTCACCAGACAGCTCTCTCAAAGGATGGTCTCCATGGCTAACAGAGGTAATGTGACACCTTAATGTCATGTCCACAATAGGACAGACATGGGCACATGAACGCCTAACCAAAATCACCAGCTCAGTGCTAAGACTGCAGGGACTGTCAGCAGGTTTGAGGCTATTGGGTAGGAGGAAAGACTCATTTTGCAATTGTCACAAGACCTTCCACCTGGTAAGACTTTAGTTCATTGGAAATTAGCTTGGTGTGCCACCTGCTGCCCCCCACCCCCGGTGGCTTAGTGCCCTAATCCTTTGGAACCAGGACTCACATTCAATTTTATTCTTAATACCTCATTCTACATTGGTCAGGGCCCAACACACATGAAAGTAACAGCTTCTGAACTTCTGATACTTGGTACTGAGGTAGAGTTGTTAATATGGGTGCCAACCGAAATGCTTCTGTACAATATAGACACACCCTCCGACATTATTAAAGGGCAAATTATATGGTATCATCCCCAAGAGAAAATACCTATATCCAGATTTGGAGGATAGGGGTGGGGAATAGCCATGTAGTTGCTGTGGGTCATTCCCTGCCCAGTCCCCACTGTCAGTAAGTTTGCCCTGAATAAAAGCACCGTGTAAACAGTATAAAGTGGCTTGCTTTGTTTTTCAGTCTCCAAGTGCCTTCTGAGTCTGAAGCATACTTTACTATACCTCCTCCAGTTTCTGACACAGAAAAAGACAAATACATAAAATTTCACTTATATATAGAAACTAAAAAAACAAGTGAACATAGAAACAGAAATAAGGAAACAAAAGAAACAGACATTTAAGTATAGAGGACAAACTGATAATTGCCAGAGGAGAGGTGGGTGGACATGGGTGAGATAGATAAAGGGGATTAAGGGGCACACACTTCCAGTGATAAACTAATAAATCACAGAGATGAAAAGTACGGCCTAGGGAATATAGTCCATAATATTGTAATAATATACAGAACTATTGTGCAAGAATGTGGTACACCTGAAACTAATATAATATTGTATATTAATTATACTTCAATTCAATAAATTCAATAAATAAAATAAGTTATGGAGACATAGAATACAATATAGGGAATATAGTCAATAATATTATAAAAATGTTGTATGGTGACAGAGGGTGGCTACACTTACATGGTGAGCATTGAGCAGTATGTAGAATTGTTGAATCAATGTCTTGTATTTCTGCAATGAATATAACAATGTATGTTAATTATACTTCAATAAAAAATTAGTTTGGTTTCAGTATACTAACAGACAATCCAAAAGAGAAGAAAACATTTCCATTTACAGTATTATCAAAAACAGTAAAATACTTAGGAATAAATTTACCAAGGAGGTGAAAATCCTGTACACTAGAAAAATAAGACATTATGAAAGAAATTGAAGACACAAATGGAAAGTCCATGCCCATGAGTTGGAAGAACGTTAATATTGTTAAATGTCCATACTATCCACAGATTTTAATGCTATCCCTATCAAAATTCCAAAGTCATTTTTCACAGAATTAGAAAAAATGATCCTAAAATTCTTATAGATCCATTCTATTTCTTATTTTCTGATCTTATTTTGCTTATAAAACTAATATACCAATATATTTGATAAATATTTGATAAACATACATTTATGATTTCAAATGTTAAATAAATATATTTTGTGTTTTCAAATTTTAAAATTGTTTTATTATTTATTCTTTTTATTATTTATTGTAAGAAACTCTTCCCTATCTTGAAGCTATAGATAGTTTTCTAGTCTTAAAAAGATATTTTTTGTCGTTTATTTTATATTTAAATTTTAAAAAATGTTTTAATTTTTTTTGAGAGAGAGAGACAGCGTGAGCAGGGGAGGATCAGAGAGAGGGAGACACAGAATCTAAAATAGTCTCCAGGCTCTGAGCTAGCTGTCAGCACAGAGCCCGATGCGGGGCTCGAACCCACAAACCGTGAGATCATGACCTGAGCTGGTCGGTCGCTTAACCGACTGAGCCACCCAGGCGCCCCTATTTTATATTTAGACCTTTATTCTTCCTGAAAATTATTTTTGTAATTTCTGCAAACTTTTTCTGCAGAAGTTTTATTTTTTTCAGGAACCTAGTTTTATTTATTTATTTTCCAGTACAGGGAACAGATTTCTCCAGCACCATTTAATGAATGGTTCATTAGTTTTCTACCAACATGTATTGCCATCTATTGTGTCCATATAAAAAAGTCTTTTTTTGAGATTTCTATATGACTATGTGTCCATTTTCATATCAATATTCTACTTTGTCTTTTAATAGGTCTAATTGGTGCAATGGTGATTCATTGAATTTATAGAATAGTTTGGAGTGAGTAGACATTTAAATAATAGAGTCTTTCTACCCATGTAGTTAGTGTATCTTTTCATTTTCATTTTTTTGTGCCCTTAAATATTATTTCATATTATTTTTATAAAAATCTTCCACAACTTTTGTTAAATTCATTTTAGATACCTTGTATATTTTGTTGCTGTAGTGAACAGGATGTATTTTTCTATTTTATTTTCTATTTGGTTATTACTGGCATATGGGAATGCTAATAGCTTTGATGAATTGTTCTTGTGCTAAAAAAACACTGCTTGTCTGTGTTAGCATTTCAAATGCTATCACCATAATTTCTTTTGAATTTCTGTGTATACTGTAAAAATACTGTTTTCAAATAGAGTCAATTTTGTTTCTTTCTGATTCTAGTTTCTCATTTGTTGGACAAGATGTGATAGAGAATATTCTTGTTCTGATACTATCTTTGATGAGAATATTACTAACATATTCTTTATTTAGCATGATATTTGCTCTAAGTTTATTACATACTCTATCAGGATCAGGTTAATGAAATTTTCTTTTATTTCTAGTTTGCTAAGCATAGTTTCATGAAGAGACAATGAACATTAGTACATAGTTTTCTGCATTCGTTGATATGCTACTATTTCTAAACTAATCTATTAATGTTGAGTATCAGATTCATAGCTTTGGCGATGCTCAATCATCCTTAAGTTCCAGAGATAAACTACTTGCTTGTGGCACATCTAAAAACTAATCTGCTAAGTCTGATTTATTAATGTTTATTTAGAATTTTTTTCCATAATTGTGATTAAATTGTGATTAAAATTTCTTTTTCATGTACTTCCCTAGTCTGATTTGGTTAGACTACGCTACTGTCATAAAGCAACTGAATTAATCTTCCATCTTATCCTTTTATCTTAAACAGTTTACATAATAAAAAATATTATTTCTTTAAGGCTGGAAAAAACTAAAAGCATTTGTCTTACCATCTATAAGTCTTTCAATTTTCCATTCAAATTCCTGAATAATTGTTGATATATTTGGGTTTTCTCATTCTTTTGAGTTCATTTTTTTCTTATTTTTTAAGTTTATTTATTTATTTTGAGAGAGACAGTGAGAAAGAGAGAGAGCAAGAGCATGAGGAATGGACAGAGAGAGAGGTAGAGAGAAAGAATCCCAGGTGGGCTTCTTGCTCTCAGCACTGAGCCTGACTTAGGGCTCGAACTCATGAACTGTGAGATCATGACCTGAGCCAAAATCAGGAGTCAGATGCTCAACCCACTGAGGTGCTCAGGTGCCTCTCTTGAGTAACTTTTCCTGAAAAAGATTTACTTTACACATATATTCTAATTTATTGGCATAAATTCTTTCATAGATTTCACTTGTGATTTTCAAATCCAAACTGTCTTTCTAATTATGCCCCCTTTCATTTCTAACATTTTTTGTTGTAATTTCTCCTGTTTTTTTTCCCCCTTCCTCCTGTTCTCTCCCTCTTTTTTTAATATTCCATTTTTGTTAGAATCTTTTTTAAAGTATCAGATTTTTATTTGTTGCTTTCTGTTGTTGCCTTTTCTATTCCATTAATTTCTATTAATGTCCATTATTCCTTTTTTTTAGTTTTTATTTTTTTTTAATTTTTTAATTTTTTATTATTTTTTTTTACAAATAGTTTATTGTCAAATTAGTTTCCACATAACACTCAGTGCTCATCCCCACAAGTGCCCTCCTNACATGGTGTGCAGGTATTTGGCAAGTACGGTCTTTCTATGCACTGAGCAGAGGTTTTTCCCCTCTGAGCAGAGGTTTTTCTATTTTGGACTCTCTCCTTTTCCCCTCTCATTCCCCGTAGAGGGTAGAGGGGGATCGTCTCCCACCCTGGAGTCTCCGATCCCGGCCCGATTTTATCTTCCCTGGTTCGCACTCACGTTAGAAGGCTCTCTCAGTGGATTCTGCGTCCTTTTTCTCCCAATCTCTCAGGTTTTGTAAGGTTTCCAATGGCTTCAGATCTTTTCTGTGTGATGTATGGGCGCGAGTGCAAGTACGGAGCTCCTTCTCCGCCATCTTACCCCTTCCTCCTCTTTTTTTTAGTTTTTAATTTTTGTGTTTATTTTTGAGTTTAGTCTGTTATTCTCTTTACAGCTCATTAAATTAAAAACTTGGCTTATTTATTCCTAATCTTTCCTTTTTTATATAAATGCATTTAAAGCTGCATAAATTTTTTATCTATTCCTTTAACTATACACCATTATTCATATGTAACATTTTCATTATTACTTCTAAATTTTTTATAACTTTATTGCCATTTCCTCTTTAGTACAATTTATATTAAATGCCTTCAACGTTTATAAACATGTGATTTTATTATCTTACTTTCACTGTCTAATATTAAATCAGCTATTGACAGAAAGTAGGGTATGCATGCTGCTACTTGAAATTTTGTTGAGTCTGCCATGTGGTTTATCACACGATCAATTTTTATAAATGCTTTGCATTTTCTATATGGAAAGAATGTATGTTTTCTACTTATATTCTGTAGGCTATTTTATCTGTTACATAAAACTTGTTAATTTTGCTGTCACATACTCTCACCACTTACACTTTTCTTCCTGTTTGATCATCAGTTTCTGACAGAAGTATGTTCAAATGGTTCACTATAGTTGTATATCTTTTCAGTTTCTGCATATAGTTCTATCAGATTTTTCTTTGGATATTTTGAGGGGAGGCTATAACATTGAAGTTTATGATGATTATATACATATATATAGTCTTGGTGAATTTTTCCTATTATATTATGCTGCCTATCTGTGCTCCTATGAATAATTTCTGCATCAGATTCTATTTGATCTGGTCTTACTGTTTTCATTCGTAATAGAAGTTTAGCTGCCAGACACTCATGCGTGCCCCTGGATTGGGAGCTGGTGAGTCCACTGCTTCATTTCATGCCCACTGCGTTGCTCCACAGAGATTCAGTTCTGTTCCATATAGATATTTATATTATTTTTGAGTTTGGCTATTTATTTTAATGTTTATTTATTTACTTTGAGAGAGAATGAGTGGAGAGGGGCTTAAAGAGAGGGAGAAAGAGAATCTCAAGCAGGCTCTGTTCCACCAACCCAGAGCCCAACATGGGGCTCAATCCCACAAACCGTGAGATCATGACCTGAGCTGAAACCAAGAGTCAGATGCTCAACTGACTGAACCACCCAGGTGTCTCTTGAGTTTGGGTATTTAAAAGTAATTATGCTTTATTAATCATTACCATGCATTTGCAACACAGGGTGTGTCAAAGTGTGAAACTTCTTTGCCTCTGATTCTAGCTAACCTTATTTTTTTGAATCTAGAATTCTGGCTTTTAAAGTGGGATGTGTAAATTACTTGTGTCAGAATTACCTATGATACTTGTTACAAATTCAGATTCTCTGGCCTTACCCAAAACTAGATTAAAATCTCAGGGGGTGGGGAGGAGTGGTTCCCACGAATCTTCATTTTAAATAAGATTTGCATGTGCTTTTCATATGCATTAAAGTTTGTGAGCCACAAATCTAGAACATGATGCAAACCATTGTCATGTTTCTAATATTTCATAACGTATCTTTGAATATTCAGACAGATGGTCCTGCTTTAATATGTCTGATCATTTCCAGGTGAGTGGATAAACAATAGTCAAGTACTGCATACGATTGATATTGGCTGCTAAGGAAGCATAGCCAATATACCTGATGAATTAGCAGATTGGCCTTGGGCACATCACTTATACTTTTAAGCCTCAGTTCCTCCATCTGTAAAATGAAATCAATAGATCTGTTGTATTGAATAAGTGAGATTATAGTTACCACTACCTGGCACCAAATAAATACTCAATTAATAGTCATGGTTGTTGCAAATAGAAGCATGAGGTAAAAGGCTTGAACTTTCTAAAAATAATAGTCTTCCCTAAACTTATTGCAGTTTCAACTTTTTAAACTATGCTTAATGTCTTAGAATTGGAATTGCTATTTCTTAGAAAAAGAGTGATGGGATGCTATTGAGGAACTTAGATAATTAAAAATGGCTACATAAAGGATGACTTGTATTTCACTCCAGTTATAGGTTATAACTCATGTTTTAATAATCCCGTGTTTAATCTTTATGCCCATTTGAAATCTAAATACATTTGGCAACAAAATTAAGTAAAATTGGTTTTAAGTTTCTTTAAAGTCAATAAGTATAATTGAATGAACTGATATTTTCAATAAGAAGTGAACTGGCATTCCATTAATCTCAAATGTTAAAAATGTCTTTACCATTGAAAAAGCACATGATTGTGATCGATCACTGGTTTACCACCTCTTTTTAAATCATATATTTGGAAGGAGTATTTTTAGGTGCACAAAAACTGGTTAATATTTGGCACATAGTAGCAAAGTATAAGTTTCCTTTAAGAAAAGATCAGGATAACCAAGGAGACAAGTGTACAAAAAATTTTAGAAGATTTTCTTGCCTTTATTTCATTGGGAATAAGTCTCCTGTACATACAAAATGTTTAAATCTTTGTTTCTGGTAAAAATAGTTCTGGCCTGAACTCCAAGTTCTGCTGCTGAATGACTATGAACTTTTCTCATTACCTTTTAAAGTCTTGGTTCCTTTTCTATAACAATGGGAAGAATAATAGTACATCTATCATAGGACTGTTGTGAAGATATAATAAATTAATGCATTTAAAAATTTTAGGACTGTGTCTAACTTAGTAAGACCTAATAAATAGCAATTATTTTCATTAGCTCTCTCACAAATTCTTGACATCATCAGTATTATTTAGTGGCTTATTTAGTGTAAATAAATATAATATAACTAACACTGATGATGTACTTATGATTTAAATTCTTAACAACTCCATGAGCCATATCTGCATAGTACCTGCTATATATATAGTACCTGCCATATACAGTACCTGCTATAAGTACTATTATCCTTACCAGTTTACTTACAGGGAAACTGAAGAGTAGAAAGTGAGGAAATGAACAGAAGGTCTCAATAGCCACATATAGAACCCATACATTGTGTCTTGAGAGCTTATGTTTTTTACCATAATACTTAGGAGTTGGTGAGGTAAGCCTTTACCACTTTTCAAGGATGACCAGCACAGGAATTACAAATCCTCAAATATTTATTCAGAGTTGGGAGATTGGCCTGTTGAAGGAAAGATTTCATCAGATCATTCTCATCAACTAAAATAATAGCAGTCGACTGTTATTTCAATAATATCAACATCCTTCTTTTTTCTCTTTTTCTCCCTCTTCCTCTCTCCAACTCTCCTTCACCTTTCCTCCTTCCCCCAACTACCTATCTATCCATCTGTAACAGGAAAGCCTTAGTGGTCTCTTTATAAATTGAAGGGTGTCTGTAATGGGACATGGACCAAGCTTTATTGTATATTGTTTCATTTATTTCTATCAAAATAGCTTTTAGAAATACTTTCTATCTTAAGTAAAATTTCACACTGGAGAATATATAAATTATTAAAGAGTGATTTGCCATCTTTCATCAAGAAAAATTGATTTTCAGAACATAACTTTAAGGGTATATTCAGGTACATTCATTTTTTTCCCCCACAGAGTGCAAAGATTAATTTACCATCACATCAATAAGAAGGAGTGATTATGACAAGCTCCTGAGTTGAGAATAGTCATTAAAAGTAAGCAAGAGATATTTCACGGGTCAGGTATTTTGTCTGTGAGCCTTACCCTGGCTATTAGTTTAAAAATGTATCTCTTCAAGGCAAAGTAAATTCTTGTAGATAGATCTTCTTTTCACAAAGTCTTTCCTAGGGATGGGATAGAGTGAGATGATTGACATAAATTCTTTCTGGACGATAAAGTCTAAATTTGTAATCTCGTGGCTCAGAGTTAATGTATCTTCCCAAGTCTTTGGAGTCCTCCTGAGTCACCATTATACATTTATTGCCTAGAACTCAACTACTGACTTGGTCTGAAACACTAAAAGTGGTGTTTCTGTAAGAGTTTTTGTTAAAGCAAAATCTGTTTATAGAAGTCCATAGAACAGCAAATGTTTACTTTTTGTTGCAGAGAACCTTCACTTTTATGATGCTGTAAACATTAAGTACTGGTTTCATTTAGCCATATCAAACCTAAGCTTTTGGGGAGGAAGGTAAGCATCATGGACGCAGAAGATATATCTCTTTTTGTTCCTTCTTCTAACAATTAAAATTTAGTATCTACCTCCCAATAGCAGGGCTCCTGTGGAAGTTGTGGGGCCTTACACCATTGGCCAAGGGACCCAGGAAAAGTCTCACCCACCTGTATGAGCTGCGGAACCAGCAGGAACCTTCAGATAGCTCCTCTCGGCTGAGGTTGGTGAGGTTGGGGAGCACCTGTAGAGTGCTGGCCTGGGCAGACACCCACAGGATGAGAGGGCCTTTGTAGAAGTCCAGATTCTCTGAGATTCCAGCACTTTGTTGGAGAAAAAACAAAACAAAACACAAGGATTTGGGTGCACTGGAGAGGACAAAAAGAGGAACTTTGCCAGCACTGCCTTTTTTCCAAGATGCCACACTTCCTGATTTCATTCTATACTGCAAAGCTATAATAATTAAAATAGTATGGTCCTGGCATGGAAACAGACATATAGACCAATGGAACAGAATTGAGAGACCAGAAATAACAACCCACAAATGCAGTCAACCAACTAATTTGACAAGGGAGCCAACATTACTGATGGGGAAATGACAATCTCTTCAATAAAGGGTTTTGGGGAAATTGGATAAGTACAAACATACAGAAAAATGAAATTGAACCTCTATCTTATACCATTCACAAAAATTAACTTGAAATGGGTGAAAGACTTAAATATAAGATCTGAAACATTATAACTCCTAGAAAAAAAAACCGCTGAGAAAAATCTCCTTGACCAGGTCCTTGGCAAAAGTGTTTTTTGGATGTGGCAGCAAAAGTCTAGCAGCAAAAGCAAAGATCAATAAATGGGACTCCATCAAACTGGGAAGCTTCTTTGCAGCAAAGTAAACATTCAACAAAATGAAAAGGCCACCTGCCTAACGGGACAAAATATTTACAATCCATATATTGGATAAAGGGTCAGTGTCCAAAATGTATAAAGAACTCATTCAACTCAATTAAAAATTCAATTAAAAAGTGGGCAGAGGAATTGAATAGGCATTTTTTAGGTAGAACCAAAGAGACAGTTTTTCCAGATACTAACAAGGGGGAAGGAGCCTATGCGGTGAACACAGCATGTGTTGAATAAAGTTAAGTATCTTAGCCTGGCGTTCAAGGCTACCTATTTATATTTAGCTTGTGTTTCTGCCCTTGGCTGTGTGTGTTATCCTTTTCCTTTCCATTTTTTTGTATATGGCTTATATATACAACAATGGATTTTGTGTACATTGACTGTTCTCTCTTTTCCATCTTCCTGCTATAGCTAGTCTTTTAGACTTTTCCGCATCTCCTTGATTGAGTTACTTATATTACTGGGAGTTTTTTGCTATTTTAAATCTGCTGTGCTAGTTTGTTTTACATTGCAGATGTTCTAGTCATTTATTTTGAGTGGGTTAATTCTTGGACTTTGTGTATAATATATTATACATATATTATAATGATTGAATTGTTAAAATGATTCTGTTATTTGGGCATATAAACCATTGTGTTTTTGCAAGTTAGCAAACAAGGTGTTGTTTGTGGAAAGTGAGATCCAGTGCCACTATGTACCTCAAATACAACTTGGATTTAGGACAAACCCCATACCAGAACTCTAAAACTCTCTAAGATTTTTAATATATATATTTTTTCATTTCTAGGAGAGAGAGAGAGAGACAGCGTGAGCAGGGGAGGGTCAGAGAGAGAGGGAGACACAGACTCTGAAATAGGCTTCAGGCTCTGAGCTGGCAGTCAGCACAGAGTCCAACGCGGGGCTCGAACCCACGAACCGCGAGATCATGACCCAAGCGAAAGTCGGACGCTCAACCGACTAAGTCACCCAGGCAACCCTCTAAGATTTTTAGATAGTTCAGACTTCTCATGGATTAAGGGGGCATAGCCACATGGAAAGATTCAGACAGACTTGGGTTGACATATTGAGTCCTCCACTACTGTGTTACAAAGTGTGTTACTTTGGGCACATCATTTAGCCTGGGTGAGCCTTTCGTTTCCTCATCTGTAAAATGGGACAATGTGTATTTATATATATTTATCAAGTGCTTCCTATATGCTAGGCATCATTCTTGAGGTGATATGTTAAGTAGTTAGGGTTATAAACAATGCTGCATAGCACACAGTTGGTGCTCAGTAGTTGATAATTCAGTCAGTATCATCATCCCCTTATTTCACTCGAAAGCATGGTTTTATTTTATCAGCACCATTTGCTAGAGCAGCATTAGTTTAAATTATGTCTTTCCTGGTCTCTTTGCAGACTCTGGGCTTTAAACAGTGGAGGTATTTGTTTGGCTTTCAGAGTGTTTATAAAACAAAAGAGGGGTGCCTTTTGGCTCAGTCAGGTGAGTATCCTACTTCGGCTCAGGTCAGCTCAGGTCATGATCTCGTGAATTCGTGAGTTCAAGCCCTGTGTTGGGCTCTGTGCTGACAGCTCAGAGCCTGGAGCCTGCTTTGGATTCTGTGTGTGTGTCTCTCTCTGTCCCTCTCCTGCTCACCCTGTGTCTGTCTGTCTGTCTGTCTCAAAAAACAAAACAAAAAAAACAAAAAACATTAAGAACAAAAAGAATTTGAATACTTTTAAGCATCACTTGTATCTGCATGACCACCTTTTCCTATTGTGTTGTCTTCACTCATGGCTCTTCACTTTGGCTGCCCACCAGAAGCACACGGATGTCCAGGCTCCATCTCAGACCAACCACATAAGAATGTTTTGGGGGTGGGATCAAGGCATCAGGGCTATTTAAAGCTCTTCAGGTGATTCCAATGTGCAACAAAGGCTGAGAACCCCTTGGAGGGGTGTTTCATCTAATTATGTGAACTGTGTAGCCCGTGAAGGCCATGGTGTTATTCCTAAAAGGTGTTTCTATGATCCTTACTTCCTGGTAGCGCTCTTTGTTTCTTTTAACATTCAGGCCCTGGGTCAAACCCTGTCACTATTCAGTAGTGAAGTCCTCTCTTTCTGACAGAGGCCAGTCATCTTCAGGCCCCTGTCTCCTCTGAACACACTGTTTGAATTGGCAGAACTTCACTGTGGGTAAATGTGCAGGATTATCCCTGACACCTGTTTTCTGGGATCTTGGGGTCTTTATCCCTACTCTGTGAAAGCATTTCTCTTTTGCCTTGCCCTGGAAGTCTGGCCTATAGGCATTACTCTGCCCTCTGTGGCTGTTTGGATTTAGTTTAAAGCAGCTAGCTTCAGCTTAGGTAGGAGCTGCCTAACTTGAATCTTTTGGGTTAGCTGGTTCAAAAGCTAACTTGAGCCACTTCCCCCAGAAATGCTATTTTTTTGTGCTCCTGTTGGGAGACGCATTGACCCCAAGTGTAGAAACAGTAATATGAGGAAAATGACAACAGATGTGTCCTGAGCTAGAAATACAGACACAAGGTAGTAGGCTGCCAATGGTGAGTGATGATTTTCAGAAGGTTTAAAAGTAAACCTAAATAATTCCCATCTGTGTCTGACCTAATTTTTCTATCTCCACCAACGTGTTTAAACAAACATATTTTGGAGCCCTCAGCTGTATAATTTTAGTTGTTTAATGGGCTCAATAAAACCCTTCTGTGTATGTTTGTAATAACCTATTTGATCTGTGAAATTGAATGCCCAAGTAGATCGTCTCAGGGAACTGTTGGCTGAAAACACTTGCCTGTCTTTTATTGTTTCCCGTGAACTGTTGTGATTAGACACTGGGAGAGCGACTAATACAAACTACGTCTGAAATCACAATTACCAGTTGAACTCTCGCCATGCATTTGGGGTTATGTAAACAGTTTGGTGGGCTTCACAGAAGGCAGATTTTAAGCTGCTTGCATGAAATGGTGATGTGAACTCCCTGAACAAACATCAATATTAATAATCCTTTAACAGTTTTATGGTAGTGGTAATAAAAATCAAGGCGAGTTTCTGGAATAATTTCTCTCCCACTCTGTGACGAATGCATCCTTTATTATGAGATTCCATTGTTCAGGGTCTTTGGTAACCATGGAGCAAATGGCCATGGAGGCTTTTTTGAATTTCACTATTATTGATGCAGTTTATTTAATTCAGCTTTTCAATTTCTTCTTTTAGCCTGAAGTCACAAATTAATTATGCCTGTGCTTGCCATGGAGTCATTGACCTAACTTGAAATAGAATATTTTATATTTAACACATTCTTAGCCTGGATTAATCTAATCTGTTCGACCCTCAACTTTACACCAGTAAATGTAATCTGAATCTTTTCTTCCTTCTGCATTATGGGTTTATTAATCTTGTTCTGGATAACTATTTCCTCTCATTTCACCTACCCCTTTAATGGCCTTTTAATCTTTTTTGTTGAAGCTCTTGCTTCCTTCTTAGTTCACCTATTGCCAAATACACTTGACAAGTGTTGAGGAAAATAGCTCTACTCCAAAGAGGAGCTGATCTATATTCCTGTTGACCTATAAAGAATGTTCTCTAAAACATGACCTTGAGTAGGTCACTTGTGTTCACAAAATTCCAGCGACTTCTCATTTGCTTTTCAGAATAGCGTCTGGTCTGAATTACCAAATTCTACTTCCTCTGTGAAACCTTCCTTCTCATCCTTAAAAACGGCAATAGCCTCTCTTCTAGAAATTTAAAGTACCATTTTCCACACTGCAAATAATTTACTATCCTGCATTGTAGTTATTTTTGCACTGTCTGTATCTCATCCCTCTAATAGATGATAAAATCCCGGAGGGTACATCCCACAGAACAAGTGCTCAATAAATACCTGTCACTGATGAGAATAGATGATAGATCATATTTTGTTGGAGGACTGGAGGCAAAGTCTCAGAAGTAAACCTATAATTCTTAGGTCTCTCCCCTCCCCCATAATAAAATAGAGAACATTCATTCAAGGTTTATAATATAGTTGGTATTTGACATGAAATTTTTTCTTTTAATCTTCCAAACCCTATAAAGTTTGTGCTGCTATTAATGGATGGGGGAAACAGAGGCATCCAAGATCATACTGTCAATAAATGGTTAGCTTCGATTTTGAAACCAAGGGAGCCCGATTCTAAAACCTATGCCTTAATGTCTGTATATCTTATCTCATTCCCATCTCATCTGGGCCTAGTTTGGAATGGAATTTGGAGGTGGAATTATCAAGAATGTGTGCTGCATGAAATATTTAATCCTTTAGAAGTGTTTCAAGGATTGTAAAACATGATTTTAATGATCAAGTTTGCAATGAGTCCCAATGCTTCTAACCTCTGCCCATTGAAGAGAATCAGAGGGGCCAAACCCCTTGAAGCTCACTATAGAGGTGGTGGGGCTTAGAATTCATCTCTGTGGTCAAATACAAAGTATGGGCTTATACCATGTTGCAGAGAACCTAAGAAGACATGGATTGCAAGATGTACCGTTTTCGTCACGTCATTGGGAAAAATAGCTGCCAACGTAACTATGGCACAGTGTTTTCTTATCACTTGGATTTTAAAATGTTATTCTTTTTTTTTTTAACTTTTTATTTAAATTCCAGTTAGTTAACACAGTGTAGTATTAGTTTCAAGTATACAATATAGTGATTCAACACTTCCATACAGCACCAGGTGCTCATGATGACAAGTGTACTTTTTAATCCCCATCACCTGTGTCACATCCATCCCCCCCCCCAACCTCCCCTCTGGGAAGGTGGGTTTGTTCTCTATAGTTGAGTCTGTTTCTTGGTTTGTCTCTCTCTCTCTTTTTCCCCTTTGCTCATTTGTTTTGTTTCTTAAATTCCACATATGAGTTAATCATATAGTATTTGTCTTTCTCTGACTGACTTATTCTAAAATTTGATTTGTAATGAAAGGACATAAACAATATTAATTGGTTAAGGTATTCCTTAAACTTCTTTATAAATCTAGAGTCTGAATCTTAAATGTCTATGCTTTCCAAACAGTAACATCTTCTGTGCCATCAAGAATATTGGTAAGGCAATATTTCTTGAAAGAATGCTCCATTACCACCTCTGAGATTTTCTTGCAAGTCACTGATTCCAACTTTGCAAGACTTGATGTAAATGTGCAGGCTACCAGAATTTCATCTCTACTGCTTCCCAGTTGGCAGCATTTATGAGACACTTACCATTTTTGAAGTTAAAATGTGAAAAACATGTAGGAGAATTGGTGGAATAGAGCAAATAGAATTTCACGTAAAAATGGGTTCTGCTATTTGAAAACCGCTAGTGTTGTCAAAAGAACCTCAGTCTTGGGAAATCAGAGGACTTGGGCTGAGTACTGGCTCTTCTGACTTGCTGTAGGCAGCAACATAATCTCTCTGGGTCTGTTTTCTAACCCATATACAAGGAATAAACACACTCATCTTATGTGGGATGGTTTCAAAGATTAAACAAAAATAGAAATTCCACCAAATCAGGTGGGTTTCTGACTTGTTTGCCACTATCTTTCCATTGTGTGGAGCAGTAACAGAGACCTAACAGTGGTTTCTAATGACTGCATGTTGAATGAATGGGCCAATGAATGGGCATTTCATCTATGGCAAACTACATGCTGAAGTGTTTATGTTTACATGTGGCTGTGGTGAAAGACAGTATATTCTAATTGAAGGAGAAAACTCAGCAGAGAATGTTTCATTCTGTGTGTAACATCCTCTAGTCCCTTTCTTTGTTTTGCCTCAATGGTTTTGTGGTATTGAATTCTATGTGCTCCCCAAATACTGGTAATTTCTTCTGGTCTAAAAGTTGCTTGGTTATTTTTCTCTGTATTAAAGAAAGAAGAACTTAATTGTAGGCCAGAAAGCTATTCTATCACTCTTGAATTCTTAAAAATATCATTTATTATAGTTTTCTTATGTGCGTCTATTGTTGAAATATTAAAAGATACAGAAAATGTGGAAACGAAAAATGTCATTATACATAATTCCACTACCTAGAGAGAATAATTGCTAATACTTTCTTCCTTACATAATTGGTAGTATAGTATACATACTATTTTGTATTCTGATTTTCACTTGATATATTTGAATATTTCTCCATGTATTTAAATGTTCTTCACATACATTGTTTATGAGGGGTGTTCCATTATAACTTATTCGAGTAGTCTATGCTTGCTGGAAATTTAGATTGTTTCCAATTTTTCACTCTTTTAAATATCACAGCAAAGAATATTTTTGAATGTTTATATTTATGTACATCTCTGGTTATATTTTTCAGAATAAATGATTGAAAGTGGATTTATAGGCTCGTAGAGTATGTAATCTTATTCTGATTTATTAAAAAGATTTAAATGTCGCACACATTTTTACCCAGACCCTGATAAAATAAGGAGGAGCATGTTGAAGGTGTACCTGCCTGGAATTGCCCACTAGACTCTGCAGATTCTCCCTCCTACCTTCTCAAGGGCTTGTTGTTATGTTGTAGTTTCTGGGAGACATCAGGGCTCATGAGTTACTAGGACTGTCAGATATTAGGACTGATAAGTCTTTCATTTATCTTTCTTTTTCCATCCAAAGCCCTGAATGCGGTATCCTCACTAAATGATGGGTAACTACGAAGACCAGATCTCATTATTCTCTCATTTCATTCACATGATGAATGAGTTGGAAAATGAATGTAATGTCTGAGCACCAGGGGATCTGATTGTCACAGTATGAAAAGCCTTTTAGTGATAACTGCATATATGCTCCCATATTACTGCCAACAGAGCCAATACAATCTAGTTCGAATGGCAGATGTACTGACTCCCATGTGGGACCATTGACGTTTTTACAAACCATTTGTAGCCCAGTGTCACTGTGTTTTGCCAAGTTGTGTCCTCCCAGTGAAGTCCAAATAGAACTAGAGAGAGGTTCAGTTTTCAGTGCAGTGAAAAATAGACAAGGAGAAAAAAAAACCTGGATTACTCTCCAAAATTATAATGCAAACCTGCCCCAGAAATGTGTATTATTTTTCTGAATGCGGTCCAGCAGAACTGTAGGAAAAATAACAACCAAAGACCATAATGGCTCATTGGTGGATATTGTGTCCCATCTGTTGGTGGTAGGAAGAAGGGCTCTAGGCTGTAATATCTGAAAAGCTTCTCACTGGTAAAAAAACCAAAATCCCTCATGGCATTTTTCTGCCTCTGAACTTGCTCTGTATCTCATTTATTAGGAAGAAAGGTGAGGTGTTGTTAAACATTTGTTTGAAGGGCAGTAGAAATTTCAAGTATTGCTTGGCTCTTTCTGGCAAAGCAGAGGTGAGGGTTTTATAACAAGCAAGAAACGCTTTGTGAGCCCAAAATTTTGACTCCTACAAAGTGCTGTATTCTTGGTTAACCCTTAAGAATTTCATCCTTGTGATGGTTTATTTTATGGTTTATGGTTTCCTCCATGTGATGGTTTATCATTTTGACTTGCTATAGTGTGCCCAGATTAAACGTTATTTCTGGATGTATCTGTAAAGGTGTTTCTGGATGATACTAGCCTTTGGATTGGTGGACTCAGTAATGTGGATTGTTTTCCCCATTGTGGGCGACCATCCTCCATCCAAAGAGGGCCCAGACAGTATGAAAAGCAGAACAAGGAAGAATTTGTGGCACAGCCCCAACCCCTTTGCTTTTTTTTAACCTGTTCACTGTTTGAGCTGAGACGTATCTTCTGTCCTTGGACTGGAATTTATGCCATCTGCTCACCTGGCTCTCAGGTCTTTGGACTCTGATTGAATTATACCACTGGTTTTCTGGGTCTCCGGCTTGCAGACAGCTTATGAGCTGGTTCTTCATGATAAATTTTTCTCTCTCTTGACATCTACTTACCTATCTATTTATCTAGATCTAAATATTTACACACATATATAGATACAGATATATACATTCAGAACCGAATCTATTGGTTCTGTTTCTCTAGAGAGTTCTAATTAATGTAATAATTTACTCTGCTTTTCCTTAAGGAAAGAAAGTAAATCTAATTGTATTTATGGTCCAGTGTGTTGGTCACTGACTTTCACTATTGCAGGATCAAGATTCTGGCTTAGGTCACATTTAATTTATAGATACACATCTGGACTCAACCAGTCAACAATTAGCAGGAAAATTGAGAAATGACCTCTGGGAAAAATCTATCTTAGGAACCCAATTTACAAGCCTTGGTCATTGCAAAAGGTAAGCAATTTTAGCACAGAATTGAGTCTATCCTTTGAATTTGCCAGTCCTGACCCCCTCATTGGATTCATGTCTGAATCCTGTTGGGACATAAGTACTGTGAGTGAAACTGAAAGAGCTATTTCAACCCTTAAAACAATGCCTTTAAATACATCAGAGCCCCTGCAAAACCCGGGTTTGGACCTCTATATTGAAGTGTGACACCAGAACAGGGGCAGAGCACCAGGGGAGATGGTGTTGGTGTCTAGAGAAAGCTTGTCATGGAAATCCCACACCCAGAAGGGACAGGTTTATCATGAGCACTTGTGACTCAGCCTCTGGAGACTATTGGAGTACTTGGTGGTTGGAGTGGGTAAAGGGCTGAGGGTGTTAAGGACAGGCAAAATTATAAGCCAGTGAAATCTGAGCTATTTCTATTAATATGACCTCATTTACGCACTGGGAAATGAAAGTCCTCAAATCAGCATTCAGTTCACAAAGTACTCATGAGAATCATTTAGTTAAAGAGTATTAATGCCACAGAGACCTAATATTAACCACACTGAGATCTAACTGTGAAAGAAAATTAGAGGAACTAGTCAAATAACTGTGCTGAAGGGCAGAAAATGTTCAAACTTCCTTCTTCTTTCTCCTAAGTGTGTACACATTGGGAATAAGACAGTTTTGCCCCAAGCTGAATGGCAGCTTACCCATGTAATGGAGTTGTTGGTGGGGGGGTGGGAGGGCAGGTGGTGTTCTTTCTTTCTCCAACACTATGAAACACCTTCTTTTCTAGTTTACCTTTTTAAGCTGACATGGAAAAATAAAAAACCAGCCCCCTTGCCTCAAGTTGGAATGCTCTATGGTATAAGCCATGCTCATGACTTTGTAGGGTGAGGCTGAAGCTGAAGGATGTGGACCCAGGCACTGTTTAAAATACTTTGCATATTAACTTGTTGAATCATCACAATGACCTTGTGAGTCAGGCCCTGCTTTAACTCCATTTTAAGGATGAGGAAACTGAGACACAAGAGGTTAAGTAACTTGTCAAAGATCACATGGCTGATAAATGACAGAAGTAGAATGCAAACCTAGGGATCTGACACCAGAAGCTCTTAATCAAGATGCTGTACAGATTCTCAGTGGTTGTGCTCACCTTTTAGTAAAGACATTTTGATGGCATAGAATCTGCAAATGTGCATGTATGTGTGTATGTACTTGTGACAGTGTTGGCAAGCGTGTGATGACAGCAAATACAAATCAATGATATTTGAGGAGCTTTACATTTTTGAATAAAGTTAAAAAATTGGAATAGAATTTAAGGTTATCAACAACTAGGTATTACAAGTCCTTCAATCTAATAGTCCTTAAATCTCTCCTCTCTAAGGTAAAAGCCCAGTGTACTAATCCCTTATGAAGAACAGCAGTCTGATTTAGATTCATACCCTTTGACAGAGCCACCCATCACTGTATACCACCTGCCTGATATGGAAAAGATTAACTTTGATCTGATGAGCTGTATTTTATAAATAGAATTAATCACTGGCTGCGGGGAGATGAGGTCATCAGATTTACACTGAAGTTCTAATGCGGGGCAGACATCAAAGGCACATCTGCTCAGCTCCTGTTCAAAGAGTAAACCTTCTCTTCTCCATGGAGGTACTTGTTCTTGGCTCCTCAAACAGGAGCATCATTTTTGTGCTGCAGTCTTGCTGCTCTGTGCGTTCATTCTGGAATGGATAGAGAACCTGTTAGAGCAAAAGGTGTGTTTTCTCACCATCGTTGTTGTCCTCTCAACCCTCTGTTTTCTTCCAGTCTATAGCATTATGTTTTTTTTGATGTCTTTGGCACTTCTGATCTTCAGCTATTGCAATTTGTTTTGCATGAATTTCTTCCTGCTCATTGTTTTCTTCATCCATGAGAGGAGGGGAAATAATTTTGCCTGCCTATTTTTTGTACTCTCTTTGGTTCCTTCCACATGGACCTGGCAAGGAACAGAGAAGCTGGTCTTAAGGCAGAGAAGCCCTCTTCCTGGGGTCTCAGGAAGCAATTTAATAGCTATTGCATTTTCCTCTGTGACACGGAGAAGTTACCAACTCAGAGGCATTGATTTCCATGTTACAAATCCTCTTTTGGATCTGAGATTTCTTGCTATAACACACACACACACACACACACACACACACACACACATTTTGTGGAACTCCAATATTAATAGAAGAAATGGCTATAGTTACTCATTTATCTCCCTTTCACTTTTTTCAACCCTGCAGGTAAGCTTGGTTCACAGCTGGTCAGTACTATGCATTTAAGATACAGCTCCTTCTTAGAACGTGTTGGGTTTAGAGCACCATTCAGGACTGGATTGATTTCAGGGCACTCAGGATTGCAGAACCTTCTACGGCAGAACTCAGAGAACATTTCTGCTCTGTGCTCTCTTGAGCACTCTGTAACCCACTTTAGGGATGAGTGGATGAACTTGAAAGAGACCTAATATTTTTGTGGCAAAGAAGGACTGGAAGGGTCAGGAAAAATGCTTCTGGTACAGCCAAGGACTGGAATAGTCTCCTGAGATCTATAGCACTCAAGACCAAACCCCTAAAATTTGTTTGGGTGATAGCTGGCCTTATGCACAGGGGCCATCAATGCTCTATACTGCTTGGGGTGTACCTTTGGATAAGGAAGTGCGTACCGAGACAATCAAGGATTTTGGATGTGTACCAGCCCTGAGTCTGCAGTTGATGTGAGGTTAGGAGACGGCTTGCCAGTGGCCAATATGTTCACAATGTAGCCATGTAAAAGCACTCAGGTATCATGGGGCAAAGATTTCACAAAGCATTCACAAGTGAAAGTGCCAGTGAGCAGTCACAGCAAGGAACTCACACAGGAAACTATGCATCTGTAGACCCAGAGAAGGCAAGCTGGTGGAGGAGTGTGTTAGTTCTGACTACAAGACAGGATGCAGTGTGAGCAGAGTTGTGTCAGAGGGAACTTTGAGAGAAAGTAGGAAGGGACCTTGGAGAGGCAGGGGAACTGATGGAATATAATGGACTGTGGGAAGAAAGGTTGGGTGGAAACATCACATCTGATCTAGGAAATGTTTGCAAGACCTTAGGGGGAGCCCTGGAGACAAAGGTGCCTATTTAGAGACGTCCTGGGCCTCCCTATTCCTATTGCCTCAGATATCTGGGAGGCAGTCAAGGAAGCAAGTGCTTGCTGTAGACACAGGGTTGGATTTTGGAGCATAATAGTTGGAGGTCTAGGCCAATACCTTCCCTGCAGGTAGAAGTGAGAAGCACTCTCTCAGCTGCTGCAGTAAAGGACTCAGTATGCATCAGGCATGCAGCTGCCCAAACGTAAGCAGTGCCATCCCTACCAAAGTGGAGAAGACAGATGCTAGGTTTCTGAGCACAATGGAAGATGCACATGTTCTCTCCAGTGAAAGAGAAGGAGGTCTTGTCTCCTCAAAGTTTCTGCTTTGAGAGCTGAAGGAGGAAGAAGTAGCATTGGATGCTGATCTCCAGGAAATGGGAAAGAGGTGAGGAACCTACCACGGAAGCGGGGAGCTTTCTCCCAGCCTCCAGCACAGAGCCAGCAGAGAGAAATGACCCTGTCAGCACCAGGCCAGCTTGGCACAGTGGGATTGACAGCCGTGATGGAGCAGACAACGGCTGAAAGAGGTGACTTTTGTGGTGGCAATATTGCAGTTCTGCAGGGACCAAAAATGTGGCACAACAGTGTTGTTCCAAGGTCAAGTCAAGGAGAGAGGTGATGACAGGGGTCGCTCTCTGTGGGTGCAAGTCAGGGAAGAGAGTGGACTGGGAGCTCAGGGTTCTAACAGTAACATAGCCAGGGAGTCTCTTAGAGATGGTTGGCGTTCCTAACACTATGAAGAAGCACCCATCATAGTGCACATGCCAACAAAAGAAGCGTGTCCTTTAGCTTTCCTCTTCCAGCCCATGTCAAGGATGATGAAACCAAATGGTGACGGAAAAGGATATAGAGCAATTTTGCGGCTAGAAATAGTCTGACTTGCAGAGCAGAAAACGCTAAGTAAATATAGGCAGTAGGTAAATAATTTTCCTATCCTGACTTGACAAGAACATGGAGCGTGTTGAGCAGGATCTGGCTCTTCAGAATAAAATGCTCGTAGTCTCTGGCTGACAGCCTTTTATTTATTTATTTATTTATTTTCCTAAATCACACTGAGCTGAATAAAGGGGAACTAGCCAAATTAGCAGGATCTGGGTTCTCATTCCTGGAACTTGCAAACAGGAGGGTATCAATCAGGCTTACAAAATTAGCATTTTACTGATAGCAGTGCACAAAGCCTTTTAATGACGACTTTGGAGTCTCTGAGCTTAGGCTCTTGACTGTCGGTTCCTAAGCAACAGAGGGATTGGCAGAGAATGTGTTTTGATGTATCATTAAATAAAGGCTGCATGATGCTGAAAACTGTGGGCAGAAATTGGGATAATTGTATTTATTTTTTGGTGTATTATGTTAAAAAATAAACAAAAATCCTTTCTGCCCTAGAAAATGTGGTCTCACTTGCTCACTCTCTCTCTGTCTATGTCTCTCTCCCTTGTTTTTGAGCACTACCATTTCTATTTCTCATCCCCCACTCCACAATTTAAAGCATAGCATTTATCTTTTTTATGGATAGCATTTCAAGGTTCTTTTTTTCTCCTCGGTTCTGTTCTATCATAGAAAAATTGGATCACACACTGTAACAGCCAAAAGGGATCCAAGGGATCCTTTAGCAACCTCCCTTATTTTCTTTTTATAGAAACCATGGTTCCGAGAGGGGAAGAGACTGCCTAGATCTGATTTGCCTCTAACTTCTCAGTTTATCACTTCCTCTGTGAAGCCTCTCCTGATGCCACAGGGGTATTATAGTGCCTAATTTGAAAGGATACACTGCATTCGCTACATACACCGCTCAGTTGTTAGGATGTTGGCTTGTGGTTGTTTGCCTATTTGTCTCTTTCCTAAGTTCCATGGAGACTCTCTTGTTCATTGTCGCACACACAGGGCTTGATGCGGTACCTGACTTGCACTCAGTATATATGCAGTGTGTGCATTGTCCTGGGCCACACAATCAGTTACCGAAAAGCTAGAGCTAAGACTCAAGTTTACTATTTTCCTAGTTTAGTGTTATTCCCTGACCTACCTCAAATATTAGAGTGATATGGAGAAAATTAACACATTTAGATGATCCCAGCTGTCCTAAGTCTTCCTGCAGCTCTCATTCAAGTTGAATGGATCATAACAATGACCAAATCAGAGGATTAGCTATAGCGACCTGGGCTTCTGCTCTGTCTCTGCCATGACAGACTTTTTGTCTGAGACGCTTTACAGAATGAGCTGGACACTACCTTGGCTCATCCCGCTTTCCTCTGTCACATTTAACAAATGAAAGAAACGGCTTGTTCTAAGGTGCTGAGCTCACCGCTGCTGATTTAATAGTTAACAAAAACAGAGCTCAGACTCTCGTGGGCATGACATCTAAGCACAAGCACTACTGGCCCCTCACACCTTTACTCCACATCACATCTTAGGTTTCCAATTTTCTAATTATCGAGGTCTCCAAGATTTATGAGGGAGATGTCTCTAGTAAGAGGCTGCTGTCTCACACATTTTCTTTCCTCATTAATCAAACTCTGATGAAGCCCTCTGGACCCAGAAATGGCAGCCAAGTTACTCCTCTTCATATCCTGTTTGAAAGGATCCATTCAAACTGTCTTCCTCTTCTCCCCTTCATTTCATAATCACCTACATTCTGGCTTCTGTTCTGCATCTCCCCAACCCACCCTCCATTGGCCTCCACTTCAATATTTCTGGAAATCTCTATATCAAAATCCCCAGTGATTTCTAATTGCCACATACAGTGGATAAAATTTTGATATTCATTGTGCTTATTACCTCTGTGATATAGCAGATCCTTGATGCCTGGGTGAAATATGTTCCAGAACATTATGCACCCTAGATTCTTGAAGGTCACTATAGCCTACAATGCCATGATAACTTACTGGATTGCTGATTCAGATTCTCAGTGAGAGTTAATGTGTCCTTGACAATAAGGAGAAGCAAGTGAAGCCACTTAGAGAGGTGGGTGCTCCCTGCTAAGTGATGTGCTGTCCACACCAGCTGAGAACTCAGGTTTGTGTCCTTACTAAGATTTCAAATTGTTACTTGTCATGGGAACTTGGGGTTGCTTAAATAATTGAAACTAGGGAAGTTAAAGCTACATATGCCAGAGGCTACCTTACTATTGCTTCATCTGTCTTTGAAACTCTTTTTCTTCTTTGGCTTTGGATCACTTGATCTCTGTTTCTCCCAAGTCTTCATGATGGATTCCTTTCCTTGGGCCCACCCCTCAAGGATCGGTGTCATGTAGAGTACTGATCTCAGATAGTTTCCTTTTCATTGCATAAATTCTCTTGTCTATTGGCTTGACCACTTCATATCTTCTGTATATTTAACTTCTAAAATTGGAGGGCTTGAAACATGAATGTACTGAGAAAAATTATGCGTCTATCAATGTGACGTCTGTGTTATACTGACATCATTCCCTCATGTACCTACAGTGAATACACTTGTGCTGGTTGTTCTTCATGTGTCTCCGGAGATCTAGTCAATCCTGTAGTGCTCTGTGCTCTGCAAAGCTGACCTTTATGGCCTGGATCACCTGGGGTCCCTTACTGTTTGGCCAGGCAGAGACACTAGCGAGAGATCAGAAGAGAAAAGAAGTGAGGTCGGTGCATCTTTTGCCCTCACTCCTTCCCTGCCTGTGGTAGTTGTTCTGGTTGTGACTATCCTCCTGTGCAGCCACAGCTTATGCCTGCTGGCTGCTCTTCTTGGCTCCACTTTTCAATGGGCGAAAATAACATGCGGTGTCCCTGATTGCTGTTGCTGGCCCCTGGTTCTCCACCGTTTTCTTGTTGGTTCACAAGATCAGACCCACATCTCTGTCGACACTCCCTTACTTTGAAATCTCTTCAGTTAAACTATTCTGCATGTACCACGTGTTTCCTGTAGGTCCCTGAGTGATGCAGAACCAGCACACCTTCTGGAAACAGGCATGAAACCATTTCCTACCCTTCGTCAACTACCTTAGCTATTTTTTTCATATTAACAATTGCAAACTCAGTTATATGGAATCTAAGGAGCAGTGAAAGTCTGGTACAAGCAGAGAGGTGTGAGACTGGAGTCTTGTGTAACCAACCACACAAGGTAAGGGCCGGGCAAAAGAAATAACGTCAGTGAATGAGGTTTTAAAGAAACAGTGAAGTAAATACAAAGTCTCCACTCTTCATTCTCATTATGTTTTTTGTAGTGGTGCCAACATGAACTGTCTAAAATTCAAGTCTGATTAGGTTACTCTCCCTAAAAACCTTCAATGGCTCCCTGGTATCCATAGAATAAAACTTAAACTCCTTAGTATGCTACAAAATTCCTTCATGTTTTGGCTTTTACTTACCTTTCTCTGGCACCATCTCCTGCCAACCCTTGAATGAGTCCCAGTGGCCCCTTAGATGCACCATATCATATATTTAGCCCAGTATTTTCATTTCCCTAGCTTCTCTTCCTTTGTTTTCTATCTTGCTTAATGACACCATTAATCATTCAAATCCCGAAACCCACAGTAGAATTTTTATTTTATTTCCCTCAATTCCAGCATATAGGAACTTACCAAATGCTACCTCTGAGAGAGACCTGGCTTCATACTTTACTAGAAAAGCCAGTCTATGTGAATTTTTAGTTCCACACACCCAGAGGGGTTTGGTATACAGTGTGGAGATGATACATCCATTAGCCCAGGATCCTGAAGGTATATGTTGGTGAAAGCAATAGAAATTTCCAAAAAACCTATTCTCTCTAGTTTTTCCATAGCCCTTTTTACTACATCTTTATTTCTTTTAGAAATAGATTTTTCCTTCACAGTGTATGCTCCAATAATGCTGTAATAGAGATGGAGAAAGTTTCCATGACTAGGAGGGTTTCCATAGCAGAGCCACCATCTAGTGGCCTTGGAAGAAAACAGAAATAATTAAGAATTCAGAGGCAGTTCACCATCAAATTACAAATTTGGCAGTTTTAATTTTGGAATTAAAACAGCAAGATTGTGTTCATTTAAAATTTTTTATATTGGCATAACAGATGTCTTCCCTGGGGAACATTCTTAGCAATTAAAATATATAGATGCATTACACACACACACACACACACACACATCCAGTATTACTCAGCTTTGTTGTTTTATGTCACCAGCCATACAAAATTACAAAATGGTAATATTAGAAGACCTCTTAATGGGGCCCCTGGGTGGCTCACTCAGTTGAGCAACTGACTTCAGCTCAGGTCATGATCTCATGGTTTGTGGGTTCGATCTCTGCCTTGGCTCTGCACTGACAGCTTGGAGCTTGGAGCCTGTTTTGGATTCTGTGTCTCCCTCTCTCTTTGCCCCTCCCCCATTCATACTCTGTCTCTCTCTTTCTCAAAGACAAATTAACATTAAAAAAATGTAAAGAAGACCTCTTAACAAATGTTTCTTGAACAGACCCAGATTCAAGGGGAAAAAATGCCCTGAAATATCAAAATGGATGGTCGTCTTAATCTTAAACAATCTAAAGGAGAAAGTCTACAGTTTTCTTTGCCAACTCATCTTAGGGTCTGCAAAAAGTGACTGGAATTTCTAAAGAGAGGGAAAAGTCTTACATATAAAATCGTTGATGCTTTGTTGTGAGGGAGAGATGAAGGGAAAAGGTTAGTGTTTCGATAAACAAGTTGTAAATTATGTTTCATTTTATTCTGACTTGAAATTTTGAAATTGACTGAGGTGGCTGTAATTAGCCAAGGGCTCAGCTGGGAAAGAACAACGATGACTGTATTCCAAGGATGGAGGAGGCTTTCATCCATGGAACTGCAGGTTCACAAATGTCGAAAAGGCTAGAAAGGTAAAGATGTAGGAAGCGACCAATGATGATATAGTGACTGGTTGTTTTCCAGGTGTCTCCTGGCAGCTTCTGTGGATCTCAAGGATTCGAGAAAGCTCTTGCCACCATCTCAGCCTTTAGCACTGAGGCAAAGGGTCTCTAGGGTCTGCTGCCCATGGTCTCAGCTGCCTTGCACAGCCTGGAAGCTGCTATCGACCTCACACACGTCGGCCTGAAGCTACCTCCTCCCACCTTCTGTCTCCCGCACCAATGACTCAACACAGCCAATGCTAAGCCAGAACCATGTGATGAAGGGGGTTCTGGGAATGCTGTTCCTGATCTCCCCTCTCCACTACAAAGGAAGCTACAGAAGGAGGTATAGTAATGTTAAAAGTGCGCATAGCCTCTGTAATAGATGTGGTAAACACTTCATATTTAGCAGCAAATTTCAAATGACATTGAAAAGTCTTTAAAATAGTCTCATTCACTTTTTATTGGCAAGAAGGAAAAATGCTTCATGGGAAGAGGATAGTCTTTGGATTTGACGACCTGGCTTTAGATGTGTTAGGTCTATCGCAGTTAGCTGTGCAATCTTGAGTAAGTCATTCTGCCATTTGGAGCCTTTGTTTTTTCATCCATAAAAATGTGGATAGTGATGTCCATTTTGGAGTAATGCTTTGAAAAGTAAATGAAATAATCTTTGTGAAGTGTTTATTTGGCACAACAGGCCTGGCATATAATAAGCAGTCAGTAAATGTTAACTCTGTAAGGAATTAAAACTGGGGACTAACAGTATGGAGCCATAGTAGATTGTTTCTATGCTTTGATCAAATTACAATGTTGTTGCTACATTTGTAATGGCTTGACTTTCCCTTGTAGTATACTACTTACAACTTTCACTATCAATAAGCTTTTCTCTCTTAGTGTATTTCTGCTACAATTTTCTCTTCCAGAAATAGCAGCACAAGGAAGGCAACATAGTTTGGAAAGCTTGCCAGTAATTGGCTAAGTCTCCCTGAACAATTAAGTTACTTTCTCAAAGCCTCTATCTCCTTATGTGTAAAATGATGAGTTTAAAGTGTGGGGAGAGGAAGAAGGGATGACTAAGCTTGTTTGACTGATTTGTTTTCACTCATTTTCTCACATTTCCTTGCCTATTATATAATGCTTAAAGTCACTAAGTTAGATGCTCTGGAGGTGATTTAAAAAGTTGCATATAAAAATGTGGCCCCTGTTGTTCAGGGCAATATAATCCCATACAATAAAAAATACCAAGGAGAGACACATAAAAGATAGTTTGGAGCTTCTGATCTGAAATTGTAAGGTTTTATTGTGGTGGATGATAAATCCCTTAAACATCTCAGAAGCTCCATAGAGAGGGAGGTAAGTAATACCTGTTTTAAAAAATATTCCGGTGGTTCCATAAGGTGTTGTTTTCCATTGAGAAGAGAATACATTCAGAAATATAAATGATTGGCTGAGTTCTACAGCCATCTGATTGTTAACAATTTGGCACACGTTCTCTGAGCATCTGTGCTATAGCAGGCCCTGTGTTGTGATATGGGTATAAAGACAAACTATTTTATCTGCCCTCAAGGAGTTTCCATTTTAGCTGTTTGGACACAACTTCCACATAATTGGCATATATTGGGTACCAAGAGAATTGCTAGTAGGGTTGGAAAAATGTCAGTCCCTCTTTGCCATTATATTACAATTTAACTCATTTTAGCTTTCTCTAAAGTTTTGCCTAGGACTGAACTCATTCCATCTTCTTGTGGGTTTTCGATTTAGGAATATATGGTGTTGCTTTTTTCTAATATTTCACAAAATTAAATTCACAGAGTATAATTTTTTGTACTGGATACACTAGTCCTCATTAGTAAAATGTTTATTAAGGAAGCAATTTAGAAAGCAAGGCTAGTCTCAGTTTAAATGCAGTTTTAATGGTGAAAACTTATGAGCTACATGTATAATTGAAATTAAGTTATGCTAAGAAAAATAGGTTAACTTGGCTGTTGGTCAGGTGGTGCTGAAAGGATTAGAGAAGTTGCTTCTAGATCAATGTTTCAGAATATGTACTAAAAAGATTTTACTTATTTATTTCTAATTTCTCTAATGTTTATTTATTTTTTAAATATTTTTATTTATTTCTAGGAGAGAGAGAGACAGCGTGAGCAGGGGAGGGTCAGAGAGAGAGGGAGTCACAGACTGAAACAGGCTCCAGGCTCTGAGCTGGCAGTCAGCACAGAGCCCGACGCGGGGCTCGAACCCACAAACTGCGAGATCATGACCTAAGCGAAAGTCTGACGCTTAACCAACTAAGCCACCCAGGTGCCCCTCTAATGTTTATTTTTGAGAGAGAGATTATATATAGAAAGAGAGAGACAGAGCGTGAGTGGGGGAAGGGCAGAGGGAGAGGGATACACAGATTCTGAAGCAGGCTCCAGTTCTGAGCTGTCAGCAGAGAGCCTGATGCAGGCCTCGAACTCACAAATTACAAGATCATGACCTGAGCTGAAATGGGACTGAGTCACCTTGGTGCCCCTGTATTAAAAAGATCTAAAAAACCTCTTGAAAAACTGCCAGCTTACTATAGCAGTAATTGTAGCTGTTGCCATTCCCTGCCTCCCCCTGCTCCCATAAGGACAAATTTCATATTCAGACAAGTCCCCCTTTCAAACACTGATGAATGGGCCATAGGTCCTACAGAGGGAGAACTAGTTTAAGGCTGAAGGTATACTAGTCATCAGTCCTTGACTTCTCGTATCCCAACAAGTTGATCTTGCCTTTGCAAATCCTGTTGTGAAACAGTATTTTATTAATTATGTAGCATCATGTTACTCATTACTGTTTTGTAGAGGCTCTGTTGGTACTATTTCATTTTCAAAAGCTACGCGGCTATAGCTTTTGTGGATGATCTGCAATGTCATTGTATATAACTCAGGATGTGCTTTATAATAAGAACAGGGATTTCCCATTTGGGTGTCTCATATAAAAATGTGTTTTCTTTACTACATTAAGCTGTCCTGGTACCATCAACCATGCCACTTTCAATATCTCCAAGCGAATCTAAAGTTTTTGTGTATTAATATCTACAGAGATTTGTTGCAGAGTAAAGGAAATTTTGGAACTAGAAAGGACAAATCCCTTCAATATTTAATGTCTAAAATATCTTGCCTAACCAGGTCATTTTATGGGGAGTGTTGTAAGTAAGACCAACAGAGAATAGAAAGTGAGGTCTACTGATGTTAAACCACTTTACTTTCCTGCTTAAAATCCTTTATAGGCTTTCTATTTTTGTCAGGCTAAGTCCCCAACATTTTGGCACAGCCTTCCATTGTCTGAGTTTGGTTTCCTTTTCCACTCATATCTCCTCCCACTCCTCTGTCCACCTCCCACCCCCAAGAATCCTCAAAATCTAGCTTTCGTGAAGTGCTTGCATGTCCTTGATGATATCTCTCTCCTTGGTCTGGATTGCTCCCCTCTTTTCTTTATTTATCTAATTTATAGACACAGCTCAAGTAATAACTGTTTTGGGCAGCCTTCTCGGACCAGCCTGGCAGAATTAATTGAAAAATGCAAAATTTTTTAAAAAAAAGTTTATTTATTTATTTTGAGAGAGAGAGAGAGCATGAGCACACATGTGCATGAATGGGGGTGGGGGGGCGAGAGGGAGGGAGAGAGGATCCCAAGCAGGCTCTGTAGTCTGTGCAGAGCCTGAAGCAGGGCTGGAACTCAAACTGTGAGATCATGACCTAAGCTGAGATCAAGAGTCCAATGCTTAATCAGCTGAGCTACCCAGGTGCCCAGAAAAGTGCAACATTAAAAAAATTTTTTTTCAATGTTTATTATTTATTTTTGAGAGAGAGACAGTACAAGCAGGGGAGGGTCAGAGAGAGAGAGGGAGGGAGGCACAGAATCTGAAGCAGGCGCTGGGCTCTGAGCTGCTGGCACAGAGCCTGATGTGGGGCTCGAACTCATGAACCATGAGATCATGACCCAAGCTGAAGTCGGAAGCCTAACCAACTGAGCCACCCAGGTGCCCCGAAAGACGCAAAATTTTAACCAGAGATACTTTCTAATGTTCCACCATATTAGCCTAGTATGTGATACAGTAGAGTTTATCCAGGCTAGTTAATGGACTCCCACAGCATCCTACACAGGCTTATAATATTGTGCTTTTTGATTGCTGGTGCAGTTTCCACATACTGGCTTGTTGACCCTGCATTTGTCTTTAACATGTGTCTCTAGTGCCTAGTACAGGCCTCCGCACAGAGTAAGATCTAATAGTTACCATTTGCTGAATATCGGTATCTGTCAGGTACTTACTGAGTCTTTTGCATGTGTTAACTTATTTAATTCTGGTTATTACTCTGTGAGTCAAGAGCTGTCACAAGGAGTCAGAATGATAGGAAGTTTGGTTTATTTCCCAAGGTCACTTTGTAAGTAACAGTATCAGAATCTGAATGGTATGGTCCCCAAGGCCCATGCTTTTACCCATGACATATATTGTCTCTTTTGTGAATGGTAGATTCTCTGAAATATTTGCTGGGTGAACAACAGTATAATTAATCGGTGCTGTATATTCATTAGTAGCAAAGTTCACACAGATCCAGGGAACCTCCTTTAAGGCTGGCCTGTTTTATGCTTTATGAGTCAGAGGCACAATACAGAATGGACTTTAAGATACCTGTATTCTGGTTAAATCTTGCTATGAACATGCTGTCTGACTTTAGATAAGTAAATTTATGTATCTTAGCCTTAGTTTTCACATGTGTGAATTTAAAGGAATTGAACTCACGTCCGTGAATGCCATGGTAACTACCAACTCTAGGTCTATAATTCCTGAGTGTAATACCACTTGCCTCCAAAATAGAACTAAAATGGATATTTTACATGCTGTTACCAAGTATTTCAGAATTAGAAGATATACTTTATGAATTATTATAAATAATTATTATGAATAATCCTGCCATGAATAAATGAAATCCTGTTCATGAATAACATACAAGTCTGCTTTACCAACCCTTGTGTCCTTGGGGAAGCCACTTGACCTCATCAGTTCACAATGTCCTTCTGTGTGAAATAAGGAAAACAATAATATTTACCCAAGATGATTATTAAGAGGATAAAATGATATATGTGTTATGGGTTGAGTTGCATACACTCTTTTTGCATTTTGACATTCTAAATCTTAGTACTGCAGAATGTGACTTTTTGGGAATAGTGTTTACAGAGGTAATCAGGCTATAGTGAGGTCATTAGAGTGGGCCCTAATCCAATGACTGATGTCCATATAAAATTATTTTACCTAGGGTTTTTCCTAGATAAGCTCCAGAATCCACTTCTATACATTTTGTGGTAAGCAGTGTTCCATGGACCTTGGCTAGAGGATGAAATGATGTAGACTTTGGCTTCAAACCACCCACATTTCAATGGAGAGGAAGAGATATGGACCAGTGTGCTACCAATGCTGGTTACTTATTCTCCAGTCACTCTCCCTTCTTTAGCTTACAGAATTGCAATTTTGTTCATGTGGCAATTTTCCAAGCCCTAGATGATGAATTGCGATTGGTTTAAGATAGTAATGGCATTCGGGATTTTTGTAGCCCAAAGGATCCTAACCCACATAACCAAGATAAGTATAAAAAGTAGAATAATAGAGAATGTAGAAGTGAGCTAAATCTATAGGGTTAATATTAGCAAGGCGGGGTTAACCCTCTTTTGGAAGATAAAGGCTTTTGGAGGAGTTGTCACTGAACTTAGTTTTGAATAATGAAAGGAATTTTCCAGGTAGACAAGGGGCAGGGAGTTATTTGAAGCAGCCAGGACAATATATATAAGGGCAGAAATGAGTGAGGCTCTTGTATGTTAGAAAAACTGAGAGTCAAGCGATTTGTTGTTGCTAAAATGTAAAGTTCACGGTGAGAAGTACTGAAGATGAGGCTGAATACATCTCAAGGTTAGGTTAGATCTCAAGGTTTTATGTAATACGTTTAAGAAACTAAACCTTGTTTTGTAGGGAAAGATGATGAGGAACACTTAATTTTAAGCTAGAGAGAAACTATTGCCACAGTGGGCACATTAGGTATTTAGAAAGATCATTTCTTCAAAGCATAAATGATAGAGTGTTGTTTGTGTTTGTCTAAGCTAAAAATAATTATAAAACCATTCAGGTGAGGTTTTAAGTCTTGAACCAAGTAACAGTTAAGAGTCATTCATTCACTCAAAAAAGTATATATTGGATGCCTTCATATTAGTCAGGCTCCAGAGAAACAGAAGAGGAAACGTATTTATAAAGAGATTTGTTATAAGGAATTGGCTAATGTGATTGTAGAAGTTGAGCAGTCCCAAGATCTGCAGTTGGCAGACGCAAGATGTGGACTGCGAGTAGGCCTTGTACCATTGGCTCTCCTGGTCCTTCAGTCCAAGTCCAAGTCTGAAGCAGGAGACGACACAAGCTCAGGTTGAAGACAGTCAGGCAGAAGGGGGAAATTACCCTTACTCAGATCTTTTGTTCTCTTCAGGCCTTCAAGAGATTGGGTGAGGGCTGCTGACACTGGGGAGGGCAGTCTTTACTCAACTGACTGATTCAAATTTAGTCTCATACAGAAACACCCTTATAAACACACCTAGAATAATATTTAGCCAAGTATCTGAGCACTTGTGGCCCAGTTGACATATAAAATTAACCATCCAAGTCTACCCCTTATCAACTTTTCACCCGTATGCATCTCCTTAAACCATACTTAATCCCCCCATAAAGACAATAACAAGGTCATAAGTCTGTCTAGCATGATATAATTATTCTGCATACAACTGAAAACACACAAATCCTTTTTCCAAAAGAGAATGTAAAGTCCTGGAATAATATTTACTGTTCTTCTTGGTATCCAAGAACTTAAATACTCTGATACAAAATCAATAGTACTTAAATTCTATGATACAAATCCAGTGCATCTATGTTACATGATAGAGAATAAGAGAGGGAAGAAAATAAAGATGTTTGTTTAATATACATGTATATACATATAATATATATATGCACACATACACAGAAACACAAACCTGTTCAATAACAAAATAAACAAGAAATACTAATTACAATCACAGACCTTGTTTCTGTAACTGGTCATGTAATCACAACTGGTATTTATAACTATCTTTTTCTGCTACTCATTCTGTTTTCCCTTTGCCTTCAGCAAGCACCTTAGCTAATTGTGGTTCTTTACCTGTTGGAGAGACTAAAATTTTCATTTCTGTCAGAGGCCAGCTCTGGCCGGGTCCAGGGGTCCCTGAAGGATGGACGGTGTCGGCGAGGGAGGGATGAGAGAGCCATGAGAATCTTTCTGGTCACCAGGCAGGCATCTCTGCTCTGACTGGGGCTCAACTTTATTTTATATGTAAGTGTTTGGGGGATGGCACAGAAGTGGCATGTGCCTTAGGCAATGATTTCTGATGACAGAACTTCTTTGATATGTAAGAATTTCCCAGAACATAGATTTGAAGAAGTCTCCTGCATAACCTCTATCAATAGTGATTGAGGTAGGTGATTTAGATGCTTATCCTAGGGGGAAGGAAGGTATCTTTAGCATACAAGACAATGTTTTTGGCATAAAAAGGCTGAAGTTAGTTCCTTGTGAGCAGGGGTCAATAGCTTGTTTGCTTAAGGGGCAGTATTAAGAAAAACAGGTCTTTCAGGAAATACAATGTTTGCTCCCATAATCACAAAAGAAGGAGTTCCTACACTAGGTTCCTTCACAGGGTGCAATCAGCATATTCAAGGCCATTATAAGTCACACCCATTACTGATCAACAAAGATGCCTTGGGGGTCAGTGCTCCAAGCAGAAACAATTGGGTGGGGGTGGATATCTGTCCTTAACTCTAAATTAGGCGCTTTATCTCAGGGCCAAGTTCAGTTGTAACTCTTGTGCTCTTAACCCCCTTTATTCTCTAAGTCTTGGATCTGCAAGGCCCATAGGAAGAGCCTTTTGACAGTCATCCATAGTACTTTCATCTAAAATCTCTTTTGAAAAGGCAGAATATGCTTTTCCTTATGAGGAATCTGTGTGGGAAATATCGGTCTGATTTGGAATAGTGTGAGGCCTGGTCAATACCAGCAGGCTCATTTCCAACATGAGCCAGTAGTAGCAGAAGGAGATACCAGTTTTCGTTTCTCATGGCAGGAGCTGTGCAAATGCTGCCATTTCCTCGCTGTGACTGTCATCCAGTGAGGCCCGTGTGGCTCCCAGCACATTTCTGTTCTGGGCCCTTAGTAGTACTACCTGGATCGGCAGTAGTTTTCCATTGACTTTCATCACAGGGACATGGTAATTCTAGGAGATGCTGTAAGTGGTCTCCTGTAATCCAGACATACTATTCCTGACCTCTACTATGACATTAGTCCAGTTTCCTCTTGGTAGTGGGGATCAATTACCCTAGCCATCATGGTACTGTTGTGCCCAAATCACGAGTCCCCAGAGACCTCCAAGGATCCGACACTGATACAAGTACATAAGGGTCTTTATTACAAGCTTGAGCAGGGGCTCACCTGTCTACCAGCGCAGCGGCAGCAATGTGAAGCCCCGAACAATAGCGAGCAGGGTTTTTATAGGGTAAGGGACGGGGGTGTTACAGTGTACATGTTGTACGTATAGCATCATCACATAAGCACCAATAATAATTGTACAGCACATATGGTAACAGTTTTGACCATTCAGTATCTGTGAGGTGTCCGTTACTTTTGGCGGGATCCAATCATGACCTTTGAGAATCCTTTGAAAATGGCCAATTATGAGGTGAGCTCAAAGGGCCCACGTGGGGTTTTAGGCAAGAATCCTAAGTCCCTGACTCAGACCACAGGAATGTGACACATTTCTTTTGATTGGCTGATCCAAGGGTGGTCCGAGGGTGGCTTCAGCTGCAGCTTTTCCTGGAACTGGGGCTACGTGCAGCCCGGGGTTGCTCTTAATGGAGGACTTAATTTCAGGCTCCTCAGTACCTCCTTTCTTTGTCTATTAATTCAAGAGAATGAGAAGTCCAAAGGAGCCAGGCAGTAGTCTTAATTTTCAGTTTAATAAAATCATTGTCATGTCTCTTGGTGGGAGCATTCTTTCTGTTGGAATTAAGACCTCCAGGCCATCAGGCCATAAGATTGCAAAACCTAGTGAGTCACTAGGGGTAGTAGTGAGTGGTGCTACTTCACCCCTTGATTCCTGGACATGTGAAACCTGGCTACAGGGGAAACAGCACTATATATTGTATGCTGATTCAGAGCATCTACAGCTTTCCGGAAAACCTTGCTCCAGGCTTGCAAGGTATTGTCACCCACCTAGGGATGAAACTCAATTTTCAAAAGGCCTTTCCACTGTTCTGTCAAACCAGCTACTTCAGAATAGTGAAGAACATGGGAAGGCCAGTGAACCCCATGAGTATGGACCCATTGCAACCTTCTTGCTATGAGTTGAGTTTCTCATTCAGAAGTAATGCTGTGTGGAATGCCATGATGGTGGATTCTGTAAAGTGCACAGACAGTAGTTTTGGGAGAAGCATTGTATGCAGAGGAGGCAAATTTATATCCAGAGTAAGTGTCTATTCCAGCAAAAACAAAACTTCCATGAAAGAAGTGGTCCAGTGTAATCAACCTGCCACCAGGTTGGAATGATGCCATATTGGGGAGTCAGCATTGGTGTTTGCTGCTGGAAGATTCGGCAGTTAGTGGTTGGCCTCGGTGAGTGGATGTTCATGTTGCTGAGCCCATGCATAACTTCCATCCCTGCCACCATGGTCAGTTTTTCATGAGTCCATCGAGCAATGACAAAGGTGGCTAGGGAAAAAGGCTAATTGGTGTCCACAGAATGGGTCACTCTATCTACTTGCTTATTAAAATACTCCTCTAAAGAGGTCACCCTTTGGTGAATATCCACAGGGGACATACATGTGTTCATGTCATTTGCCGTTCACAGAGGTTTTCACATACCTCTTTCTAAACTTCCTCACCACTTTTTCTAATCATGTTATTTCCAAAACCCTGACCCAACCAGTGGTCATAACACATGAATTGGTATATAATTGCACATCTGGTCATTTATCTTTCCAAGAAAAGTAAACCAGCAACTAACACTGCTTGAAGTTCTGCCCACTGGGAGGGATTTCCCTTCACCACTGTCCTCCAGGGATATCTCGGGAAGGGGCTATAGTCCTGCTGCTGCCCAATTTAGGGTGGTGCCTGCGTATTACGCAGACCCGTCTTTAAACCATGCCCAAGTCTTCTCTTCTGTCACATTATTGTAGGGAACTCCTCAGGAAGCCTTATAGATAGACTGGGGGAGAGAGAAGTAGCCGTAAAGCAGAAACCACTTCTTTGTGCCTTCAGTTGCTCAGGTATAATCAAATATATATCAATTCCATTTGATAGGATGCCTAAGTTTACAGCCTGTTGAGTCGGATAACACCCAGTGCATGTCGCTCCAGTTGCATGGTAACTTGGTTAAGTGTTCAGTTTCTACTAACACCTAGTAGCAGGCCAATAGTTGTTTTTTCAAGAAGAGTATAGTTATGCACAGAGGATGGCAGGACTTGCTCTAAAATTCAAAGAAGCTACTCTATGATTCACCTCCAGGGGCCTGCCAAAGACTCCAATCCCCCATCCCTGTCTGCCACTGACACTGTAAGCACTGTTGGATTCGTTGGATCATATGGCTCAAGGGGCTGAATAGCTTGCATGGTAGCCTCGACCTGTTGCAGAGCGTTCTCTGATTTTATTTTATTTTATTTTATTTTATTTTATTTTATTTTTTGATTTTAAGTCTCACTCAAAACTAGTAGCTTTTTGGGTGACTTGGTAAATGGGTTAGAGTAACACAACCAAAATGAGGAATATGTTGTTAGCAAAGTCCAAAGTGGTCCTTTAGGCATTGTGCCTCTTTCTTGGTTATAGTTGAGGCCGGATGAAACAACTTATCCTTCACCTTAGAAAGGGTAACTCAGGGGCACCTGAGTGGCTCAGTCGGTTAAGCATTCTTTGGCTCAGGTCATGATCTCACGGTTCATGGGTTTGAGCCCCATGTTGGTCTCTTTTCTGACAGCTCAGAACCTGGAGCCTGCTTCAGATTCTGTGTCTCCCTCTCTCTGCCCTTCCCCCACACAGGCTCTATTTCTGTCTCAATAATAAATAAACATAAAAAAAAGAAAAGGTATCTCAATGTGCCTAACACCTCTGTACACCTAGAAACTTTGCTGAAGTAGAAAGCCCTGAACTTTTGTTGGATTTATTCCTCATCCTCAGTCACACATATGTCTTGCCAATTAGTCTAGAGTAGTTGCTACTTTTTGCTCAATGAGTCAAGTCAGTATATTATCATCAGTGTAATGGACCGGTGTGATACCATGTGGAAGAAAAAGGCAATCAAGATCCCTATAAGCTACATTATAACCTGGGGCTGGATCATTGAAATACCTTTGAGGTAAGACAGTGACTGTGTATTACTGTTTTGCTAGCTAAAAGCAAGCAGGTTCTGGTGATCCTTATTAATTGGTATGTAGAAAAAGATTTGCTACATCAATAACTGCATACCCCTAGACTAGTCTCCTCTTTCATTCAAGGTGTACTGGGTCTGTAAACTGGCTCAAGTCTGGGAGTTGATTGAGAGACTATAACTTTCTGATTTTATGATTCAAGTAAGACTTTTGTTCAGTTGGCCTAATATTTTTGTTTATACAGATCAAGTAAGAATTTAGTAGGCTTCCTATCTATTTCACTTCTGGGAACACCATAAGCCACCAGTCAATGCCATAGATAGGCACAAGTCAGACTGTTCTGATCACTGCTGTGATTCTGCTGTCCATTACAGGAACCACGTTCACCTTGCCTCTGATGATTGAGGGCTCCCACGTAGCCCCTGTCGCTCCAGAATCCCATTACTCCCATTGCATTTATGTTTCCCAGTTTAGTGACTGTAATTCTCACTGTAAGATCTGGCCTACAGTGCAAAGTAATCACAGAACTCTTCAAGGATACCATAGCTCCAATTACAGATTTATTTCTCATTGTAGTGGTGAAAGATATATCTGGACCCTCCTAGGGGTGTGAGTAGGTCTTAAATAACAAATCCACTCTAAGCCTTTGAGTATCTTCCACTACATTAAACCAAGACAAGCCTGATATTTCTAACTTGCTCATCCTGAGCCACTTTCTGGTCCATATTTTAACCAACCAACCAACCAACCAACCAAAATGTTAGAGTCCTTTCTAACACCTCAAACTGCTTTCAACTGCTTTCAAATACAGCATCTTTTCTTAGTGAGCCCATATCCATGAATTTGGCCTGATCTAACTTTATGTGCCTCCCATCATTATCCCACATCTTTGTACCCATTCCCTCACATGTTCCCCAGATTTCTCTCTCTATAAAGTAGAAAACTCAAGTAATTCTCTGGGAGTTTAACATACTTCTTAAAGGACCTGCTGGGATGTATGTAGAGTTGTAGATCTAAAATCAAAGATGTGGGAGGGGGGATGGGTCCTGACAAGAATCAGCATTGTCTTGCATGGCAGCTGCCTCAGAGGAGGCCGATACAGTTTCCTCAGTCCATGCAGGGTTAATTCTCTCAGACTGGTGTGGAAAGACTGGTAGACATCGCTGTCAGTTAAGGAGCCAACACTACTGGATGTGGGGAGGCTGCTTCTACCTGGAGTGGGGTGGGTGGTGGTGATGGTGCCACTTCCCCTGGTGAGGAAGACTCATCAGGATTTAGGGTCTCAAAGTCCCCTGCTTCATCAAGGACTTCTGAAATGTCTCCAACCCAACGTCTAGGATCCCATTCTTTCCCAGTCAATGCCTTCACTTTAACAGTTGACACCTTGTGGAGATGTTTCCACTTGCATTGTATTTCAGCCCCTGGCAGGATGAAGTTCTGCATCTGATTAGCAGCAATTTCAGCCCTGTGGCTATAGAAGATACATATCTCATTCAGGACAGCACAGAAGTCTTAATTCATTTATGTAGCTCTTGAGCTGGGATTTGGAATCTCTGAGCTTATCCTTTTCTTTTACTATTTTGTCCAGACATTAGGAGCAACCAACCAGCATCATTGTATTCAGAAAACTCTTTTTTAACATTCTGATCCTCTGGAATTACTCTTAGTACCAAAATCTATATTAGGATTTTCCGGAGAAACACAGCAAAAACAGTAAAGGAATTGGCTCACACGATTCTGAAGGCTTAGAAGTCCCAAGATCTGGAATTGGCAAGCTGGAGACCCAAGAAGGCTAATAGCATAGTTCCTGGCAGAATATAAGGGGCTGAGAACCAGGAGAGTTGATAGTATCAGTTCCAGTCAAGTAAAAGTCTAAAGGCAGAAGATCAATACTCACCTTGAAGACAATCAGGCAGATAAAGCAGATTATCATTTACTCAGCCTTTTTGTTCTGTTCAGGCCCTTAACAGGTTGGATGAGGGCCACTCACACTGGGGCAGGTGATCTTTATTCAGTGGACTGATTCAAATGTTAATCTCATTCAGAAACACTCCCACAGTTGTACCCAGCACAATGTTTAAGCAGATACTTGGGCACGCATAGCCCAGCCAAGCTGACATGTAACATTAATCATCACACTTTTCTGTGCCACATGCTCTTCCACACAATGGGGAAGAATAAAACAGGGAAAATTCCCCATACTCCTTGATCTTACATAGTGTAGGGAGACACCTAAGAAAGAAAATAAGAGTGAAGAATAGGGGTCTTCCTGACTTTGGCAACTAGGTTGTGTGGTGACTTGTCATTACCTGAACCAGGTAGGCAAGAGATCAAAATCTGGAAGGAGTCCTCTACCCCCTATTCCCACCATCTCCCATCTTTATCTCTTCTCAATTATTATATTCCTAGTTGGTTGGCGCTCCACTCCCTGCTACGCTCTGTTGTTACCATGCACATTTATCATTAATGGGAGATGGGAATCACATTTTGCTTCCAGTCTTTCTCCAGGTATTCCCTGGAAAATATAGATATCATAAACTTTTCAGTAAAAAGAGAATATTGAGTATGTACTGTGTGCAAGACCTATGCAGTACTTGCTGTGTTGCAGTTTGCCGAGGAGAAAGCACTGAGGAGAGGTGTCTGTGAGTTGTAAGGGAGAGATCCCAATGGGCTGCAACGATCAGGAAGCTGTACATGCAGCATTTGATCTCCATCTTGAAGAATACGTAGGATTTCAGAACGTGAACGGGAGGAGGGAAGATTTTCTAGGCCAGTGGTTCACAGCCTTGGTTGCATATTGGAATCACCCTGGGGAGCTATAAAAACAGGAATGTGTGCACTGTGGGCGGCACCTCTAGAGCTTTTGATTAACTTGGTCTGATGTAAAGACTGAGTATCAGGATTTTTAAATCTTTCCCAAGGGCTTCTAATGGGCAACCAAAATTAAGAAGCGTTGTTTGAGGCAGAAGGGTCTAATGAATAAGGAAGACAGGGAAAACTAAATGCAGGGAGTGTCTGAGGATGGTGATACTGGATTCCGGAGGGGTGTGTGTGTGTGTGTGTGTGTGTGTGTGTGTGTGTGTCTATACACAGGTGTGCCATCTTTTAGAAGAAAAGATAAGTAGGGGTCAGAGTTGTGGGATGTCAGGAAGGCCGAGGTGAAAATGTTAGGAAACTACTGAAGGATTTTGATCAAAGGAGCATAATCAAAGTGTTTTTTTTTTTTATAATTTGGAAATTAATTGCTTTGGAATCAAGCTTTGGCACAATTAAACATGTTGGCAGACAGACCTCTAGACCAGTGCTTCTCAGACTTTACTATACATACAGATCACCTGGTGATCTTGTTATAATGTAGATTTTAATTCAGTAGGTCTGGAGTGGGGCTGAGACAGTATTTCTAACAAGATTTCAGATGAAGTTACTGCTGCCAATCTACAGACCCCATTTTGAGTGGCGAGACACCACTGCATGGCGAATGTCTTTTATGGAAAACAAGACACACAAGCTAAGAAAATATTGGCAATTCCTCTTGGCTGTTTTCCATTTTTTATAAGTTTAGAATAGAGACTGTGTCTTATTTATCTATGTGTTCATACAGTGACTTGACAGTGGTTTGTAGGATGGGGACTCAATTTGTATCTACTAAATGAATGAATTATTCTTTATGAGGAATACTGTAATGCTACTTAAAAAATTCTAGCTCCCTCATGGCAGCCACAATCGTTATTTCCCAATTCTTTCCCTTGATATCTTTTGGAAAAGAATCCATGCTAATTTCCTCTGTGTTATCTCTGCTTATGATGTTTTTGGGTTAATTTTAAATATCTTCCATTATGGAGCTCCTATAGCAGCTGTAGAATTCTGGCAACTTAGCATTTCTTTTTTCATACTCTGTTATAACTTCATTATTTTTTATTGAATTTTACAGAAAAACACTCTTTTACAAAAGAACTAATCAAGTATGTGAGTCCCATATGCACATGCACGCACACACACACAGACACACACACAGAGACACACACATATAAACGTATACTCTCTCTCAATTGCATAGATTTCAGTTTTCAAGGAGAAAGATATATTTCTGAGTCTAATATGTCTAGATGAGGCACATTTTCAAATATTTTGTACTAAGCTCTATACTTTAATATCTAGCAATCTATCCTTCATTATGTTAAATGCGTTAAAAAAAAAAAGTATCCTGTGCAAAATCCACAGACGTCTCCCTGGCATACAAAATGGGTTCAGCCCCATAAAAATGCAAATTAACCGTGTGCAAACGTAAGCCTTGAGCATTTGTATAGAAAATAAAAAGAAGTCTTCTAACCGAGCCCCAAGGAGCCCTACCAACAATGAGCTGATCTGCAGCCACAGTAATGGCACCGGATACATTACAGAGTCTTTCTCTGAAGAGATTTCCTGAGTATTTAACCAGAAATTCAAAAGTTTTTAATAGGAAAATGGTCTGCTTGAAAAGAATTAAAGACCTGTTAGGCCTTTGCAGAGCAGAGGAGCCCTACATCCTGTCAGTCCGAGATTATATGGGCATTGTAAATTTTCTGAATGAGAGCCGAAATTGTGCAGTAATTGGATCACACTCTGAAATGATCAATGAATAAAGAGAAGTAATTATTTAACCAGTGGCAAGAGAGAGCCTCCCAACCTTTGGCGGTCTTTTATCAGGGTTACCTGGAGCTGTGTGTACTCAGTTGTGTTAGAAAACCTGGCTGTGACAGTCATACCCTGTGGCAGATGTTTGGCAGAGTGAAATTCCCACCATATCTTGCCTTCTGCAGGGAAAATGTTGCTGAAGCTTTGTACCAAGTTTAAGTGGCGTTGTGTATTCTTGTCTTAAACTTCTGAGAAGCGTGACATATGTGTTACTATAATTAATGCCCCTTCATATTCTTTAGTGAGTGAAAATCACCAGAAACATTCTAGGGAGATTGTTGCCAGGTGGGTTGGGGAGACCCCAGGCCCTGAGGTCTCCACCCAACCCATCCCCAAGATGTCTCCAAAGGCCCTTAGTCTTCTTGCAAGAAAAAATTCAAGGCTGGAGCAGATGCAGTGGTTGAGTGGTGCTAGTGGGAAAGTTGATGAAAGTGAGATGTGAGAGCAGGCAAGCTCATGGAGAGCTACGTGCCCTAAGGTTTGGGTCTCCATCGTTTATTGCCAGTGTTATCTAGGGGGTGGAATATTTATTACTTGGGGAGGAGATTTCTTCGGGAGCGGATTTCGATTTTTTCTCCCTTACTTGGTCAGGGTCTCTGACCTTTCTCTCGGGACTGCCTGGTTTGCTTCCTTGTGGCTTTGTTTCTGAGTGTCATCAGGACAACAGGCCTCTGACTTTCCGGTGAGCTGAACTCGATGCCCCACTTGCTGGAGGGTGGCCTCCAGGCATCCTGTTAAAACCTAACTGCTTACTCTAACAAAACTAGCAATCAACCTTCTTAGTATGTTTCCCAAAACATTACATACCATATGATTTCACTCATATGTGGAATTTAAGAAACAAGACAGATGAACATACAGGAAGGAGGGGGAGAGGAGAGAGGGAAACAAACCACAAGAGATTCTTAGGGAACAAACTGAGGGTTGCTGGAGGGAGGTTGGTGGGGGTTGGGCTAGATGGGTGACGGGTACTAAGGAGGGCACTTGTGATGAGCACTGGGTGTTTTAAGGAAGTGAACCACTGAATTCTACTTCTGAAACTAACATTGCATTGTATTAACTAAAATTTAAATTAAAAAAAAGAAAAAATTAAAAAAAAAACCCCTTTATATCATGTAGCAAATATCACTCTGCAATGTTTAAACTTGTGGTTCCTTCTTTTGCTTCTACTCAAGGCAAGAGTGGAGGGGAGAAAAGTCCATACCAATCCTTGAGGCTCGGCCAGAGGGAAGCCAGGCTTAAGGACCAACCCTCTGTGTGTGGTTTTAGCCACCTGCCCTTGCTGGGGACTGGGACTTTTTTTTCCCATCTGGATTCTTGGGGGCTCTCTTTCTCCACTTTTCTCTTGCTTTCTTCCCACAACTCTGTCCTTGACGAGTTCCTACTTCTTCCGTTCATTAGGCCCAACCCTTGGACCTGCCCACGGTGTTTGCAAGTGATTCTTGGGTATATCATTATAAAGCGAAGTGACTCACATAAAATTTTACTCACCAGAGCGGAGTTTTCCTAAATCTTCCTTATCCGATACAGTTTGTAAATTAGGCCATTTCAGTGTTGGCACGCATTCTGAAGTCTGACCCACTATGACGGGCAGAACTGGTGACTGTTTTCCTCAGGTTTTCCCCCAACTTCATCTTTCTCTCCTCCTGCTCCTGTCAGTGTCTGTCTTGTGCAGAATGGCAAAGTGGGGGNGGCTGAGGAGTATAGAGGAGCGTGGTGTGGGGAAGGGGTGTTGTGTGTACTTCTTTGGGGGTAGGGTTCTGGAGAAGACAAGGTCCCTTGTAGAGAGTGTCTCCTTGGCTCTACTGTGACAGCCTCACCCAGGGGCCTGGGCTCCAGCCTGGCAGGGAAGCCACAGAGTTAGTCTCTGGCCCAGAGCTGGCCTAGAGTTAGTAGAGTACTAACTAATTTCCACAGGACTGGAAATGCCTTTTAGACAGGATTAAGTGAAGGTCCGTAGAAAGATGGGCAGGGACTGAAGTGGATGCCTCAGCAGATATACCCTGCCAGGACACAGCCTGTTTCCAGAACCTGATGGGCCATCCTAGTGCCTGAATGTCCTGAATATCCCTGGGAACCTTGATATAAACCTGGGGAGGAGTGTGAAACCCCAAACTGATAGAGGCTAGTTTTCTGCCTTCCTGGTAGGAAGAGAAAGGACATTATATGATTTAAAAATAGAGTTATCATTCATGCACACTAGTTTGTAGAGGGACTCATACTACCTCCATAATAGGCGGATGAAAGTATGTCCTGCAAGGTTACTGCCGTCTTCTTTGTGAAGCCACCTGCATTGTAAGTCTCTTATTGATTGATTGATTGATTTAACTATTTATTTGTTTAAAGAGACAGAGATAGTGAGATGGGGAGGGGCGTAGAGACAGAGAGACGGAATCCTGAGCAGGCTCCATGCTGTCAGTGGTGAGCTCAATGCGGGGCTTGAACTCACAAATTGTGAGGTCACGGCCTGAGCCGAGATCAAGATTTGGATGCTTTAGCAGCACTCTCCACAATAGCTAAAACATGGAAAGAGCCTAAGTGTCCATCAACAGATGAATGGATCAAGAAGATGTGGTTTATCTATACCATGGAATACTACATGGCAATGAGAAACAATGAAATCTGGCCATGTGTAGCAACATGGATGGACCTTGAGGGTGTTATGCTGAGCGAAATAAGTCAGGCAGAGAAGGACAAATATCATATGTTTGCACGTATAGGAGGATTAGGAGGAACTTGACGGAGGAACAAGGGGGAGAAGAAGGGCGGAAATGGTGGGGGAAAGGGAGAGAGGCAAACCATGAGAGACTCTTGAATGCTGACAAAAACTGAGGACTGATGGATGTGGGGGGGGGGGGGGATGGGCATGGAGGAGGACACTTGTGGGGATGAGCACTGAGTGTTATGTGGAAACTAATTTGACAATAAACTATTTGTAAAAAAAAAAAAAAGATTTGGATGCTTAACTGACTGAGCCTCCCAGACACCCCTGTAAGTCTCTTTTTTTTTTGTAAGACATGTTTATTAAATATAGCTTTTTATACATGTAGTACAATCCATTCATTTTAGGATTCCTTTTATTTTTTATTTATTTATTTTTTCCAACTGTTGAAATTTATTTTTTTTATTTTTTTATTTCAGTTTTTGTCAGCATTCAAGAGTCTCTCATGTTTGCCTCTCTCCCTTTCCCCCACCATTTCCGCCCTTCTTCTCCCCCTTGTTCCTCCGTCAAGTTCCTCCTAATCCTCCTATACGTGCAAACATATGATATTTGTCCTTCTCTGCCTGTGTAAGTCTCTTTTTAAAGCCATTCCTTTTCTTTCTCTCTCCTGCTTTCTTTTAGGTTCTCTCAATATTTTTCCTTTGGTGGTATTATTAGAAGACTCAAGAAATAAAGCCAGCAATCAGAAGTTTTCATTATGGAAACAGAACAGAGAGTCATGCCGGTGACTGCTGAGACACGGTAAATCCTGCATAGCTGGTGAGAGATGGGCTACAGCTGCAGGCGTGGCCTCCTCACACACCAATGTGAACAACTCTGAAAAAGACCTGGAGTCTTTTTTCTTTTTATTTCTTTATTCTGAGAGAGAGAGGATGTGTGTGCAAGCAGGGGAGGGTCAGAGAGAGAGGGAGACTGTGAATCCCAAGCAGGCTCTGTGTTGTCAGCACGGAGCTGGATGCTGGGGCTTGATCTCAGGAACCATGAGATCCTGACCTGAGCCAAACCAAGAGTCAGACGTTTAATTGAGTCATCCGGCACCTCCAAGTCCTGGAGCCTTTTAATCCATTGAAGAATATATGGAAAGGCCTCTGTGTCCTAGGGGCAAGGTTAAATTTGTAGAATGGAATAGCCAAGGGCAGTCACTGAGCCTGCAGAATAAGAATGTCCTGTCCCCGTTAGGACATCTTGGTTGTGGGTCCTCGCCCATCTGAAGGCCAGAGTGATGACTGGCAGGGTGAAAGCCTGTTCTCAGAAAGCTTCTGCTAATGCGGAGACCTGTCGCTAACATTGGAAGACCTGCATGTGCTAAGGCTTCAGGGTCTCTCAGAAGACTCCCTGCCACAGGCCCAACAAGTGACATTCTGGCTCTAGCTGAAAATGGTAAATAAGTTTGAAAGCAGAAATTGAGGGAAAGGTAGGGTGAAATTAGCACAAGGCTGTGATTGTTTAATTTTTCAATACTAGTGAATGATAAATGCAGGAGGAGATTTTTTTTTCTGGTTAATTGTTACGACGAACTCATTGAAGGCTCCCCATCATGATTTTAAAAATATCTGGAAAATAACAAGTTCCTTATCTTCTTTAACATTTATTCATTTTTGATAGAGAGAGTGGGAGTGGAGGAGGGCAGAGAGAGAGGGAGACCCAGAATCCGAAGCAGGCTCCAGGCTCTGAGCTGACAGCACAAAGCCCGATGCAGGGTTTGAACTTACTGGCGGTAAAATCATGACCTAACCCAAAGTCGGATGCTTAACTGACTGAGCCACTCAGGCGCCCTACCAAATTTCTTATCTTGAAGAATATTAAGAAATATTAATTAATATTTCTTATCTTAGTGAATATTAAGGGACGAGGGCCCAGCTGAGGGCAGACTAATGCAGACTAAATATCTCCAGGTGGGGAAGGCACAGCACTGGTCCAGACAGATAGACAGCGGCACCTGTGTGGAGAAGCCCTCTCTGTGGGGAAGCTACGCTATAGACAGGTTACAGGCAAGGTCACAGAACTCCAGGAGAATCCAGAAAAAACAGCCACTTGGAGCCACAAATTAAGGAGAAAAATAGAGGTGATGGCCAGACTGGCCTTGAAATTCCAAACGGCAGTTCTGTGCTGGTAAGTTTTCAAGTGCAGCTGGCCGTCTCGCCCCTCTGGATGTTAAGGAAGTTAGTAGAATCAGGTGTGCACATTGGCTCTGATCAAGCAGACCCCAGCTCACCACGAGGTACCAGCTTTCCAATAAAAACCCTTCTCCACAATTGGTGCTTCTCTGGTCTTGTAATACTCAGAGTCCTCCCATATCTCTCCCACATCCTGGTGAGGAATCTTCCTCCTTCACCCAGCAAGGTAAGCTCAAGGTCTTTTCCTGGACTCGCTCCTTCTTTTCCTGAGGTATGTGACTAATTGCGTGCCTGGCTTTAGCCTTGTCTTGATTGATTCCACTTAATGAGTATTGCTCGTACCATTTTTCCTGCTCCACTGGTGATATTTGTAATTGAAGAGACCCTTTCATGAATATAAATATAGCATGCTGCTAAATGTGAACACCCATTGTAGTTTAAATTTCTTAATCTTTGCAAATGTTCTACTTTTTACCTCTCTGAATGTGTTGCATATGGTAGCCATTTATTAAACCTTGAGTAATGATTCTTTTTCTATATCTGGCACACTCTCACACAAATTGGTCTTTCCTAACTGTTGTCTTACACGTTTCTTATCTTTCCTTCTTTTAGGGAGATTCCATTTTCACTAATGTCATTCACAGATCTCAAGTGTATAGTTTGATGGGCTCTGGCTATGCTATACAGCCATGTAACTCCCACTCAAATCAAAATAAAAGAATAATTAATTCCTTTGCAACCCTGTCAATCAATTCCCCGGTCCCCAGAGAAACACTAGTGTCTGATTTCAATCAACACAGATTAGTTTGCTTGTTCTTCCCTAAATATAAATGAAGTTAATATGTGCTCATTTGGGTATAGCTTTTGTCCAATATGGTGTTTTAATGTTTGTTTATGTTATTGTATATATTAATGGCTCATTCCTTTTTATTTGGGGGCAGTAGTCCATTGTGTGGACTATATCACAATCTATGCAAGGGTTGATAAACCTTTGAGTTGTTTCTAGTTTGTAGCTATTATGAATGACTTCTATGATTGTTTTGTACCAATTTTTGTTTTTTTTTCCTTTGTTTTGTAAGCATACTTATTTATTTTTTTGGGGGGGGTAAATATTTAGAAATGCTATTGCAGGATCATCTGGTATTTCTGAAATGGTTGTATTATTTTACATTGCCATCAGCAATGTGTGAGAGCTCCAGTTGCTTGCCAGCATTCAGTATTGTCTACTAGTTTAACAAGTAAAAATGTATCTCCATATGGTTTAAACTGTATATTCTTAATAACTAATGTTGAGCACCTTTTCATATGTTTATTGGCTATTGTATCTTGTGAAGTATGTGTTCAAATGTTTTACTCCTTTTAAATATGTTGTTGGTTGTCTTATTGAATCATAGGGCTTTTAAAAATGTATTTTGGGGTATTTTATTCTATGTAAAAATATTTTCTCCAGTTTATAGTTTAAGTTTTTGGGTAAGCAGAATTTTCTAGTTTTTATGAAGCCTTCTTATTACCATTTTAATGTTATGATTAGTGATTTTTATATTGTCTCCATCTTTACCTCCACTAAGTTCATAAAAATATTCTTTTTTCTTCTAGAAAGATGATGGCTTCAATGCTTATGATCGATCTCAAATTCATTTTTATCTAAAAGTCTTTACTATTTCTTCTCCTAAATAGTTGACATTTTCTGGTATTGTTCAGTTGTACAAAGAACAATTGTCTTTTTAATGTTTTTATTGTTATTTGCTAACCCATTCTATGGGTTGATATATGCAATTGATTTTTGAGAAAGAATGTGCTAAGTTCATTATTAATTCTAGTGGGCTTTAAAAAGCTTCTTTAAGATTGTCTATGTCTATGATATAATCATGTCATCTATGAATACAAATCTTCCTTTTCCCTTTCCTGATCGCTTGATTTTTGTTTCATTGTGTTACTGACTGGCTGGAATGTCTAGAGCCATGTTGAATAGGAGTGATGAGAGTGGACATTCTTGACTTGTTCCTCCTCCTCTGGGGAAAAATTTTAATCTTTCGGCGTTAAGTGTGAGGTTATCTCTAGATGTCCTTTATCAGATTGAAGAGGTTTCTTCAATTTCTAGTTTAAAAAAAATACCAAATGAGTGTTAAATTTTGTCAAACAGTTTTCTGCATCTGTTAAGGTAATCACATGACTTTTTTCTTTATTATTCTCCCTACCTATATTGTCTTGTTTGATTTGCTAATATTCTTAAAGGATTTTCCCATATTTGATCATAAGGAATATTGCTCTATTTTATTTTCTTGTAATCGCTCTACCAGGTTTTGGTATCAGAGTTAGGTTGGCTTTATAAAATAGTAGGTCTTTCCTCCTCTATTTTGTGAAAATTTTAGAAGATTGGTATTCTCTCATTCTGAGACTTCAGTTACATATGTAACTATTTGATACTTTCTGACTACTATCAGAAGTTTTGTTCACTTTTTTCCCCATTTATTTCCTTGTACTATTATTTGAATATTTTCTTGTAACCTATATTTGAGTTCACTGAAACTTTCTTCTGCTTTTAAGCTTATCTGACGATTTGTTTCTTTCTAATATCTTATTTTTCCTTCTAGAATTTCTATTCGGTCACTGTTACTTCCAGTTTTTCTTTTCTGAAATTCCTCATCTCTTCACACGTGTTGGTTTTCTTTTCCACATAAGCATATTTAACTTATTTTTAATGCTTGCCTTAAAAATTCTTGTCTGCTAATTTCAATATGTGGGTTTTCTCTGGGTATACTTCTATAGATCTTTCCCCTGCTCTTCTTTGGGCTCATGTTTTCGTGCTTTAATATTAAAGGTTTTATTGTAGGCCACACATGACATGTAAAAAAAAAGAAACTCCAATAGAAACTGAAGTAAATATTTACCCCCAGGAAAGGCTCAAGTTCTACCGGAGTTTATATGTTTCCCCTGTGCAATATTAAGTTACACATTTTTCTACTAGTACCCTGGTGCTTTGCCTGCTCTCTTCTTGAAAACAGGATTTTGTCAAGCCTTATATATGGTGTACTTAAATCAGGTATTTAAATTGTGTATTTCCAGGGAAAATAAAACACCCTAAAACTGTGGGTAGAAACCGAAGGGAACATCTCAAAGGGCAACAGACCTACTTTTTGCCCATTCCTTCTAAAGGCTTATTTATTTAGCGATTATATACAAATATAAGTGTAATTATTGAAATTCAATGTTAACCATAAATCTCTGAACAATAATATAAAATTCTTTCCTCATTGAATCACATCTCACAGTTGATGGGTTCAAACCCCACATCGGGCTTTGACAGCTCAGAGCCTACAGCGTACTTTGGATTCTGTGTTTCCCTCTCTCTCTCTGCCCCTCCCTCCTTGCTCCTGCTCTACCCACCCCCAAAAGTAAGTCAACATTTAAAAAAAACCCTGAGCTTTAGCTAAAGTAATCCTGATGAAACCCCTACTTTGAGAAGTTTGACAGCAGAGGTCATAATCACCCCTTTGTGTGAACGTGGGAGGGAGGAGAAGAAAATTTTTTTTCTTTTGAGGACTTTGATATTTCATAATTGGAATGAATGACTGGTTCGATAGGCAGGAGCCTGTAGTCCCTCTCCCCATCACCCTGACCAGTCTCATGCTCTTCTCCAGATCTGAATCTTCTCAGAGTACAAAATAAGATTTGAACTATGCTTTTTTTTTTTAAAGGAAAAAAAAAAACCACTGAACCATTTGTGTGTGTGTATGTGTGTGTGTGTTATTNTTTGTATTACTAGGCTGCCAAAGAAATGACCTGGGAAGAACCTTCTTAAAAATTATAGTGATTAGAATGAAAGGAATTATAAACCTGAAAATAAAAGCTCCATGTTGTTCCCAGAGGTGGATGTGAAAGGAGACTGATTTTCTAAATTCTCAGAGGAAGAAAAATGTTTTAACAGAACTAATCTGAAATGTGTATATTCTATCCCATTCTAGAAGGCAATGGAGAACATAAATATTTATGGGGATAAACTCCTTGTTTCAGAATTTTGTTAGGGAAGAAAAACATTCCTACATGAAGTCTTGTCAAGTGAGAAGAAAGTGTGAGGGATTGAAAATGTTTGTGATGAGTACCTCAGCCATGATTCTGGTCCAGATGTTTTATTTCCTGTGATGTCCCTATTTAATTAGTACCAGATTCAATATAGTCGCAGATGTGAATCAGTGAAATGGTGATGATGAAACCATTACACTGTATAATTGTTTTAGCGTTCCAGTTATTTTTTTCCTTCTCTAATGGCCTATCAGGCACTCTCCTCACAAATAAAAGTTGTGCATCTGGGAGAAGCTGCATGTTGTATTTGGTAATGGTTGCCTTTGAGATAATTTTTCTTAAAAAATCTTGGAGTTTTTAGATGTTTTGGGTAAACTTGAAGTTGACAAAGTGGTCAAACAAATAAACGGAATGACAACACGGTGGATTGGGAAATTGTTCCACATAAAACATTGAATTGTTGGGTGATGGTTGTTGGAACAAAAGACTGAAGCATTCACTTCTCAGTGTTAAAGAAGAAAAGCAGATGTGTTTGGTTTGGGATTAGAATTCTAATTAAGGGCTCGAGCTCCAGTGTGATGATTCTTAACTGTTTCTTAAAAATTTTAGTTTGCTGAACATGCTTTTATTTCCCCTTTACCCTCTGTGTATCTTTTCTTTTTACACAATCTGTCCAGTCAAGTAATCAAAGCCCATTTCAACTATTTTCAAGGGAGTTACTGGGTATTTCAGAAATTTAAGTTTATTATCAAAGCTGTAATTATATTTTACTTCAGTAAATTAAAACCCCAAATAACAAAATATATTCTCACTGTCCATAATGGAATGTCCATGGAAATAATCTGTATTTCTGCAAAACTATAGTCCTTATTTTCTCTGTTGAGGTGCTAAGATGAATCCTCCCTTTACTATAGGAATAACTGTAACAGCATGTATCTGTTTAGAATCTTAGATTTAATCCAAAAGATTCTTGGGGTGGGGGGAGAAATATGGAGATACTAGCATGAATTGTTTCACTTGGATCCTAATCCTACAATAGGAATTCCAGAGATGGTATCAGGATGATGCTTTCGTGTAGTATTTACAAATCTAATGAGTAAATGATAACAAATGTTAATCTCCCACACAGTATCTTTCCTTCTAGAAGTAGGCTGTACCAGTTCTCATGACAAAGTTGCTTATGGTTAAACAATCGTGTGTGTGTGTTTGATTTGTTTTAAATTTATTTTTGAAAACAGAGAGTGGGGGAGGGCAGAGAGGGAGACAGAGAATCCTAAGCAGGCTCTGGGCTTTCAGCGCAGAGCTCCATGTGGGGCTCGAACTCGTGAACTGTGAGATCATGACCTGAGCTGAAACTGAGAGTCCAATGCTTAACCGACTGAGCCACCCAGATGGCCCTTATTTGATTTTTGTACTCCATGGAACCACTGTGTTGAGTATGTTTGGCTTTCTTAAATTTAGCAGTGCAGCTTTCTGCTGCTGCTGCTGCTGCTGGTGATGATGATGCGAGTTAGNCTCCCTCCGTGTCTGTCTGTCTCTCTCTCCGTGTGTGTGTGTCTGTCTCTCTCTCTCTCTCTCCGTGTCTGTCTCTCCCCGTGTCTGTCTGTCTGTCTCTCCCCGTGTCTGTCTCTCTCTCTCTCCCCGTGTCTGTCTGTCTGTCTCTCTCTCTCTCTCCGTGTCTGTCTGTCTGTATCTCCATGTCTGTCTGTCTCTCCATGTCTGTCTGTCTCTGTGTCCGGGTCTGTCTCTTGGTCTGTCTGTGTCTGTCTCTCACTCTACGTATATACAATATCCCGCCTGATACATAAAAAGAGGCAAAGGGGCAAGAGGAAAGATGTTTGTAATCATGGCTATGTGTTTTGGTGCTTCCGTACTCAGTAGAAATTGTAAATGGACAATTGAACAATCGTGGTCTGATGAAGACAAGGCAGCTGAAGTCTCAGACCCTTTGGTGATAAAGGTGTGGATAGCTCACCAGACCAACAGCCCAGACCAGTAAGAGTGCTGGCTGAAGGCAAGGGACTAATGGAATGGCCAGTGGAAGAGAGAAATAATGAGCTTCAATTACATCATTGGGACCAACTATAGAGGTGGGGACTAGAACTCCATTTACAAACCATTTTTGTCTTTTTTGGTGACTGAAATAAACCACCTTTTTGGAAGAAGTAGCTCCTTCAGGGAAGAAATGAAGTCATTTTTTTTTTCTTAGAAGAAAGAAGGGAGAGAATGAGATCATTTTTTTTTTTTTCTTGGAAGAAGATGAGCAAGAATCTGAGTTCCACAAGAGATAGGCTGTGTTGGATCAGTTTAATCAGACCCTGGGTTTGCTTAGCCCAGATCTACTACTTGATGTTATAGATGAATTTCCAGGAATATTGCCTGGAACCATCAGCATTGTTCTAGACCTTAAAGGGGGCAGTTTCAATATTAATTGTACGGAGGCCCCTTGAACTCGACTGTTACCCTCTGTTGGAGGCAGCACTTCTCAGGTCGTCCTCATGATGACCTAGCACCCTCTTTCCTCAAACATCATGCTAGGAGCTTCTCCCTTTGGGCCTTCACTCGTGCTGCTGAGGCGCAGATGCCATTGGACTTGCTGAGTTGTCACATGCTCGATAGGCTGAGCCCAAGTGGTTGTGGTGGGAAGGTGGGGAAGGGGGGGGAATGCCTGAATTTGCCTCTACCCGCTGACTTGTCTCTATTGCAGGGGTTCCATAAGCACTACAGGTCCTCCACTGAGGTCTTGGGTCTTTCTAGGGACTGTCAGATTGGCTGGTGTGGTGCAACTGGAAGTGTCAGGGACCCAGTGTTGCATGGGACAGACAAGCTTCTGATAAATCCTGTCCCTTCCATGTCTCTGTGGACTGTCAGGACAAACAGTAGTGTGTCTTTCCTTTGTGACCTCTTGTGAGATTGAGCACTCCACTGCATTTGGTGGAAAGCTGAGAGTAACTTGGTAACACTCCCCATTATGTTCTCTCCTTCCTTTCCCACCTAATTTTCTTTTCCCTACTTCTGTTTCCCAGGAATTGCAACCCCCCAAAGAGTATTAGCTTGTAGATTTCATCCATTTAATTTTGGCCAGGAACACCTTTGTGGAAAAAAGGGCAGACTCTTGGTAAAGTGGTAAGAGAAAAGGGTCTGCCTTATTCATCATAAATCACATAGTTAAACACCAACTTCACTATGTTTTATTGTATATTAACCAAACCATTAAGGACTGGTCCAGACTTCTAGCAAGGACTGCTAGAATTTTCTTCAGAAGATGTTAGCTAGTACCGAGATGTGAAATCATTAAGCATATAATAGAATACTGCCTGAGCTTTGTGTCTTGAAGACATTTTTTAAAGATCAAAACTTCAGTGAACACAACCTAGTGATGCTTTTATTGCTGACAAACTGACAGGAGGGACTCAGAATTACAGAGAAGCAACATTTCAAGAATCAAAAAGCATTCTTTACAGCACATTAGGACTTTAATAGGTCTCTGAGTTACAGCATACAGCTTTTGGAGCCTTTAAAACTTCCTTGAATGAGGTACCTCCTTCCAAATGCTGGCCCTTTTTAGGAGATGAAAACTAAAAATCCTGTCTGAAGGGGTTCTTAAGAACTCCCAAGTGTATAATGGTGACTTAGGATGGAAATAGCTATTTTGATCTTTATACTTTTTTGTTGGCTAAAATTTAAAAACCACACCAATCAGCTTTTACTTTTTCAAGTATTTAAAGAAAACTTTTTAAAAAGGTTACCTTCTTAGGTATGTTTTAAAAAGCAAAATTTGCTATAAAATGAAAAGAGACAGACTTATACTATTGTTTGAAGTATATCCTATAATTCTTGAAAATTTTGATTTATAGAGTTAAACTACTAAGGAAGTAAACTAATTTTGAAATTGAGTTCTCAAAACCAATGGCAATTCAGATCACAGTACATCTTGCATAGGGTACCATTGGTAAAAATGGATTAAAGCAATTTTTTAAAAAACCTCAACTCTATAACTGTTAAAGGGAAACTATACCCTCCGATCTCTAAGTACAGAGTTAGAAGAGTTAATATATTTTCCAACATTGGAGAAAATCTGAAGTCCTTGATGAAGTAGTTTATTAGGTTAACCATATGAAATTACCATTTTTGTTTCAGCCCAACCAAGGGTATGAAATGAATGTGGGCACATATGGAGAGCTTAAAAAAGAAAACACAATCACTCTATAGGTTTAATAAATGCCATTTTAATGCTCTAAGAAGAATAAGGGAAGCAACCACTATTAGTTAAACAATTTGAATAGGAGGGAAAATGGTCCTTGAAGAATCATTATAGTGCTTAGGGAATTTGTGATCCTTATTTTGCAAGAGTGAAGTTGGGTGCAGGGAATATGACTATATTTTCTATTGCTGTGTAATAAATTACCACAAAGGTAGCTAATTAAAGCAACACAAATATATTAGTTCACAGTTCTATAGGTCAGAAATCCAGGTGGGCCCCCTGGATTCTCTGCTTACAAGGTCAAAATCAAGGTATTGGTTGTGCTGGCCTCTTACCTGGAGATTCTAGGGAAGAGCCTGCTTTTTAAGTGATTTCAAGATGTTTGTGGCATCTAGTCACTTGGGGCTGTACATCTGAGGTACCCATTTCCTTTTTGGCTATTAGTGGGGGCACACCCTTAGCTTCTTGGAGTCCCTCCATGTTCACAGCGGGACCTGTGCATCAGGCCCTTCCCTTACTTTAACTCTTCCCCTACTTCCTTTCTGCCACCAGCGAGAGAAATAACTTTGCTTTTTAAGGCTGAAGTGATTACAAAGAACCACTTGAAAATCTCCCTTTTTTAAAAGGTAAACTGGGCCATGTAATATAACACAACCACAGAAGTGACCCTCCTTACATTCATAGGTTCCAGTGATAAAGGTGTAGAATCTTAGGGGCTATTTCTAGAAATTCTGCCTACCTCAGTAGTTGTGTAATTTTGAGGAAGTTGAATCAGAAGATTAACTTTAAAAACTTACCTTCCTGTTTTCTTTGCTCTTCTTCCTAGTCAACCAAATTGTCTGCCTCATAGTAGAGGTGTGGCTGGATGGAAAACAGAAATTGACCAGACTATGATTCTTCCTGGCATTTGTTTTTAGAAATTTAAGCCAGAGAGAGTGAGTAGATGTTGCCTGGCTGTGTAAAAAAAAAAAAAAAAAAAAAAAATTATCCCCAAGCACAAAGGAAGCAGGATATTCGCTTCTGCTAGAGATTCCCAGTTGAGGACAGGCAAGTATGATGACAGCAGAGACTGGTTTCTCAGGGAGTTAATTTGGGGAGGCAGCAAGATCCTTGGGCTGGAACTGCTGTAAGACCTATCTAGACAAAGAGGGTTATAGTCCACCTCATAAAGGCTTGCCGAAGGTGTGCCACAGAAGCATCTTGCAGTCACAAATGGCAGAGACCTTTAAGAACCAGTATGGCAAAAATTTCGGTGACAGATTGTGTGGACTATGAGATGGCCTAGATGACCTTTGCCCATACTTCCTTAGCAAACTTCTATATCTGATTTGAAAACTGTGGCTTGATGCAGTGATAGTGGAGCCCCTCCCCCCCCAACAAGTTAGATACAGAGTCATATTGTTTCAGAAATTAAAGTTCTACTTTTTTGCGTGTCTGAGTATGTGAAATGTGATTCTTTCTGATTACTTTCCTTTTTTTTTTCTTATTACCTTCTACTCCTTGGTAGCACAGAAAAGGGGAAAATCTTCTTGATTTCCAACAGCAGGAGATGACTGCTTTCAGAAGAGTGGAAGTGCTAGATGGTCAAATCACTAGAGCTACAAAAGCTAATGAAATAAAAAGAGTTACAGTTATGTGCTCCAGGAAGTTGAAGCCCTGCAGAAGCCATTGACTCGAGCTGTATCCCATAATACTGGTCTGGTGTTATCTCCTGGAGGCCCTCTCTTGGTTCAGAGATGAAGTCTCATGCCGATACTGGGGTTCTGAGATAGAGTTCAGGAGTAGCTGCAGTTCGTTTGTTTTTCCTGGAATGTGATCTTTGCTTTTGCTTTTGGCCCATGGAATCTTATCAGTCCCATAAGAATTTAGTCTAAATTATGCCATAGTCATTAACCTCAGATTTTGGTGGCTTACAAAAACAAGTTTATTTCTTGTTCCTGCTACCCATTTATTCTGAATCAACTGTGATTCCACTTGGGGTCTGTTTTATTGCTGGATCCAGACTGAAGAAGCCGCTCTCATCTGGGCATGCTGAGCTCACCACAGGTACAAGAGAACGTGATGCTTAATGCCTCTTTTTGGGAAGGGTTCAAGTCCTTCGATTTCATTAGCCAAATAAGACACATAACTGAGTCTGGTATTAATGGGGTGGAGATACATGACCTTCTAGAATAATAATTATCTTGGGAAAAAGAAGGATTTACCCCAAGCTCTCCACTCTCTCCCACCTCCAAACCCACTTAAAAAAAAAAAAAAGTCTCATTCTATGCAGTGATTTTGCTGTTCTGAATGGAAAACATGATCTCTATCTTAAGGTTTTTGCTACTTTATGATCTTACATTTAGGTTTTACAAGTTTGTCTTTTTACTGGCTCGGTGGACTTGAAAACCTATCAAAGTATTTCTCGGTTATGCCAGTTTCTCTCTCTGGAACATTCTTGGATACTTGGTTTTCCTGGAAGAGATCCATTCTCCTGACATTGTCTGGGTCAGGGTGCTGGTGCAGATTCAAACACTGCAGTAGGCAGCGGCCCTGGCTCCTATCTGTCATGTTGACACTTTGGGTCAGCAGCATGAACATTGGCTCTGTGAGCTTTGGTCTAGGTAATAAGACTGAGTTCATTGGTCCCTGTTGGGTTAATGAGCTCATAACTTCATCATTTGTTTTGTTTTACTTTGTGTAAATATCTTTGCAGTCGTAATGATTCACATTATTGCACTTACATTAAAAATTTCAACTCCAGTCTTGAGAAGTAATAACTTCACGCATATCTGAGGGAAAGTTTGGCTCAGAAGGGAATTGTTTCAGGTCTAAGGCACTAGGGAATGAACGTAAAAAGAACACAAAAAATACAGGGTTTCCAAATTAAAAATGAGCTAATAGTACAACTTTAGAGTTGGAAGAACTTTGTTTTCATATCAAAAATTATCAGGTGATAAGTTTGAAGGTGTTATTTTAGGTTTATTAAAAGTCTCTTTACACAGTCTGTATTTTCTAATATTCAAGTTCTGTTACTCACACATTGTAGGGCTTCTAACATTTGTGGTCACTGAAATGACTGCCTAAATGGTTGAGTTTTAGAAGGCAGAAATAGGGGCGCCCGGGTGGCTTAGTCAGTTAAGCGTCTGACTTTCGCTCAGGTCATGATCTCGTGGTTCGTGGGTTCAAGCCCCACGTCGGGCTCTTTGCTGACTGCCAGCTCAGAGCCTGGAGCCTGTTTCAGTCTGTGACTCCCTCTCTCTCTGACCCTCCCGTGCTCACGCTGTCTCTCTCCCTCCTAGAAATAAATAAAAAGCATTAAAAAAAAAGGCAGAAATAGGTGTAGTACATTCGTAGCAAAAATCTTTTTACAAAGTGAATGAGCAAGAAAGCTTTGAGATACTTACTTTAATAGAAAATTCAGTTTCCTTCCTTATGGGGCTATCCCAGAATCCGGGAATCTTACAGTGAGTAAAACATGGGAGATGTTCCTGTTTTTCAAGCTCATAATGGGGTTTTGAAGTTTTATAACTTTGTGTTTGTGAGCAACATCTTGGGTACAGCCAGCTTTGAAGTGTCTGGGGCCCAATGCCCAAGGATCCCATGCCCTTGGGCACTTCATGCAGCCACGCTTTGCCCCCTCTGTGAAGACCTTTTACTTAAGCATCATGGGTCCACCTCACCTCTTCTCGTTTGCTAGTCTTCTCCTATGTTTTCTTGTGGAAATTGTGGTCACCTGTAAGTGCTTAAGACGCTTTTGCCATTTTTCTTCCCTCAAAGGCACTCTTTCTGCACAGCAGCAAAGCAGTTGGCATTGAACTTACTGTGTTCATGTGATCTATGCGTGTGGTTAGGAATGATCAACATTCCTGAGTGGACCTAGAATGTCTCCAGTGTACATATTATCTTAGGTTCTTTGCACTGAGTGACTCTACTTTGTCATTTGAGAAATATTCCTTATAGGTGTCACAGATGAAACTACTCTAGAGACCGAATGGCACAGGATTCCACAATGACACGTGGATCAAACAGCATATCTTGCTTTTATTTGGACTCTGACGTCAGGCTGTCTCCATCCTAACAGACGTTCTACCTTTGTTGACACAGTTTACATGATTCTTTTTCTTGAGCACCAGTCTTGACAACTGACTCCATGAATAACAGAACTCAGAGTTTCCTTGTTTGTGTTGCTGTTGTCCATGATTAGCCAGTGGATTTGGTGATAATGTCTTGATTTTACAAACCATCTAAACTTGATTGTAGGTCTCAATAGTTGTCTTGGTGCTATATCCTGTATTTTGTGTACTTGTGGCAGGCTGCAGGAATGTTTAGTGCTATATGATTTTTTGTGGTTTTGAAAATGACAGTGAACAGTGGTGCATTTATCAGCCCAAGACTGGCAAATAGAACTATTTATCCAAGTGCACATTCTTGTGAGCACAGTAGTACTGATGACAGGGAAGTTTGAGGGGCATAATGAGGTTGATGCTTCTGTGGCAAATGTGTGAGGGTGATAAGATGCTGCTTTTGTGAGGCATTGAGCAATTAAACTGCTGAATGACACTAAGCATTGGTAGGAATGAGGTCTCTACCACAGGCCAGTGAAGGAGGGTAGGAGGGTGACAGTGTATTTTCTCATCAGTAAAATATAGCCTATAAAATTTTGCATGTCCTTGAATTATATGTGAAGGCAACAAACCACTCTGTTAGCACCTGTGAACTTGTCGTCAGTAGAAATCACAGATGTTTTCATACCCTATCGTGGTTGGTGCAGATATTTCAAAATCTCATTTTCACTCAACACTACTGTGAAATTATAGGCATTATATGCTGCTATCTCTTTAATCCAGCATGCTAATAAAGGACACATAATTATATGACAATAAAAATTTCAGTGATTTGTTTGGTGATGCTATTTATTTTATTTCATGTACTTAAAACATTAGATTCCTGGCACAAAGAAGTTAAGATCCTCTGTTTCGATAGATACCCTGGTTTTGCCAAACCATGAACAATTTCCTTCTCTAATGACTGTCTTTGTTTACCTTGATCTTTAGTTCCCATCAGGGACATTCTTTTCAAAGTTGTGCCCTACCTGCCATTTCCTGAGTGTGAGCACACCTCTTCTGCTATCCTGACTCAAAGATGTGAATTTCACGTTTGGAAGTGTGATTTGAAATGGGAAAAATCAGCAAACGAAAGTATGGGCCCAAGAAGTTGGAGTGATAGAATCCAAGATCTAAAAAATGTTAACTAGGGCCAAATCCGAATACAGTTCAAAGTTTCTCATGTGTATTCAAATACACACATCTTTTATGTTTACAGCTAGGCACTTTGAAGATTGGAAGGGGGTGCCTCCTGAAAGATGGAGTACATGAGTGTGTTTACCATATTCCTTATCGTACTTTGCAATAATCCTGGCATTTAGTAGCATTCAATTAATGTTTCTTGAATTGAGTTCTAAATGAGAAACGAATGCAGTTTTGCAGAGAGACTGAGAATATGCATGTTGCTTTGATTACTGCATTAGTGGGTAACATCTTCTTGATGTTAACACCCATTTTTTTGGTAACAATAGAGTCCTCAGAGACATGTAAAACAAAATGTAATTCTACAATAAGAGCAATAGTGACCCACAAAATAAACATTGTACAGCCATGCTGGGACATTATTGAACCTATCATAGTTATGACATCGACTGAAATAAATTGGTTCTATACGAGATCCACAGCTGTTCCCAGGCAGCAGCTGCTTTTCCTCGAGTAATTAGAGCTATTGTTTGTAGTGCACTGTGTCAGAACACAATTTTATCGATAGGACTGACATGACTTCACCTTTGGAACTAAATAGATAACATCGAATTTAAGACAATCTATGTTTCTCTTTCTTCTGTTGTAGCTGCATATTTTATTAATGTCAATTAGGAATACATTTGAGGGATAGCAAGAAAAATGGGCACTTTTGTACTGTAAAAGCTCCGAAATATTTAAGAGAAGCACATGCTTCTGTACTAGTGATATTTAAGCATTAGCTGTTATCTGGAAGGAAAATACGGATTAAAAAAATATTTCTACCCCCATCACTTCCCCCATCTTGATCCCTTTCAGTTTTACTTTAATAGCCCTGGGAATGCAATGTACATAGTACCTGGCAAGTTTACTATATACTTTTTTCTTAATGCATATTGTTTATCTCTATCTACTAGAATATGAGCTCCTTGAAGGCAGAAATTTTGCTAACCTATGTATCCTAAGGCCCAGAGTAGGTGGTTAATAAATATTTGTTGAATAAATGGATGCCTGGGGTGCCTGGGTGGCTTAGTCGGTTAAGCGTCCGACTTTCGCTTAGGTCATGATCTCGCGATTCGTGGGTTCGAGCCCCGTCTCGGGCTCTGTGCTGACTGCCAGCTCAGAGCCTGGAGCCAATTTCAGAGTCTGTATCTCCCTCTCTCTCTGACCCTCCCCTGCTCACGCTGTCTCTCTCTCTCTCTCCTAGAAATAAATAAAAAAAATACTTAAAAAAAAAATGGATGCCTGAGTATATAAGTGAATAATACCAAAGTTGATAGCATGTCTGTATCTTTATTAACTAAGGTTTTAAATTTATCTTAATCTGCTTGTTGTCAATTATATCCTGGTAGCTTAGTATCACTTCCTAGATACTTTTGGATAACTGCAATTAACAACTATAAACTGTAAACTTGATTTATAATGGTGGATGAAACATAAGGCAACTTAGGGAAGTTCCCCTGGTCTGATTGGGATCCAATTACTAGTGATTACTAGTGACAATTACTATAATTGTGTCATTGTCCCAGTGATTTTATAACATTTGTAAAATGTTAGTATTGACATTGGTCATCAGTTTCTTACAGAAATGCTAAAGATGCACCAGACAAAAGTATGGAAAGCTTGAGCTTTTCAGAAAAATAATAAAAAATGAATTCTGAGAGATTGGCATCAGAGTAGCTGAGTACAGATTATCAACCACGGCAGAAGTTCAGGCCTTGAGTATTCATGGTTGGTTAAATAATAGTATGGAAAGGAAGTTTGTGAAATGAAGTTTTTTGGAATTTTTGGAAGATAATTTGGAATTACCTTCTTCAGATAACTGAACTGCATTTTAAATTCTAATTCCAATTCTACCTTGTAATTTTTTATTTAAAAATTCATTCTCATCTGGGAATGCTTTCATGTGTTGGGGAAAAAAAAGACGTTTTCTATAATAGAGCATACAGAGACCCTCAGACTATATATAAGGAGAGGTAGATGTCATCTTGAATGAATTATGGGCCAGATAATCATGAACCGTATGAATCCATGCACTCACCGTCAGCTACGCTGAAAGCAGTCACTAATTAGACAGTTGTTCTCAGGAAAGACATGTGATTTCCTTAGACTACAGAACCCTACTAGCTCTGATTATTTGAAAAATCTTTGCTCTTAGCAAGGGGTTAAAAATAAACTATGGTTCTTTCTTCCTGGCAATAAAACAAATAACTGCAAAGTGAAGTGTTTAGACAAGTGTCATTAACTATATTATTAATAAACCCAAGAGCAGAGTTAACTGGATTTGAAAAAAAAAAAAAAAGAACTGCATGTGGTCAGAAAAACTTGTGTGTACTCAGGCCTCTTTTTCTTTTTGCCTACATGCCAGTATTGATAGGGTAGATGAGCAAAGAAAAAGAGTTTTGAAATAATTGAAATCTAACCAATGTGAAGGGAGTTGGAGAAATGGGATGAAGAAAATGAGGGTGCACTAGGAGCCCTAGATTCATTGCCAGCATCTTCTATTCCATGATTGTACTTTAACTCCCTGGATCCTAAAAATAACACTGTGAAATCGGTATGATGATCATCTGCATTTTCTCTATGAGAATGTGATGTTCTGAGGTAAAGAATTGAATGGAGCTTAGATAGTATATATGACCCAAGTTAAAATCTTCTGATTGCAAACTCCTTGTGTTTTTTTTTACTACATTATGCTGCTGCTCCTATTAGAAGCATCCCGGGGGTAAAACTATCTTTCTGGATGTTCTTAGATCCCCTGAAAGAACACAGCCCCAGTTCCCATGTTTCTGGAACTTACAGGTCCTCAACTTTTAGTATCCTTTTTGCCGTGAGAGGGTTGCATACCTGGTCTGGTTTGGCATCTCAGAAGATGGTTTTACTGATTGCAGCTGGAACATGGACCTGCATTAACTGATTTAGGAGCTTAATAACTTCAATGGGAAAATAAGCAGCAGGGAAGATCTTTGGAATGAACTAATTAAATGCCACAGATGAACCAGATTAGGTGCACATAGGCTAATAGTTCATGGAAGCACACAAATGCACTAAATGAGATACTAATAACATGTAGGTACAGTTACCATGTGATCTCTGAAATACTAACCCATCATCTCAAGGGAATTGACAAGACAAAAACCTTTATCTCTGAGTAATTAATACATAATTTCCTCGGCCCTCCCTGCATGCTTTCTCTCTTAAAATAAACACTAAAAAAGTAAAAGTACTTTGCATCTTCTTAAAAGTAAGCTACAATGGCAAGGTCGAAGTTTTAGGACTACTAACTTTATTGAATCCTCTACAAGGGGAGCTTTAGTAATTCTGTAGAGCAGACATTTAATGGTCCTGTTTTAGAGTACTTTCCATCATTGGGATCTATGTACAGGTTTCTTTTTGACTTTGAAGAAAAGGCTGATGGTATTTCATTACAAAACCCATCAAGAGATAGGTCCTCTTTATAGACAAGCTCCTGCATCTTGATGAGAGATGATTTTTCCAAGTTGTACATCCTTTTATAGTGTGTGTAATTCAGTGGTAAAAGGTAAAAGGTCAACAATGAATGTGAAGCTCCATCTTGATGATCTATTCAGATACGAAAACCTTTAGACATCCGCAAATCTCCCTATTGCCTCTGATTGGAGGCTGTGAGGGAATTATATTTTTATGCAAATAGAGAGACATTAACTTTGGAAAAGATATATAATGAATCCCTTCTGGGGTTCCAGGAAATCTGCTGAATTCAAATGCCTTTTGGATGCTATAAATGATAAAAATGGGCGAGGAGATGGACAATGTTCAGGAGAATAGCTCTAAAATTATCAACCTGCAGTAAACCACCACAGCTTTTCACATCAGTTGCAAAATAATAACTTTCCTGAGTTTCTGCATCTGTTTGGGAGTTGAACACTTCTGCAAAGCAAAACTTCACCAAAGATCAACTCTATGTGGTACAATAGCCAAGGATAGTCCCCTTGCTTTTAAAAATCCAAATCCAAATGGAAACTTGACTGTTAAGCAGTTTTGTATGCAAGATCCCTACCAACTTAGTAAGAAAGACCATACTGGGAGGTTCCTCAAAAAATTAACAATAGAAATTCCCTAGGACCCAGCAGTAGCACTGCTAGGAATTTACCCAAGGGATACAGGAGTGCTGATGCATAGGGGCACATGTACCCCAGTGTTCATAGCAGCACTCTCCACAATAGCTAAAACATGGAAAGAGCCTAAGTGTCCATCAGCTGATGAATGGATCAAGAATATGTGGTTTATCTATATGATGGAATACGACAAGGCAATGAGAAAGAATGAAATCTGGCCATGTGTGACAACATGGATGGAACTAGAGGGTGTTATCCTGAGTGAAATAATTCAGAGAAGGACAGATACTGTATGTTTGCACATATAGGTGGATTAGGAGGAAGTTAACGGAGAACAATGCGGGAGAAGAAGGGGAAAAATAGTTGGGGAGAGGGATGGATGGCAAACCATGAGAGACTCTGGAATGCTGAGAACAAACTGAGGGCTGATGGGGGTGGGGGAGAGGCGAAGGGGGGTGATGGGTGTTATATGGAAACCAACTTGACAATAAAGTATTTAAGAAAAAAAAATAAAGATTTTATAGTTAACTCTAAAAAAACAAAAAACAACCGTACTGTAATGTGCCTGAGGGCAGGGCAAATTGCCTGCTGAAGTACATTTGAGAATTGCCACATAATAGCTCCTGTTTTAAGAAAGCTTCAGTACCAGTGCTACTTTGTTATTCAAGAAGTTTTCATTTTCTTGGAATGTTTCAGTGACATAATGGGAAGAGAAATTTCAAGTATCCAAATCCAATCCTACAACTGCTCTTGTGAGGTACACATCTCATAGCAAACATTCTGAAATGATAGAAAAGGTATATAAGAGATGAGACCTCTATTGAGAAGTAGAGATATTAGAAGATGGTGCATTGTTTCAAGAAAGAATAAACACTTAAAATACTTTAATAAAAGCAGTTTTCAGGGCGCCTGGATGGCTTGGTTTGTTAAGCATCTAACTTTGACTCAGGTCATGATCTAACAGTTGGGGGGTTAGAGACCCACATCGGGCTTGGTGCTGACAGCCCAGAGCCTGGAGCCTGCTAAGGATTCTGTGTGTGTGTGTGTGTGTGTCTCTCTCTCTCTGCCCCTCCCCTGCTCATGTTCTCTCTCTCTCACTCTCTCTCAAAAATAAACAAACGTTAAAAGAAATTTAAAAAGGCAGTTTCCCTGGGGATCGGTGGGGAATAGGTAGGGCTCATATTAGGAAATAATTTGGTAATGGACTGGATTGAACTTGGAGTGGAAGTGTGCTGGGGCAAGGGAGAAGGGGGAAGTTGGAAATGACTCAGTTTTCTAATCTGGGTACATTAGGGGCATGAGCTTGCTGTGAAAGGGCATCCATAAAGGAGAAAAGAGCCCATAAATGTAGGGTGGGTGACAAGGTTTGCACTGTGATGAGAATCAAATGAACTATTCTGGAAAGGGTGTGTTCAGGTAGGATTTTAAAGTAGAATGTTAAGGAAGGAAAGGCTGTGGTGGGACAAAGAATATCCTGCAAACAAAGGTTCTTAGAAAGGCCAGAGTGTGGAAATGAGCAACCATGGGAGAGTTTACTTTGTTTCTTGCAGAGCACTGATACAGGGTTATGCTTAAAATGGCCCCAAAGAAGTAAAGGTACACATTTATATGCACTATTTTCCAGCTGTGTAGCTAGCACCTTGAAGACAAATTGGATGTCTTAAAACACATTTTATCTTACACAGCAATTATATATGTGTACATATATAATAATTGGCTCTTTTTGGTTCTGCTCAGTGATGATAAAGAAGGAGAAATTCCTCTTTTTTGTCAGTTTGTGGGATGATGTCTCAGTCTGTCTGGGCTGCTATAACAAATTACTGTAGACTGGCTTAAACAGCAAACATTTATTTCTTCCTGTTCTAGAGGCTAGGAGTCCAAGATCAAGGTGCTGGCAGATCTGGTCCCTGGGGAGGTCTGATTCCTGACTTGTGGATGGTTTTCTTCTCCTGGTGTCCTCTCACAGCAGAGAGCAGAGAGCTAGCTTGATCTCTAGAGTCTTGTAATGGCACTAATTTCATTAATGAATGTACTACTTTAATGGCCTGATGACCCCAGAAAAGTTCTACTTCTAATACTATGGCATTGGGATTAGGGTTTCAGCACATGTATTTTGAGGGGACACAAACATTCAGTCCCTTGCAGATTGGATACATAAATCTCTTGGGTTGAATAGAACAATAGACTTTTGTTTTTTAGGTGTGGAAATAACAAGGTAAACATATGAATAATAACAGCTAACCCTTCTTGAGAATTTACGATCTCTGCAGCATTTTGTTCATTGAGATGCCTTACCTCATTTGATCCTCAAAACAGAAGTAGATTTTATCTTTTTTTGACAGTTTATCTATTTATTTATTTATTGGTTGATTGGTTGATTGAATGAGAAGCAGGGGAGCAGCAGAGAGAGGAGGAGACCAAGAATCCCAAGGAGGCTCTGTGCTGTTAGTGGAGAGCCCAACATGAGGCTCGATTTCATGAACCCTAAGATCATGACCTGAGCCTAAATCAAGAGTCAGATGCTCAAACACCTGAGCCACCCAGGCGCCCCAGACTTTATTAATGTGACATTTGCTCAGATGAGAGAAATGAAACTAGGGGAGACAGTTAAAAACTTGCCTAGAGTTACACAACTAATAGATGGGGAGGCTGGGATTGAAGTCTAGGAAGCCTGACTCTAAAACTACTGGTCTTTGTTGTACATTATACTCTAAAATATTTAAGGAATAGGAATTTCTATTTGGATTAATATAGTTTCTCTATTCAGGTAACATTCACATATATAACTTACTTCATAAAGTGAGTGGAAAAAATTCACTCTTAAGAAATTAAAATAACACTGTATTCTGGAAGAGAGGTCTACAATACACCAGCTCATCATTGGTAATTTGATTTAAGAAACCATTTAGAAAAAGAAATAAAATAGAGTAAAATATGTTAGTGTTTTCCATTAGGTTGTATATTAATCTTGGTTTATTATACCATATAGTAGGCAAGAAAAGGAGCCTGATATAAATAAATAGTTTTGTTTTCATTTATATTTACTTGCAATGTACCTCCAAAACAGAGAAATGAGATACTGAATATTAAAATGGTAAATATAATATCCCAGTATGAGAAGTTGTCTTTCATGTGCTTACAGAGTTAAGTAGGAAATTGGGTGTTATTTCTTCTTTTTTATTCTTAAAGTGAAAGTCTTATAAAAATGGGGTGGAAATCCAATAGACTTGTATTTGCATTCGTGTCTATTACTCTTTTGAGGATTAATAAGTCAACACCAAAGACAGCCCAGTGTCGGCCAGGGTTGTGGTGAAGGTCAGCAATGGTGCCCAGCCAGAGGCTCTGTGGAAGTCTGGTACTGAAAGCCCTAGAATTATGGAGAGCTTGGATTATCAATTATATCCACTTAATCTTTTTTCCATGATTCTCTAAAGCTGCTTATGTGAACAGCTGATAAATCATGCCTCCTTGTTTATGCCAAATGTTGTATTAAGGGCAGAGTGACTCCAAATTTAATCTATTGACATTCTGTAAAAATTAACCTTCTCACCTTTCCTTAGGACTGTTTTTATATATCCTTGGGCTGTCTAAGTCAAAACCCTCAAACCTCATCAGCCTCTTTTGTCTTGTGACTGAATACATGCACATGTATTTATATAGCCTTAAATGTATTGCTGGATTTCTTTGTTTAATGCAGGATGCTTAACGAAAAGCAGAGTATATTCACTAATACTAAGACTGGGGATTTCTGTGACATCTTAAGAGCAAATATGAAAAATTTGTTGAAAAAATCTTTCTGGTATTTTCCTTGAAGAAAGTACTATTGAAGTACAGAGTTACTTGAAGAACAATTTTTTTTTAATCTCTAGGAATTTAGGATATGATGTCTGTAAGATGCTGATTATAACCTTAATTGTCACTGTATTTCCTGGAGAATAACTTTTATTCTTCAAATGTACCATTATTCACTACATTTGTCATTATTTTTGTGTGCTTTGTTGAGCAGGGTTAGAGTAAAACTGTATCATAATGATCTGCCACATGTAAATTTACAATTTCATGTAGCATACCATATTTGGGATAGAGACGTGTAGCTGTAATACTGTATATGTATTACACAGTGAAGTTCTTGTATTCTTTCTATTAAGTTTACTTCTTTTAAGCAGCCATATTCTATTGTCATGTAGGCATTCAACATAAAGCCTGTATTTTTTGGCTTAAATGTAACTTCAACCTAACAAGGCAAATTCATTTTTTTGTGAATGAAAAATGAGTGAGCAGGAATGCTTTTGGGAAGATTACAGTGTCCAATTCTTACAGGAACTATGAGGAGGCAGAATGTTCATATTCTTCTAAAATACGCATTTTTCCTTTTGCTGCTCCTAGGTTGTAAAATATTATTTTAGAGTAGGATTCTCCAAAGCTAGGTAAAATATAAGTTAAGGGTAGGCTAAGCTGTTAACACAAAGAGATTGGAAATACGTAGTTTATTTTTGTTGCACATGACCATCCAGAGCAAGCGATTCAGCGCTGGGGAGGGAGCTGTGCCATCGCGAGGCAGTGGTAGCTTTTCCAGTGACATTTCCCAGACAGTGGGAAGGAGGGAAAATCAAGTTCGGTGGAAAGAGTGAAGGAAAGGACTGGAAGTTATGTCTACCACTTCCATTTATATCATAATGATTTTAACTGTAGTCATACCCCCATATTTCACTGCAAAGATACTAGAAAATAGAGTAAAACATTGGATTGTGAGTTACTTGTTCTGTGAGTGTTCTGCAAGACGTGCAAACATTTCCAATAAATCTTAACTTGATGAACAAATGATGTCTTCCAATACGAGTAGTAGGAGATGCCAAATGTCACATGTTCACAACCGATCCAATGGTTGTTCTCTCGCTCTCTTGCTGTGGAATTGTGGGTGACTGTCTCCCATACTTGGATGCTCCGTCACAGGCCATGGTGTTTGGCAGACATCAGTGATGTTTTCAGAATATTGGAAGGTGCCCACAACTGGCACTCAGGTACTTGTTGTTGTTGTTGTTACTTCAAAGCACCTATGGACGTTTGCTTTTCCATACAAGAATAAGCTTAGGAATGCTTTACTTCACTCTAGGTCAGGCTGCCTGCACATACCCTTTCCTCTGCTACTTTATTGCCAGCTACACTAAATAGAACATATGACAAGAGTTTATTATTGTACTGAGTACAATATTGTACTGAGTCCACTGAGACAATGGATAGCATTGATTCCATTAGTGATAGTGAAAGACGTCCTATACAGTAACCCTCCTCTCTTGTCTCCCTCATACCAACCGTGAAGATTTTCTTGCTTTAAAAACTGTTTTTAACCTTTGTTTATTTTTGAAGGAGAGGGAGACAGAGCATGGGTGGAGGAGGGACAGAGAGAGAGGGAGACACAGAATCTGAAGCAGGTTCCAGGCTCTGAGCTGTCAGCACAGAGCCAGACATGGGACTCTAACCCACAAGCCATGAGATCTTGACCTGAGCTGAGGTTGGACGTTTGACTGACTGAGCCACCCAGGCACCCTGCCATGAAGGTTTTCAAAGGTAATTGCAGTTAATTTATTTTTCTTTATATTTTGTATTTTCTTTATTTTGTATTGTATTACAATATTGTAATCATTTTCACGTGAATACTTTTGGGTTGTGGAATGAATCATCTGAGTTTTCCATTATTTTGTATGGGGGAATTTGCTTTGATATACAAGTGCTTTAGATTGCAAGCATGTCTCTGGAAGGAATTATGCTTGCAAACCAGGGTTTTACTGTGTAGTCTGTAGATACATGGCCGTGTGCCCATCCGATATTCTGGGGACTCAATTAGTGTTCTCTGGAGAAAACTAGGGAAACAGAGCCAACAAAATTACTACGTACCATTTACCCAATTCACCAAGTGTTAACACTTGGCTATATATTTTCCATTTTTTTTCTCTCTTCTCTCCTCCATGTGTCTATAAACATATGCATACACTTTTTTTTTTTCCAAAAAATTAAACCACTGGAGTGCCTGGGTGGCTCAGTTAGTTGGGCGTCTGACTTCAGCTCAGGTCATGATCTCATGGTTTGTGGGTTTGAGCCCTGCATGGGGCTCTGTGCTGACAGCTAGCTCAGAGCCTAGAGCCTGCTTCAGATTCTGTAGCTCCCTCTCTCTCTCTCTCTCTCTGACCCTCCCCTGCTCACACTGTCTCTCTCTTTCTCCCCAAAATAAATAAAAGTATTAAAAAATATTTTTTAAAAAGTATATCCCTTCATAAACCTAAAAAGTATATTTACATCTCTTTAAAAAAAACCAGAGTAATTAATGTACAGTGTTACATTAGTTTCAGGTGTACAATGTAGTGATATAACAATTCTGTACAATACTCTGTGCTCATCACCTTTGACCTTTTAATCCTCCAGTTGGTATTTCCTCAAAACAAGAATGTTTTCTTATATAACTATTTATAAATCTCAAATTCAGGAAGTCTAACATTATGTAATACTTTAATCTACTATTCATATTTCAGTTCTGTCACTTCATCTAATAGTGACCTTTTTCAAAGCTTTTTCCCTCTAATACTACATCCAACCCAAGGTCATCCACTACATGCAGTGTCCTTTCATCTAGGACATCTAGTTGATCAACTGCCTTCTGTCTTTTGTGACACAGACATTGTTGACTAATATAGTCTACTTTATATATCCTTAATTTGTCTAAGGTTTCCTCATGATTAGATTGAGGTTACACATTCTTTTCTTTTTTTTTTTTTTCTTAAACACTTATTTTGAGAGGGATAGAGAGCATGGGAGCATGGGAGGGGCCGGGAGAGGGAGAGAGAATCCCAAGCAGTCTCTGTGCTGTCAGCACATAGCCAGATGTGGGTCTCGAACTCAAAAAACTGAGATCATGATCTGAGCCAAAATCAAGAGTCAGATGCTTAACCAACTGAGCCACCCAGGCACCCAGACATTATGTTTTCTTACCAGAGTACCACAGAAGTGATGATGTGTTTTTCTTAAGGTATCACATTTGGAGGTGCTAGTGTCCTTCTGCCCTTCATGGAGAATGTTAATTTGATTACCTGACCAAAGTTTTGTCTGGCTTCTTACAGCATCATTGTTTCTTTTCCCATTCCAATTAATAAGTAATATGTGGGGAAATTGTGTCTTGTCTTTTTTTCTTTTTTTAAAGTTCATTTATTTTGAGACAGGGAGAGAGAGAATGAATGGAGGAGCATGGGAGGGAAAGAGAAAGGGGGAGGGAGAGAGTGAGTGAGGGAGGGAGAGAGGGAGGGAGGGAGGGAGGGAGAGAGGGAAGTGTCTTTTAGAGTTGCTTGTTGAAGAGCAGTACCCCCTATGAATGTCCCTGCAGCACTGAGCCTTGGGTCAGTCCAAAGACACAACAAGAAACATGTCTATATAATATCAAGGATTTCCTTATGTTGTAGAAGGATTGGTCCTTAATCACTTCTCTGGCCACAGTCCACATTAAATGATATAAGTGATCAAGCTTGGTTATGTAATTCCCTAAGGAACCAGAGTCATGCCCACTCATCTATGTCTTTGATCATTTGCTGGTTGGAAGTACAATGCACATAAATAACCAAGGTGGGAACTTCATTCCTATCAGTCCTCAAACCCATGCCAAACTTACTTGTCTTGCCTAGTATATCTCCCTCTATTTATATTAAGAATAAACTGTAATTGGGTTTTTATTATTTGTAAACTGGCTCTACTTAAAGTTAAGAGAAGTGAAGGGATCATTCTTATTCATTGGGGTTAATCCTGTTTTTGCTGGCTCCTGAAGTAGACGTGGGTGGAAACCCTGGGTTCCAGTTCAGTTGTGTTATGTTACATTATCGTACATTTACAAAAATCACAGGGCTGTGGTCTGTATCCCAATTATGTCAGGATTAAAAACACTATGCTTTTAGGTCTGTGCTGTCCAATGTGGTAGTTAGCAGCCAAATGCGGCTATAGAGCAGTTGAAATGTACCTGGTCTGAACTGAGATGCACTTTACATGTAAAACACACACTGAAAATGAGGATTTAGTATCAAAAATGGTAAAATGTCTTATAATTTTTCTGTTGATTACATATTGAAAGAATATTTGGGTATATTAGATTAAATTAAAAAACAGTAAAATTCTAATAATACTTTTTTAATGTGGCAACTAGAAAACTTAATACATGTGTGGCTCATAATATAGTTTGTTTAGGGGTGCCTGGGTGCTAAGTTGGTTAAGTGTCCTTGATTTCAGCTTAGGTCATGATCTTACATTTCATGAGACCGAGCCCTGCCTTTGGGGTCTATGCTGACAGTTCAAGCCTGCTTAGGATTCTCTTCTTTGTCCTTCTCTCTCTGCCTCCCCCCAACTTGCTTTCTCTTCCTCTCAAAATGAATAAACTTAAAAATATATATACCTTGTTGGGACAGCTCTAGTTTAGGTTTTTCATTTCACACAATGAAAAACAAGTTTTATGTCCCTATAGACAAGGAAGACATGATATCATACTTCTTATACCTGATATCTATAGTAATAATGTGTTTATTACATGAATGACTATGTATATAAAAGGGAGATCAGTTTATCTATGGTTGATAGTCTGATATTCAAGGAGTGACACATTAGTAAGGAGAAATAGTATTGTCACATTCTTTCCTTACCTTTACAGGTGCTTGTGCAAAGAATACAAATACTTGTCATTTGTTGAGACATTCCAAATTGCATTCCTGCTGGATCCATTAAAAAAAAAAAAGCCTGGGCATTAGTGGACAATAGCTTATCCTTCATAATGCATACGAATAACAGTAATAAACATGACTGTTAAAGGAAATTGAAAACTATGCTATTTATTTTGGAGAGTTAATTTCAAAGTAAAGAGTACCTTAAAAATTCAGTTATAATTATAAGGGAAATAGATTTTATCCAAGGAGAATGTAAAAATGAAAAAGAATAAAGAAAATCATTTGAATTATGAATTCTCTCAATTTTTGATTTGAGACTATTAACTTTAAATTTTGGAAACCAAAAGTCGAGTCTAAGGACATTAACAACAGCAAAAAAAAAAAAAAAAAACAACAACAACAAACTGTCATCTGTGATCGATAGCGTTTCAGAAACAAAGGGCATCCTTTCAGAATAAGACACATTCTTTTAAATTGAATTAGGTCAGCTTTATTAAAACTCACTACATTGTCTTTATCCTTCTTATTTCACTATTGACCAGTGAAAACTATAATGAATGGCATCATTTCCCAGAATGGAATGGAGAGCTACTGATTCAAATAGTTAAGACAATGACTGTCTGAACGTGAGTTTTTAAATCTCATTTTAATTCACGAGAACTCTTTTATACCTTCAAACTTGCAAGTATGTTAAATGTTAAATATTTCAAAGTTATTTCAAATTTTATAATTATTCTTTGGCTTATTGAGGTATAAATGTTGATACATGTTCTCAAATCTGTATTTTTATTTCTCCTTTACTGTCTTCTAAAATATTCATTAGAAGCACTAAAATGTACATTAAATGTCTCTACCGTGGCTTATACATAGGGACAGTTTAAAGATTAAAATGCTATAGTAAACAGTTCTCAAAAATGTTTTAATTTTGCTGAAATGGTGTTTCTAACCTTAGTACCCACATGTTATTCAGAAACCTTTATTAAATTGTTGTGCTATATAACCATAATTAAAATTAAATTTGGTAACACAAATCCTTTTTCAAGGAATAAAACCAACCAAACTTGAATATTTTCACGTAGAATAAGTTGAAATACTTGTTTTTCATCTGTGTAATTCACAAGCTATGTCATACCTTTAAAATTGTTAAGATGATGACCAACAGTGAAATAAAAAACTTAACATATGAGAACTTAAAAAAATATTTTCTGAAAAAACAAAAATTTAAAAACTTACTTGACCTATACATTTCTAGATAGCTAGATGGTATTTTTCGTACATAGATAGCTGATTGTTGGAACAAAGTAGGGAAAACATCTAAAATTATTTATCTTCCACCATTTTTAGATAAATCTTAAAAAGTGATTTGTATTATACTGCTTTAAAATTAGGTTTGGTTTCCTAAGGAAATTAACAATAGAACTCCCCTATGACCCAGCAATAGCACTGCTAGGAATTTACCCAAGGGATACAGAAATGCTGATGCATAGGAGCACATGTACCCCAATGTTCATAGCAGCACTCTCCACAATAGCTAAAACGTGGAAAGAGCCTAAGTGTCCATCAACAGATGAATGGATCAAGAAGATGTGGTTTATCTATACCATGGAATACTACATGGCAATGAGAAACCATGAAATCTGGCCATGTGTAGCAACATGGATGGACCTTGAGGGTGTTATGCTGAGCGAAATAAGTCAGGCAGAGAAGGACAAATATCATATGTTTGCACGTATAGGAGGATTAGGAGGAACTTGACGGAGGAACAAGGGGGAGAAGAAGGGGGGAAATGGTGGGGGAAAGGGAGAGAGGCAAACCATGAGAGACTCTTGAGTGCCGACAAAAACTGAGGACTGATGGATATGGGGGGGAGGGGGTGATGGGCATGGAGGAGGGCACTTGTGGGGATGAGCACTGAGTGTTATGTGGAAACTAATTTGAATAAACTATTTGTAAAAAAAAAAAATAAATTAAATGAGGACATAAAAAAAAATAAATAAAATTCGGTTTGGTTTTACTAACAGAAATAAACACAGATGCAGAAATTCCAGGGGCCTAAACATAAGGGTTAATTGATTCCATGAAAGACACTTGGATGTTATTAGTCCAGGGCTACTTGTGAAAGCTCCACAGGTCATCAGGAACTCTGATACCCTGCTACCTTGTTTTTGCGTGTCATCTTTATTTGTGGCTTCTTTCTTAAGTGATAGCTCATAGTTTAAATGGCCACTGTGGTTCCTGTCCTTATACTAACATTTCAGGAAGTAGGAAGGAAGAAAAGTGAAGGGAAAAGAAAAACAACACCCTCCCAACAACCAAGAACCTCCCTGTCAAACAAATTCTACCATAAGAAATCTTTCTGAAGGTCCTATATAACACTTCCAACTATGTCATTGTATAGTTCCTAGACAAAGACCACACCTAGCAGCGAGGAAGCCTGGGAAAATGGTCTTGTAGTGTTGGGTTCAGTGTTTTCTTGAAAAAAATAAGGGTTCTGTTACCAAAAAATAAAAAAAAAAAAAGAAGGAACACATGGCCACTGCATAGGCAACCAGCAGTCTTTGCCATGTGTATTAGGAAACATATGCCGTATATATTTCTGGTTGCTAAAGTAACAAAAGTAATTAAAAAATACTTGTGGGGCAATCCATTTGAAGGTGTCAGAATTTGATTTTTAACTTATAAATTGGACAATATCATATGGTTTCGATTAATATTTGTGGTAAGATGTCTGACTTGAGTTCCCAATGTTACCTGGCCATAAAACCTCTAAATTACTAGAGGAAATACTTTGCAAGCAAGCAGAAAGAAAGTAAAAGAGAAAAAGAGGTGAAAATCTGCATTTTTTGAGATATTCTTAAAACTGCTGTGTACCCTGAGGGTGTCCAAGAGGGTACTTAGAGATATAAAAGTTCCGACTAGCACTAGGTAGGGGTGAAGCCAGGAGACAGTGGACTAAGACTTGGTGCTGCACGGAGTAGAAAGCTGTTTGGAAGATCCTAGAACCAGGCCCGAGAGCCTATTTCCTACTCCTCTCTCTTCACTCTTATTTCTCCTGCCACTTGGTCTCCTTGCTGCTCTAGAAACAGGCAGGTGAGCTGCTTCTCTTAGGCACTATGCACTGGCTGTTCCTGCTTCCTGAAATGTTCTTCCCCTGGATGTTTGTCTGGTTCCTTCCCTGTTCTCCAAGTCTTCTGCCAATGCCACCTTCTCAGTGAGAACTGTCTTCACTGTCCTACTTAAAATTGCAACTCTTACCCTCCCCCGACCCCACACACTCCCAGTTCTTACCCTGCTTTGTTTTTTTGTTCCCATAGCTTTTTAACACCTTCTTTATATCCTAGGATTTGCTTATCTTCTATTTTCCTCTCATCTCAGACCGAATATAAGTTCTGCCAGGGAAGAAACTTCTGTCTGGTTCACTGCTGGGTCGCACGTGTCTAGAACCATGTCTGATGCTGTGTTAAGGTGTCAACACATATTTGTTAAATGAAGGACAATTTATTGTTGTTCCTACAGAGCTATGTCCTGTACGATGTGAAAGTGAGGTGAATCACGTTAGGTGAAGCCCTGACTGTCTCAGGAAGGTGCGGATCCCTCTGTATGCTGGTGCGAGGTACTTCCAGGACCATTATACAAACATCTGGTTCACCCAGAAAACGAGTAGTTTGATTGGTTTTACCCACTAAAGTAACTTTATTTGACTCCACAAATCGAGTGATATTGTGCAGCCTTAGATTGGATTTAGGATTCTTTTATTACATATCCCATAATGAACAGCAGTATTGTGTTCCCTTTTTCTACTGGCTTTACGTGCCACACCAGAGAGCAATAAAGTGATTTTATTTTCAGTTGAAAATCAACGTACTTCTAAGAATAATAAAAATCCATTGATTGAATTTTTTTCTAAGTGTGATATTAAACACAAAACGAAACAAACATTAAGCTACCCCAGTAAACAAACTGGTGAGCCGTTTCTAGTTTTTACATGCTGATAATTTCTTAGTTGCTTTCTGTCACTAATCCAACAATTGAGAGATTCCCTGGAGATAATGTAGAATATTCTAGCATAGTCTTGGGATAGCACTATTACCCACCAGGCAATAAAGATACAGCACCACCTACTCAATTCCCTAGACTCCTGCACTTCAGCACCAGAAACATGTTCTTACTTCTAGTTAACAAGTGTGCTATTGAAAGACTGTGCGGCACCCACTCCTCAACACTGCTTTAAAATAGTAAGTACTCTTTGGTAGAAGTTTTCTAAATACATTCTCAAGAAACCCTGGGCTGAAATCAGGGACGAAAATAGGAAGGGGAAGGCAAAGTAAATTATTGTGGCCACTATTTATTCAACTGACCAATTTATCTTCTATATCTTTGAAATGTTGGACATCTGCAAGAGCTTTCATTTGAACCAAGTTTTATTACACATAAAAATTGACCTGAGTGGAGTGCCTGGGTGGCTCAGTCGGTTAAGCATCAGACTCTTGATTTTTGGCTCAGGTCATGATCTGAAAGTTTATGAGTTCCAGCCCTGGTTTGGGCTCTGTGCTGATGGCATGGAGTCTGCTTGGAATTCTCTCTCTCCCTCTCTACATCTCCCCTGCTCTCAAACTAAAGAAACTTAAAAGAATTCCTCAGGTCATTTTTTTTTTTTTTTTTAAATCAAAGACTGCCAAGAGATTACACTGTGCTTTACTAGTCTGTTACTTGGCTTTCTAAGTTAATGTCACAGTACAATCTGTTAGAAAAGCAAGGAATCTCCTTAAAATGCTAGTTGCCTCCTTAATTTTTTTGGTAAGTATTTGTGTATTTTTTAAAGAAACTACAACTGGAAGCTTTTGGCACTTTCATCAAACCTGCATATGTAAATAGACCTAAATTTATTCAAGATTTATCTTTTTTTTTTTTTTTGGCTTTGGAGATTACCAAGATATAAAAAATATAATTGAATTTCACACATTAACCAGAATATTTCTTCTCCTTAACGAATAAGCCAGAAATTCTTTGCAAGGCCTTAACTTTTCATGAACACAAATTGTGTGCTAAATATGTGATGAAAGAGATTTTAATTATAGCATCAAAACCATGCATACTTATAAACATGAGCATTTTACACAAGGCTTGTATTTGTTTTGATATAATGAAATTTCACAAAGAAATTGGTATTGAGATTATGATCTAAGCACATTTCTAAGCATTTGTTAAATCTTTGAGTGACACATTGGATAACAGTGAAAATTGACTGCAATTTCTCCTATCTAATGATGGTTAATAGTTCAGAAAACAAGCTCAGAATTCATACTCTCATAATAGGAATGTGGCACTGTCANCAGGCTTGTATTTGTTTTGATAGAATGAAATTTCACAAAGAAATTGGTGTTGAGATTATGATCTAAGCACATTTCTAAGCATTTGTTAAATCTTTGAGTGACACATTGGATAACAGTGAAAATTGACTGCAATTTCTCCTATCTAATGATGGTTAATAGTTCAGAAAACAAGCTCAGAATTCATACTCTCATAATAGGAATGTGGCACTGTCAAGTCACTTAGATATAATTATGATTTGGTAATCATAATGACTGTGTGTAATTAAGAAAACAACTTAGAGAAGAAAGTGCTGTGAAAGGTATGTGAATGTTAAAAACAGAAAATGTGGTATCAGTTTATTCTTATTTGAAAGCCTTCTGCCTCTAGAAGAAATATATTTAAAAAATAAACCCAATATAAGCACACAATGCAAATGTAGTAGATGAACTTTTGTTTCAGTTAAATTTATGTCTCTGAGGTATAATATTAAGATATTTCACAAAGCTGTGATAAGATACTAAAAAAAGCGGGTTGGCTTCCAATTCTCCATATTAACATGGTTAATTATTGTGTCTTATTTTTTGTGTACAGTCTTCTTAAAAGTATTTTTTAGTTTTCAAGAGTGAGAGAGCAAGAGAACGAGAGAGTGAGCACAAGCAGGGGAGGGGGAGAGAGAGAGGGAAACACAGAATCTGAAGCAGGCTTGAGGCTCTGAGCTATCAGCACAGAGCCTGATGCAGGGCTTAGACTCAAGAACCACAAGATCATGACCTGAGCTGAAGTCGGATGCTTAATCAGCTGAGCCCCCCAGGTGCCCCTTGTGTAATGTCTTTGAACCCACTTGAACCCATATAAATGAAGAGAAGAGGAAGAAAGAAGGATGAGTTCAGGATAACCCTCAAGTATGATGCTCCATATTTGACCCAAGTTAATAAAACCTTGTATTACTTGCTCCTCCAAGGGAAACAGGAAGGGGGTGATGAGGGCTTTGGCTTGGTAATGTTGTTTATAGTTCAGCTCTCTAATTGTGATCGTTCCAGAACCTGTCTGCTCCTTTAACTTCCACTTTTTTAAAAAAATATTTTTATGTAAGCTTTTCGACTTCTAACTGTAAATTAATGTATCTGTATTTCTAGTATATTTTTAATTTAGGAAACAAAATTCTGAAAGTCAGAAGAAAGATATGTGTTGCTTCTTCTAATTTCTTAGATAATCCTGTAGAAGATGATTAGTACATAGTCAGTGAATCTTTGTGTTTTTTCCCTGTTTAAATCTGGTTCCTCCTGTTCTTGTCCAAAAAGGCAAGATATAAACTTCTTCATCGTGTACTTGTTTTGCAAGACATTTAGATATTTGTTATATAAAATCTATTAACTGGCTAGACCCACTTTCAAATACTTATAGTAACTTCCCCCTTTGCCCAGTAGAGTATTTAGAAGAAAACCTACTGCAGAAAACATTTTATCATCTTTACCATCTCAGAATTCTTCTCCCTTGTTTTCTTAGAGGGATGTTCTTACTCTTAGGTTTTGGTAACATAATGGGCAATTTATTGTTCTCCCATCTGATACCAGTATTCCCCTTAAGGAGAGGGAGGTCTCTGCAAACATACTTCCTTAAGAAGGGTCAGGCAGGCAGAAGTCATGAGTGTCAGCAGGAGACCACACCAAAGTGCCAGGAAGTGAGAGAATAATCAAATGCTGGTTCAAAACGACAGGATCAAACCGTATGATACTGGCATAAAAAATGGACTAGATTAATAAATAGAATCAAGAGGCCAGAAGTAACCACAAATACATGACCATGCCATTTTTGGTCAGTTAATTTTTGTTAAAGATACCAAGAATACATAATGGAGAAAGGATAGAAGGAAAGGAAAGGAAAATTTGATAGCCACATACCAAATAATGAAATTTTTTTATGTGTAGTATAGGATAGGTTCCAATCAACTCAACATACATTAATGATTCTGAAAGTATGACCTGAAAGTGTAAAGGTTTTAGGAGGAAAATAAAGGAAATGCTACCTGAAATGGATTGTGGCAAGGTTTTTTTGGGTAGGACCACAAAAATGCAAGCAATAGAAGTAAAAATCAGTGACTGAGACTACATCAAACTAAAAAGTTCTGCATGGCAAAAGAAACCAACAAAATGAAAAGACAACTTACAGAGTGGGAAAAATGTATGGAAATCACATATGTGACCAGGAGTCAATAGCCAAAACACATAAATGCATACAACTCAATAACAAAACAAGAAAAACAACCCAACTTAAAAAATGGGCCAGGGACTTGAACAGGCATTTTATTTTTTTTTCAAAAAAAGACATAAAGACATAAATAGGTGATGACTATTAAGGAGGGCACTTGTTGTGATGAGCCCTGAGTGATGTATAGAAGTGCTGAAGCACACTATATTATACACCTGAAACTAATATTACACTGTATGTTAACTGGAATTTAAAGAAAAACTAAAAAAAACCTACAAATGGCCAACAGGTACATGAAAAGGTATTAAACATCACTAATCATCAGAAAAATGCAAATTGAAACCACCAGGAGCTATCACCTCAGACCTGTTAGTATGTCTACTATCAAAAGGACAAGAAATAAAAATGGTTGTGAGGATGTGGAGTAAAGGGATTTCTTGTATACTGTTAGTGGGAATGTAAATTGGTACTGCCAGTTTGCAAAACAGTATAGAGCTTCTTTAGGAAATTAAAACCACAATAATCTAGTAATCCCACTTCTGCATTCATATCCAAAGGAAATGAAAACAAGATCTCAAAGAAATGATCTGTAGTCCTATGTTTATTGTAGTAGTATCCACAATAGGTTGCTTTCTGTCATTGCTAAGTGTTCATCAATGGATAAAGATGTGGTGTATGTGTATATGTGTGTGTGTGTGTGTGTGTGTGTATAGATATACTAGAATATTATTCAGCTATGAGATAAAGGACATCTTATCAATTGAGACAACATGGGTAGACCTTGAGGGCATTATGCTAAGTGAAGTAACTCCTGCATGAAAAGGCAGATACTACAGGGTATGACTTAATATGTGGAATCTTTATGAACTCTTTGTAGAATTTGTGATTGCCAGGAGGTAGGGGATCAGAGAAATGGGGAGAGTTTGGTAAAAGAGTACAAACTATCAGTTATAAGATGGATAAGTTCTTAGGATGTAATGTATAGCATGATGACTGTAGTTGATGACACAGTATGGTATGATAGAAATTTGCTAAAATGTCTCAAACATTCTCACCACCATCGTCTTCTCCCAAAAGTAAATATGTGAGGTGATGGATGTGTTAATTATTAGATGGGATAATCATTTCACAATGTATATATATCAACTCATTGCATTGTACACTTTAAATACAATTTGTCAATTATACCTCAGTAAAGAAGGGGAGAAATAAAAGAAAATGGCAGAGTCAGTGTATTAGAGTGTTGGATCCCTAGATCTTTGGCCTAGGCTCTTCATTTTCAGTGTTAAGAACAGTTGGTGGGAAAGAAAGCATCTTTCTGTCCATTCTAGGCACTTGGTGATTCACAAAGCAAAGTCAGAATATAACCTGTGTGAAGTCCCAAATGATTTGATCTAAATGTAGCTCCATAAAATTCCAAATCCTTGTAAGTTTCTCCCAGATTGTGAGAAGACAATTTGGTTTCTGTGCTGACATAGTAGGGAATTTTATCTTTCTTTCTTTTCTTTTTTTTTTTTTTTTTTTGAAATTACATGGCATTTGGAGAGAAACTGGGAAAGGCTTATATGGGAACTGGGAATTTTAATATTTGTAATCACAAAATTGCATGAGTCTATTTAAATTTGTGTGCAAATACATGTGTGTTAGCGATACAGAGGAAAGGGGAAAAAAGCCCACGCAAAGTACAGATACCCACATGTAAATAATAGGTTTTTTTTCCCTCTGGGTGTGGCCTTATTACTGAGTGATTACGTATTTTTTTTCCCTATTTATTTTAATTATGTTTTGTTTCTTTGAATCTGAGATGTCAGCATGGATATTCCTTTTGCTAAAATCTGGATAAGATTGCATAGAGCATCCCATTCCATGCAATGTGGTTTTCCAAAGGTCTCTTAGGGGGTTTATATGACTCCAAGTCCCAATTTTCTCAGAATTCATTGAATTCTGAGACGAAATCCTTTGTTTGCTGCTTTTATGCTACTATGTGGAGTCTAAAATATGAATCTTGAGTCCTTACCCAATTTCTATAAAAAATAAGCTATTCTCATAGGGCAGAGGTACATAACAGATTATACCAGCAGCTTTGGGGAGGCATACGGACNCAACATATAAATGCAATTTCAAATTATATATATGTATGTGTATATATATATATATATATATATGTATGTGTATATGTATGTATGTGTATGTATGTATGTGTATGTATGTGTGTGTGTGTATATATATATATACATATATATATATATATACAATTTTTTCCCCATAATCCTCTGCAACCTGAGATTCTTCATCTGTGACCTCGCCTCTTACAGATTCTGGACACATACCATCTTGAATGCTTCTCTCTTCACACTTTGAATATCTACTCTCCAAGCCTTTCTGTCCCTGGAGAGCCTTGGTAACTCCAAACTCTTCTTATTCCTCTCTGTAAAGCAATGTACCTTTTTTCAGCTCTTAATCATAAAGTTCACTAAGATATTCAGGACAAAAGACTCCCTTTGGAATGAACTACCAGAAATTGTGGTCTCAAATAGCACTTTTCCTCATAATAAGATGAGGAGTTTTATTCTTTTCAACCAGTCTTCCCCTTTCCTCAAAAGATGGATAATAGAATAGAAATTGAGAAAGCTCTCTTTAAATTTTACCCCCACTTTCTTTTTTTAAAAAAATTTTAATAAATTACTTATTTTAAGAGAGAGAGAGAATATGAATCAGAACGAGTGGGGGAGGGGCATAGAGGGGCATAGAAGGAGGGGAACAGAGGATCTCAAGTGGGCTCTGTGCTGATAGCAGAGAGCCTGATGTGGGGTTTGAATTGATGAACCATGAGATCATCCAGGCACCCCATCCCCACTTTTATTTTCAGTTTGAATTAAATCTGAAGACAATAGGTTTTTTAGAAATTTAGAGCATGGGGGACCCACCTATATGAGGACATACTGGTCAGAAAGTGGTGATGATCAGGGACACGTGGGTGGCTCAGTCAGTTGAGCGTCTGACTTTGGCTCAGGTCATGATCTCATGGTTTCCATGCTTCAAGCCCTGCATTGGGCTCTGTGCTGACAGCTCGGGGCCTGGAGCCTGCTTTGGATTCCGTGTCTCCCTCTCCCTCTGCCCCTCCCATGCTCATGCTCGCTCGTGCTCTCAATCTCTCTCTCTCAAAAATAAACAAACATTAAAAACATTTAAAAAAAAAAGTGGTGATGACCACGTTTAAACAGGTGATAATACTTTTGGATACAAATGTAAAAATACATGGGCAAAAGGAAAATTTGTACTTTACCTTTTCTTCTAACTGATGTTTTAGACATTTTTATGAAGTTGAACTTCTTTTAGAATTAAAGAAGCAAATCCAGGATTTCACCCAGGTGTGGACACATACTTCATAAGTATCTTACAAGTGCAAACATATTGCAACCTATTCTTTGTATTTAATCATCTCTGGGTGTATGAACTGGAGCAGGCTCAAAATTGGATTAAGTGGGTAATAACAAAAAGATTCCTTATCAGGTTTTAAGTTTTGGTTATAGGTGAGATTTCACCTAAAAGTTGATCTTGAATTGAGATGTTGCCCATATCTTTTCCTTCCAAGAGTGATTTGAATATAACTTGCTGTTCACAAGGTGATCTAATGTGGTGGCAGAATTTGTGTGACTGATAACTCTGTACTTTTGTTCACTACTAGTAGGCACTGGAGTTAGGGAGACTCTGGACTCGCAAGCTTTCAGAATTTGATAGTCTTCATGGATGGTCATGGTTATATCCTTCAGCTTGCATTTCTCTATTCATGACTTAGAAATAACTAATAAAATTCTGTTATCTATTATTATCTTCTCTAGTATAATATTTCCCATACTTTGGTGGTACAGTGGTATTAAAATTTCCTTTTCTGGGGTGGCTCAGTTGGTTAAGTGTCTGACTCTTGATTTTGGCTCTGGTTATGATCTACCAGTTTGTGGAATTGAGCTCCATGTCAGGCTCTGCACTGACAACATGAAGCCTGATTGAAATTCTGTGTCTTCTTCTCTCTCTCTATCTGTCCCTCCCCTACTCACACACACACACACACACACACACTCTCTCTCTCTCTAAACAAACAAACATTTTTTAAAAGCCCTCCATTTTCTGAGTCTCACTCTAGATCTATTGAGTGAGACTCTATAGAAGAGATCCCTGTTATTATGTAAGAGATATTCAATTTTGATATCCATCTGGACATGCAGGAGTGTTCCCAAGGGCCAAAATGTGGAAGAAATTCTAGATTAAAAAGAAGCAACTCAGATATGGCCATTTTTTCACCAATTCCCTTCTCACTTTTCTACCTTTCTCTCCCTATGATGATATATATGTATTGGGGATAGAGACACAGAGAACAAGTTAAGGACAGGAGAGTTCTCCCTTGCTTGGTACAATTGTCATCTGATTTTGAAAACTTGATGAGGCAAATATTCACATTCTGGCTCTTTTTTTGAGGAGCATTAAGGCAGGGGTCTGCATTTTGCTCAGTTCTTCATTCGAATCTTTAACAAAAGTACTAGGGGAAGGAGAAGCTCAGATTTCAGCAGCTCAGAAGTGAACCAGCTTAACATGAAAGATTAAGATTAATCTCTCCTGACAAACACTCACACATTCAGAAGCCCTCCTGACTCTGATCTGGCTTGCATTTGGAGGGTATGTAGGAAGATGGGAGTCCTTGCGTTCTTCTTTAGAATGTGTGAGCATTACATTCTTTATTTTCAGGTTTGGACTTCAATAGCTATGAAAATGCAGCGAAGTTTTACTTAACTTTGTGTTTATGAGTTGCTCCAATCTTCCTGGGGTCAGAGTTACTTGTGTATATAGACATCTAAAATAGTTTTTTAGGACCTATTGAGAATTATCATTGTTCTTTGATTTGAATGATTATAGAGTGTAGGTCAAAATTTCTAATATTTCTAATTTAAGCTGTATTTGTGATCTCCACTAATTCATAATATTAGCCAAGTATTGATTTTCCTAGATGGTGTTACTTTTTAACATGTTGTAATTAATTTGCAAGCACTTTAGCTAGTCTATTACATCTGTATTCGTTGGCTGAGGAAGAGCTAGTGTTCATTTTTTCCTTGAGCTATGTTTTAATGTTTAATATCATGGTTATTCTAGTTTCATAAGTAACATTTGTTAGCTTGATACATTCTATGCTCTGAAAAAGTTCATAAAAACACTAAAACTCCCTGTTCCAATTTTAGTTTGATTGTGGTGTATCACAACAGAGTTTTGAGGCCTATGGGGACAGGAAAGTTGGTCTGGTTGAGGCTGGGTCAGGATAGGCTGTTCATAAGGTGAACTTGATACCTGTTGTACCCAGAATATTACATGGCTTTTAGTCCTTCCTCTATATAGCTTGATTTCAGCAGCTGCAAGTCACTTGGAAAGGATGTATAGAAGCAGGTGCTCCTTTTGGGTGAAAACAAAGTGTGCCTTTTCCATCCCGGGAAGAAGGATGAAAGAGCTCAAACTTTCCTTTGACACATGGTGCTGAAAAAGTTTGAAAGATCATTTTATCCTTGCTATGTCGCTATGGTAACCTGATCTTCTATAGCTAATTGTGTGCTTGCTTTTTTCTTTCTTTCCAAGGAGAAGTTGTACCCATGTCCAACATTTTTAACAACAAAAGTAAGGCACCAGGAAATATGAACTGACCATTCTGTATTTATGGAAATTTGCATTTAAGAATAATTGCTGACTATGTGTGGGAGAGAGGGGCTGTGAATTTGAAGGGCCTCAAAACAGAACGTTTTCTTTTTATCTGTATTGATGTCTTTGCTCTCCAGCAATTGGATTTTGGTTTAAAAGATGAGCGCAACGTTAGGAGTTTTGTTCTTTTCTGAAGGCATCCAGCCAAGAAGAGAAGCCATGGGAGAGTGTGCTTAGAGCAAATTGCAGCTTAAGCAGTGAGAGGTCTGTCCTACTCCATGACAACTGAGTATTCCTGTGGCAAGATATGGAAATAATTTAAGATGGGCCTGTATATTAAAATTATGAGCAATTCATGCCTTACTTCCAATGATTCTATCATAAGTAAGCTTTCTTTTTGGTCTTATGTAATTAAAAAAAAACAACTTTTGCAGCATAAAACTGATAAATATAAACATTTTCTCATGAGAATGAAAACTTTTTCTAACTTTGATTAAAAACAAGAACCCAAGAAAAATGCTATCCACAAGTAGGTCCGCATGTGGCTGTAGAAGGACATGAATTAATTCCATGAATTGTGGGTTATCAATGAGGAATTACATTTGACAAAGATATATAGCATCAATCACTCAGCTCTTAGGATATGCCATAGCAAATATTAGTTATACCTCAGATTCTGATAAGAATGACTTTTATATCCATTCTATTTCAACATAGTGGCCTTATTCATTTTAAAATTTGAGTAATGAACTAGCCTTGGGTAATTGATATAACTTTGAATTTCAAGAAGCTAGTCATAGAGGCACAGTCACCATTATAGGTAGAATAGCTAGAGATTCACCTCTGCTCACAAGCTGGTTGTAGTTACATGGTTGCATGTTATAAACTGGGTAAGGCAAACTACATCAAGCTATAATCTTCAGGTTAGGAGAACAGTGAAAAGGAGAATAATGTATTTAAGGTAAAGAGATGAGGTAGTTTCTTTTATCTTTAAAGTATTTAGTTTGAGAGAGAGAATAGTAACATAGTAATATTACAGCTTTGGGAGGTAGCTTAGGTAAAATTGAGCTGATTTTTAATGAGTGAACTTGAGCCTCAGAAAACTTAAGTAATTTAGCCAAGTTCAGAAAGATAGGAAGAAGTAAAAAGAGGGACTCAAATATCACTCCGTTGTTAGTCTCTAAAGTGTGTCAGTACCTTTCATGAATGATGAAATGTAATTGATTCTGGGGAAAATGTTTATGAAAAAAGTCATGTTGCTCATTTTATTGTTTTAAGTCTTGAGCTTTAAGAAGAATACAACTAAAGATAGTTGAGGTCTCAAGGGGAATTAGTTCAAGGTCTCTCTCTGTGGGCTTCTTAACCTCTCTCGGAATCCTCCATAGAATGAGAAAGAAACAGTAATGAGTTGTCCTAGTTCAGTTTACTGATGCTGCTTGATTTCTAAAAAGGGGACTTCAAAGGCGGTTAGAAGGGTGGCATATGTGGGCATGGTTTACACATTTTCCCAGGTCTTCTAAGCCTTTAAGTAATAAGTGGCCCAATGGGGCGCCTGGGTGGCTTAGTCCGTTAAGCGTCCGACTTTCGCTTAGGTCATGATCTCGCGGTTCGTGGGTTCGAGCCCCGCGTTGGGCTCTGTGCTGACTGCCAGCTCAGAGCCTGGAGCCTATTTCGGAGTCTGTAGCTCCCTCTCTCTCTGACCCTCCCCTGCTCATGCTGTCTCTCTCTCCTAGAAATAAATAAAAATATTTAAAAAAAAAAAGTAATAAGTGGCCCAAGAGTGCTTTTACAGCGAATAAAGGATGACTTCACCTAGATTTGTCATTATTTTGTAACTATGCCTTTCCTGGGGTCTACTGCAGACGAGTGGCTGTGTTCTGGCGGTAGACAGAGGCTCTTTGGTCATAATACCACTTAGAAGCACCCCAGGCCTATCTTATTAACAATGGAATGGAAGGGAAAAATTTAGCAACAGCATCAATGTGATTATAAAGTTGTGGTTGAAATCCCTAGAAAAGAATACAAAAGGAATGCAGGTGTGAAGGAAATTAGAAACAACCTATAAGGGAATGAAAATTTTGTCTACACAAATTAGACAATAAATTCTGTCTACACAAATTAGACAATAAAAATGGAAAGGTTAAAATGTGTATGGATAAATGTGTATTTCATTCAGGGGATGTAGGGAATGAAGTGAATCTCCTCCAGTAAACATAATTCTGAGGCCCCTATTAACATAGCAACTATACCGAAGGATTAAGTAGAATCATGTTGGAAGCTGCTATCCCTTTGGAAATTTGTCCAGGTTTAAATCTTTAACCACTCAGAAATGAACTGTTTGGTTCAAATTTTGATGTAGAAATCTTAGCATGCCTATCAGGGCAGTTTGCACCTTACCTGCCCATGCCCACTACTTTGAAACCCCCTACAAGCGAACTATTCAATCTTAGGGGGAAAATTAAGTATAAAAACCAAACAAAAACAATGAAAACCATGGTGTGAATATTTTTGTGCTTTATTAAGGTTGATCTTTGTCATTAAAAATGTTGATAACATTTAAGGAAATATAATATCTAAGTGCATACATAGTATTTAACTTGTAAGGATTAAGTACTTAAGAAAGCATGTATCAGGTAGATGAGGTGATTGCAGATCAAATTTATCAAATGTGTAAATCCAGTTCAAAATCTTGAAAGGAATTTAACTAAATTAAATTAAGGACGGATAACTTAGGAGGGTTTAATTTGATCAACTTCAGTTAATGAAGCACCAGTTTGAAAACAAGAAGCCAGACTGGGTGAATCTGAATTTCGATGCTGTCACTTTTTGGCTCCTGATATTGTATGAGTTACATAACACGTTGTGGCTCAGTTTCCTCATTTGTAAAAAAGCAGAAAATAATCGAACCTACTTCATAGGGTTGTTAGGAAACTTAAGAGTCATCACATGACTGATGCTCAGAGTAGAGCCTGGTACACAGTAAGCCTTAGGTGCTTGCTCTTGTTAACCACAGGCATCTTTGTTCTCACGCCTTCCGTACCCATAACTTTCACTTCTTTACAGGAAGTCCTACGTGGATTTCCACACTCAATCCCCATCAGAGGAAGCTCTTTCTCCTAAGCTGTGTGTACTCTACTACTTCATTACACTCATGGCCTATAAATGCATATATCAAAGTCATTTTGTGGAACCAACACAGTCCTAAATCCAAAAGTAATACCAGCTTTGTTTCTTAATTTTTTTAATGTTTATTTTTGAGAGAGAGAGAGAGAATATGAGCATGAGCATGAGCAAGGGAGGGGCAGAAAGAGAGGGAGACACAGAATTGGAAGCAGGCTCCAAGGCTCTGAGCTGTCAGCACAGAGTCCAATGTGGGCCTTGAACCCTCAAACTGAGATCATGACCTGAGCAGAAGTCAGTTGCTTAACTGCCTGAGCCACTGAGGCACCTCAAAAGTAATACCAATTTTTGAGTTGTGCTTACTTTTCTTGAACTTTATGCTAGGGAACACATAACCATGGAATTACTTACTAATTCATCATTTTCTTCCCAATCCACTTCTCTCACACTCACTCCTTAGTCTGCTTGCACACTTTTCTCCTATAGTCCTTCCCCAGTTTGAGACTGACTGATTCTAGTCCTTGCTCCTTTGCTTTTTTTTGTCCCATAAAAGCCCAAAGGCTTGTTTGGTAAGATAAAACCTTCTTAAAGGATGGGCAGGATTAGAACTTGAATGGCAAGATAAAAGTGCGTTCTAAGTATTTGTTGAATACTTGAGTGGCTTTTAAAAAAAGTAATAATTTATTGTCAAATTGGTTTCCATACAACACCCAGTGCTCATCACAACAAGTGCCCCCCTCCATGCCCATCACCCACTCTCCCCTCTCCCTCACCCCCATCAACCCTCAGCTTGTTCTCAATACTCAAGAGTCTCTTATGGTTTGCCTCCCTCTCTCTCTGTAAAATTTCCACCCCCCCTTCCCCTCCTCTGTGGTCTTCTCTTAAGTTTCTCAAATTGAGTGGAGTTTTTTGATTCCCTTCTTAGGAACGTTGGCAGTTTCGATTAAAAAATACTGAATATTTTGATTACAGTAGGATTTACCAAATTAGTGTACTTGGTCTGATTAATTTCTTTAAGGGAAATAATATTTTTCAAGTAATAGGTAAACCCAAGTGAAGTACATTAGTATCTTCAGGGTTCAGCTTGGGAAATTCTTTTTGTAGTTGAAAACTGCTAACACTTCTTCAGGTGTAATAGGTGCCTCGATTGTTACATAAATTTAACTTAATTTTTATGTCTGCAGTGAAGGTAGGCATTATTATGCCCATTTTATAGCTTGGGAACTGAGCCTTGGGGAAGTTTAGTGATTAGCCAAAGCTCATGAAACTCTAATTAATAGAGCAGGAGTCTGAATCTAAGGTCAAGGACCTAAAGCTTCCAGATCTTTCTATCTAGCAACCCTGGAGATGTAGGCATGTTTCACGTAAACTTTGCCTTGCCTTGGTAAGCTCTTAGTTTGAAAATATTCTTTGTATACTAGTCTATCATCAGTGTGTAAATTACTAGGTTAATCTGAGGAAATCTGGGGTCTTAAAGAACTGTTCACTTTTAACTATTTCAAATTTATTATTTTTGGTACCGACTCCATCATCTTTTCTAAGCAGCCTATAAAAAGTGTTTAAGAATTTCTGTGTGGTGGGTCGCTTGGGTTGCTCAGTCAGTTGAGTGTCTGACTCTTGATTTTGGCTCAGTTCATGATCCCAGGGTTGTGGGATCAAGTCCCACGTCGGACTCTGCACTGAGCATGGAGCCTGCTTGAGATTCTCTCTCTCCTCCCTCTCTCTCTCTTTCTCTCTCTCCCCCCTCCCTGCTCATTCTCTCTCTTAAGAAAAAAAACTGTAAAAAAGAATTTCTATGTGGTAATACTCCCTGTTCACAAAAAGTTGTTCAAGGTTAGCCCACTTCTGAATAGATTTTTGGGTGTAGACATTGCAGAAAATTCATGTTTTGTGAAAACATCAGTGAATAATGAAAACATCCTTGGTTATAAGTATGGGTCTGGAAATGTTATTATGCAAATTTAATGGAAATTTTATTCTTTATGCTTACAAGAAAACCTTTCTGAAGGTATTCCAGGTGTGCACTATTAGCAGAGAAGAAAATCCAGAGTAATGAGGAAAAGAGCATTCATTTTTTTGTTTGTATTGTTAAATATTATCAATTCACAATGAATTCAAATAGGCTAGGAAACTTCTCCTTTAGTAACTGAACTTTAAAATGCTCTGCTGAAACAAGTTTTAACTCTAACAGAAAAATAACCATGTAATTGACCCTAGAGCTGAAATAAGTTAATTTGATCCAGAGGATGAGCACAATATAGACAACAGTTGGAAATATATTGCAGCAGATTAAGTATTGAGGCTCCTGTTCCTTTGTAGGGGAAGAGGGCAGGAGAAGGAATAATTCAGAAGTGAGACTAGTCTTAATTGGAAGTCGTAGAGTGTAGTTCTGGTGACATCCTGGTAGGAACTGAATGGTATACAAAGGGGTACAGTGTACCAAAACCTGATTCTGAAGAATGGAACGTGGAACAGAGGTACATTACACAACATTAGGTTTATTACAGAAAATGATCCTTAGAAAGATCAGCTGTATGCAGAAATTGCTGAGAAATTAGAAAAAAACTTAAGCTTATATAAATAAACTCACTAAACGGTACTATAGATCATGAAATTTGAGAACTGGCATTTTAAAAATAATTTCATTGGCTTCTGGAAAACATGTATTTGAAACCTTAGATTTTTATAGCTTTTTTCCATTTTCCTTCCCAAGCTCGTAACAGCTACATGTAAGCTGTGCCAGTGAAACTGATTGGACAGTGTTACTGGCTAAAATGGCAGGAGAAAAATGCATTACAATATTAAATTTCACTATATTGAGCTCTGTTTCTTTAGTGATCTTGAAAAAAAGAACTATTAAAGGTATTACTAAAAACTAGACATTGTAGGTATTTTTAGAAATAGAATTTTAATTTTATTTATTTACTTTAATGTTGTATTTATTTCTGAGAGAGAGAGAGACCGCGTGAGCAGGGGAGGGGCAGAGAGAGAGGGAGACACGGAATTGGAAGCAGTCTCCAGGCTCTGAGCTAGCTGTCAGCACAGAGCCCGACGCAGGGCTTGAACCCACGAACCGTGAGATCATGACCTGAGCTGAAGTACGACGCTTAACTGACTGAGCCACCCAGGTGCTCCAAGAATTTTAATATTTTAAATGGGATAAATTGAGAGGTCACCAGATTTTTTTTTTAATTTCACTACTTTCTTTTATTTATTTATTTTTTAATAGCTTATTGTCAAGTTGGTTTCCATATAACACCCAGTGCTCATCCCCACAAGTGCTCTCCTCCATGCCCATCACCCCCCTCCCCTCTCCCCCACTTCCATCAGCCCTCAGTTTGTTCTCAGCGTTCAAGAGTCTCTCATGGTTTGCATCCCTCCCTCTCCCCAACTATTTTTCCCCTTCTTCTCCCCCATGGTCCTTCAGTAAGTTCCTCCTAATCCTCCTGTATGTGCAAACATATGGTATCTGTCCTTCTCTGCCTGACTTATTTCGCTCAGCATAACACCCTCTAGCTCCATCCATGTTGCTACACATGGCCAGATTTCATTCTTTCTCATTGCCATGTAGTATTCCATTGTATTGCTAAACTACATCTTCCTTATCCATTCATCAGTTGATGGACACTTAGGCTCTTTCCATGNCAGTTTTGAGAAGAATGCTGGTGTAATTTGATTGGGATTTCACTGAATGTGTAGATTGCTTTGGGTAGTAATGACATTTTAACAATATTTATTTTTCCAATCCATGAGTATGGAATGTGTTTCCATTTCTTTGTGTCTTCTTCAATTTCCTTCATAAGTTTTCGATAGTTTTCATCCTACAGATCTCTTGTATCTTTGGTTAGGTTTATTCCTAGGTATTTTATGTTTTTTTGTGAAATTGTGAATGGGATCAGTTTCTTGATTTCTCTTTCTGTTGCTTCATTATTGGTGTAATAATGAACAACTTCATTATTGGTGGACTCTGTAATTATTATATAATTATTATATAATACCCTTCTTCATCCCTTGTTACTGCCTTTAAAGTCTGGTTTGTCTGATATAAGTATAGCTACTCCAGCTTTCTTTTGACTTCCAGGAGCATGATATAGATTTCTCCATCCCCTTACTTTCAATCTGAAGGTGTCTTCAGATCTAAAATGAGTTTCTTATAGACAGCAAATAGATGGATTTTGTTTTTTTTATCCATTCTGCTACCCTATGTCTTTTGATTGGGGCATTTCGTCCATTTACATTCAGTGTTATTATTGAAAAATATGGGTTTAAAGTCATTGTGTCCTTTGTAGGATTCATGCTTGTGGTCGTGTCTCGGGTATTTTGCGTTCCTTGCAACATTTCCTTCATAGAGTCCCCCTCAGGATTTCTTGTAGGGCTGGTTTAGTGGTGACGAATTCTTTCCATTTTTGTTTATTTGGAAAAACTTGTATCTCTCCTTCTATCCTAAATGACAGACTTGCTGGATAGAGGATTATTGGCTGCATATTTTTTCTGTTCATCACACTGAAGATCTCCTGCCATTCCTTTCTGGCCTGCCAAGTTCCAGTAGATAGGTCTGTCACCACTCTCATAGGTTTCCCTTTGTATGTTAGGGCCCTTTTATCCCTGGCTGCTTTCAGAATTCTCTCTTTGTCCTTATATTTAGCCAGTTTCACTATGATATGTTGTGCCGAAGATCGATTCAAGTTACATCTGAGGGGAGTTCTCTGTGCCTCTTGGATTTCAATGTCTGTTTCCTTCCCCAGATTGGGGAAGTTTTTTACTATAATTTGTTCAAGGACTCCTCCAGCGCCTTTCCCTCTCTCTTCCTCTTCTGGAATTCCTATGATATGGATATTATTCCATTTGATTGTATCGCTGAGCTCTCAAACTCTCCTTTCATGTTCCTGGATCAGTTTTTTCTCTTTTTTTCAGCTTCCTCTTTTTCTATAATTGTGTCTTCTAAATCACTTATTCTCCTTTCTGCTTCTCCAATCTGTGCATTGGATCCCTCCATTTTATTATGCATGTCATTTATTGCATTTTTAAATTCATCACAACTATTTTTATGTGCCACAGTCTTTGTAGCAATAGTTTCTTTGGTCTTCCATGCCTTTTTTCAGCTATGTTGCTTATATATGTTTTGAGGTGTTGTTTAGCTGTCATTTCTTTCTGAAATTTCTTTGGAGGAGAGTGCTTCCATTTTGTCATTTTAGTTAGCTTTCTATCTCTTGTTAGTTTTAAAAGCTTGTTATGCACTCTGCACCTGTGAGCACTGCTATACCAAAGAAGGCTTTTGACTGTCCAGGGCCTGTCCATTCAGGAAGTGTTCTTTGAATAGTGTCTCTTGGTCTCTCTTGTTGAGACCTTGGTTATTTTATTTCCCTACTCGTAGTGATATTTGGGGCTTTCCACCATGTGTACTTTGGCTTGTTTCTTGAGGTAGCCCTGGAAACGAAAACAGACAGACAGACATACAGGGAACAAAGGTACACATATGCACAAACAAATCCAACAGACATGCAAACCTAAAGGGAAAAAGAAAAAAAGAAAAAGGAAGGGACACACACACACACATACACACACACACACAAACAAAATAAAATTTAAAAAAAAAGAGGAAAGAGGGAAGACAAATAATAAAAATAAAAATACATAAAAAAAGAAAAAAAAAAAACCAACGGACAAAGGACAGTCTAAAGCATAGAACCAGAATTCCCAGCTACAAATAAAGAGCCGGGTGTATGCAGTGCTGATGGAAGAGCATATACGAAGAGAGAAATGACAGAGCTGGGGGGAGGAAGTGAAATTGGAAATGAAATGAGCAGGCTGAGAGACTAAGAGGCTTAATTCAGAGAGAGAAAGAGGGGAATTTAGTTACAGGCGAGATGAAAGAAATGAATGCTACTCAGAGAAACTATATAGTCTGATTACTCCAGGAGAGAGAGAGAGAGATAAAAAGGTAGTGGTGGAGGTGTAGACTACACATCTAGAGAATGGATTAAATGTGACTGTTTAAGCAAGCCAGTTACCAGAATTAACAGGGCAGTGCATCTGTGTTCGTCTTGCGTGGGCTCCAGTTAAAAAAAAAAACAACAACTCTCTAGCAGGGACGGGTGTGGTTAGGTGTAGGCAGGTTTTAGCCTCCACTATGCCCCACTGCCTGCTCCCTGAGGCCCTGCCTTGGTGGTTGTGGAGAGAAAAGTGGCAGCACCCCATTCCCGTCTCGAACCAAGAGTTGCAACTCACTCTTTTGGGTCCGATCTCCTTTTGCTGTGGGCGTAGTCAAGGTGGGCCTTGCTCTATATCCCAAGCCAGGCCTCGTTTCCAGATCTTAGTCCATGGGCCCCATTGATAGCACCCGAAATAAAAACTAGCAGGCTAGTCTCTCAGAGCAGTTTCAAGCCTCTCGCGTCCCCCCTGGGGATTGAGCCAAGCCAGAAGTACAAAGACACAGCTTCAGGTGCCGCTGCATCCCCTCCAGTTTGAGCTGGTGAGCACGGAGCAGTTTCTCCTGGGGTCGTCTGGGACAAGTGCGTCCCGCCTAAGGTCAGCTGGACTGCAGGAAACCGGATCCAGCTATTTCTATATATTCCAATTTCCCTGGTGAATTATTTAAAGTTTAAAGGCAGTGTATCTTAGGAAACTTTTATACCAAGAACCCAGAAAAATAGTTTGTGAATTTAAATGGTTGTGCCAGACAAAGTGGGGTTCTGATTCCAAAAGACTTTATTTCTCACAAATCTAAATGTATCCATATTGGTCAAATGCCAAGTCCTTTCAAAGAATGAGTATGGCCTCTATGTATGGCTTCTATGTCAGATAATAGAGGGTACATTGAAGAGGGATTTCGGAAGAAGAACCATTTTTAATGGGAATTTATTAGATTTGAAGGCAAGGAAGGTGTCAAAAATGACTCTAATTTTTAACTTACATAGTTGGATAGTTAAAAACATTTGCAATTATAAAGATGACTGCAGTGATAAAGTAGATATGAATTAGATAGAAACACCACAAATTCAGTTTTGAACATGCTACATTTTCAGTACCTGTCAGTCATTGGAATGGAGCTGTTATGTGTTTCCTAATCCTACATGTATGGTGACTGTCACTGAGATTAAATACAGTCATTACCTTCAAGAAGTATATATGATATTATTCAAAAAGAGATTGGTATTATTTTTGCCAATATTTACAATACAATTTACAGTAGAGCTTGTAAGTCAAGCTATATGCCTTTAGACCTAATAGAGTATGGTACTGAAAAAAAAAAAGCTGACATTTTTAACGTTTCCTTTTTTCCTGTATTCATCTGTTGGCTTGATTGTTCACTCAGTGAGTAAATAATTGAAGGGTTATTTTTCTTACCATTTAAATTTCAGTAGAATTTCATTTTTTTATTATATATTGGCATACAATGTTAGTTTCAGATGTATAACATAGTGATTCAGCAATTCTATATGTTACTCAATGCATAACATCTTAAGTGTACTCACCATCTGTCACCATACACCATTATTAGAATGTTATTGACTATATTCCTTATGCTGTACTTTTAATCTCCATGACTTTTTTTTTAATAACTGGAAATTTGTACCTCTTAATCCCCTACCCTCTCACTTATGACAACTACCAGTTCTCTGTATTTATCAGTATGTTTTTGTCTTTTCCATTGTTTTTTTTTTTTTACTTCATTTGTTTTTTGTAGATTTCACATATAAGTGAAATTACATGGTGTTTGTCTTTCTCAGTCTTACTTGTTTCACTTAGCATTATGCCTTCTAGGTCCATCCATGTTGTCTCAAATGGCAAGATTGCCTTCTTTTTTTAGGTGTAATAGCTTTATGCCCACACACACCTCATCATTATATCTATCTCTCTCTATATAAACATATAAATAAATATTATATAGAGATAGATAATTATAAGAAAAAATATAGAGAGATAGATAAAAAGATGTATATATATATATATNACATATAAATAAATATTATATAGAGATAGATAATTATAAGTAAAAATATAGAGAGATAGATAAAAAGATGTATATATATATATATCACATATATATGTATATATATAAACACCACATCTTTATCCATTTTTCTGTTGACACTTAGATTGCTTCCATAGCTTGGCTATTGTAAATAGTGTTGGAATAAATGTAAGGGCATATATCTTTTTGAATTAGTGTTTTTCATTTTCTTTGGCTAAATCCCCCATAGTACAATTACTAGATTGCATGATGTTTACATTTTCAAAACTTTAAGGAAATTCCATACAGTTTTTCATAGCGGCTGCATCAGTTTACATTCCCACCAACAATGCATGATGGTTCTTTTTCACCACATCTTCACCAACACTTGTTATTTCTACTAGCCATTCTGACAATGGTAATATCTCATTGTGGTTTTGATTTGCATTTCCCTGATGATTATTGATGTTGAACATGTTTTCATCTGTCTGTTTGCCATCTGTATATAGTCTTTGGACAAATGTCTCTTGATGTCCTCTGCCCATTTTAAAATTGGATTGTTTTTGATGAGTTGTATAAGTTCCTTATATGATTTAGATATTAACCCCTTTTCACATACATCATTTGTAAATATTTTCTCCCATTCAGTAGGTCAGCTTTTCATTTTGTTGGTTTCCTTTGTTGTGTGAAAGCTTTTTGTTGTTGATATAGCCCAATAGTTTATTTTTGCTTTTGTTGCCCTCCTCTCTGAGGAGACCTATCGAGAAAAATGTTGCTTAAGGATGAGGTCAAAGTGACCACTGGCTTTGTTTCCTTCTACAAGTTTTGTGATTTCAGGTCTTATGTTTAGGTCTTTAATCCATTTTTGGTTTATTTTTGGGTATGGTATAGGAAAGTGGTTCAGTTTCATTCTTTTACATGTAGATTTCTAGTTGTCCCAGCACCACTGATTAGACAGCACCACTGTCTTTTCCCTATTGTGTATTCTTTCTTTTTCATAGATACATTGACCATATAAATATGGATTTATTTTTGGGCTCTCTATTCTGTTCTACTTTTGTGTCTACACTCTGTTTACTTTGTGTCTACTTTTGTGTCTACACTGTGTCTATTCGGTAGCTAGTTTTGTGACAGTACCATATTACTTTGATTATTATGGCTTTGTAGTGTATCTTGAAGCCTGGAATTGTGATACCTTCAGCTTGATTCTTTTTCAAGATTGCTTTGGCTATTCGGGGTCTTCTGTGGGTCCATACTAATTTTAGCATTATTTGTTCTACTGAGAAAAAATACTATTGTATTTTGACAGGGATTGTGTTACGTAATAAAGATACTTTAATATTAATTCTTCCAATGCAAAAGCATGGAATGTCTTTCCATTTGTGTTTAATTTCTTTCATTAATGTTTCATAGTTTTCACACTACAAGTCTTTCATCTCTTTAATTAAATTTATTCCTACATATTTTATTCTTTATGGTGCAATTTTAAGTGGATCATTTTCCTAATTTCTCTTTCTACTGCATTGTTAGTAATGTAGATAAACACAACCAATTTGTGTATTAATTTTGTATCCTGAAACTTTACCAAGTTTACTTATTACATTTAATCATATTTTGGTGAAATCTTTAGGGTTTTCTATGTATACTATCATGCCATCTGCAAATAATAACAGCTTAATTTCTTCCTTACTAATTTGGATGTTTTTTTATTTCTGGTCTGATATCTGTGGCTAGGGCTTACAGTTAGTACTATGGTGAATATAAGTGGCAAGAGTGAACGTTCTTGTCTTGTTCCTGATCTTAGAGGAAAAGCTCTCACTTTTACACCATTGAGTATGATGTTAGCTGTGAGGTGTATATGTTTAGCTGTGGGCTTTTCATGTATGATTTTTGTGTTGAGGTATGCTTCATCTAAATCCAGATTTCTAGATATCTAGATTCAGATTTTCAGTGTCAAAATTCATTAATGAATTTTCTAGAAAATTTCTAAGCTTTGTTAGAATTAGGTTATTGTGAGAATGCAACTTTCCTAATATGTTTTAGAAATCGTTTTTTGGGAGCTAACTAAAAGTCATTGGTTGGGAGAGATGAAAAACCACTTTAGAATGTGATGAAAGTAATGTTCAGGAAAAAAATCCTACATTTGTATAAAGTTGTGTGGATGAGTATATAATGGATTGATACATGTATGTATGTATGTGTTTGTGTACATCTATTTTCAAAAAGTGTTTAGAAGGAAGTTTTTAATTAAATCTTCTCTATGACAACTGTGTGAGGAAAGTGGAATAGCCTGAATTTTGTTATGTTCATTTCTTAGTTTGGGACACTATAGCTCAGAGTCCCCACCTGTAACTCCTTAATGGTGGAGTCAGGATGAGTGTGACATCTCTGCATACTCAGTTCAGGTCCGCTTCCACTCTTCTGAACAGATAACTATGGAGTGGGGAAATATTATAGGAAGAAATAATTGATTTTTGACAAGCTTAATAAAACAGTACTACATTGGGTCACTTAGATCTTCTACTTGGAGTTTATAAATTCAAAAACTTCAGAGTAGTCACTCTAATGGATAAGGAACAATAAATGGGGTGAGATGACAGTTATTAGTCATCTAACAGTTATTAGTATGCCCTGGAGCTTGGAAACAAGCATGTATGCTAAGGTTGTTGGCTCCTTATAGTACAATAAAGTGTCATAAAAATGATTAGCAAGGAGTGATATCAGTTAGATGGCAGGGTGGGAAGCCCTAGGACATCCTTCCCTACAAACACATCAATTCAACCACAATTAATGAACAAATTTCCTTTATGAGAAATTCACAAACTAACTGGATGGCTCTTAGACCCTGGAAAATGCAAGATCAGATTCCCTGAAGCCACTTGGGGGTTTTAGGATGCCCTGTCACCAGAATCCCTATCCATGGAACAGTGTCCTACAGTCACAAAGAGACCCTCTGCTACCAGTTTCTTTAAAAGGAGGGGACTTCTGACTTCTGGGGACTAGCTGCTGCCTTGCCAGTCTTGGAGATCTAAAGGGCCTGGCATAGTTTAGCTGCCTGGGCAGGGGGAAGGGGGAATAAAGAAGTCAGCTTCGGCTGATAGATGACATAGCACCTCCCTTCAGCTCAGTACAGAATGAGTAGTCAAAAATTATGGCTGCCTTCTTCTCCCTGAGGAGGGCAAGAGTTTGCCTTGACACCTAATATCACCAGCTCTTTTGGGAGTTGGCCAAAGAATAGCCTTCTGACTTGCCTGTCCCACAGTGCTGATGGGAACTGGCAAACTCTAGCTGTCTGGGGACAAGTGAGAACAGACATGGAGATTTGGGCTGGCAGCTGCCATTGCCCCCTTCCCCTGTTCAGCAAGAGCAAGTGGATGAAACATTCTAGCTCCCAGTTTCTCTATGAGGAAGGAAAGAATTGGATGGAATGTCCGGAGATCCAACTTTTCTTGGGGCTGTTCAGTGCATCTGATAAAGGATGTATGATTCCATAATGATGGTTACATGGCATTATTCCTTTCTCCAAACCTGTAGAATGTACAACACGAGGGGTGAAGTATAATGCACTCTATGGATTTTGACTGATTATGATGTGTCAGGTTAGGTTCATCAGCTGTAACAAATGTATCGCTTTGCTAGGGCCTGCAGACAGGGAGGCCATGCATGGGTGGGGTCAGGGCTATATGAAAAATATCTGTAACTTCTTTTTAATTTTTCTTTAAACCTGAAAGTTTCCTAAAAATAAAGCCTTAAAGAAAATAAAGCAGAAATGTAGGAAATGTCCAGGTGACTAGCAAAACTGTTTTAAGTAATGTACATATATTTTTATATGGACAGTTGGGTGGCTCAGTTGGTTGAGCATCTGACTCAATTTTAGCTCAGGTCATGATTCAGGATCGTGGGATGGAGCTCTGTGTTAGGTCTGTGCTGAGCATGGAGCCTGCTTAAGATTCTCTCTCCCTCTCCCTCCCCACCCCGCAAATAAAAACAAAGAAAACAAGAAAGTTTAAATAGGCAAATGGAGTTATTTTTCAGCATATAGAAAATCTAATAAACTGACCTTTGACTTTTAAGTAAAGTGCTATAATTTTGGTGACTATAATAGAATGCTGGGTGTGTGTACTTATGCCTAGTTTAAATAAGAATAACCATGTCACATACAGCTGTCATACAAGATACTGCTCAATCATTTTAGTTTGGATAAGAAAATTTGCCTCTGAACTGTGAATTACAAAATCACTTGGGAGCAAACAATTTGACACAAATGTGACATTTGAAAATGAAATTGCATCAATAATGTGGCTACTCCTCTAGATTTCACTGGAATTGTCAATAGTGATTTGGAAAGGAGCTTGGACCTGGCTATGCACCTGCTTCAGTAGCAGTGCTGCTACTTATCAGGTACGGTGTCAGATAAACTTCGTGAAGATTTAAAGCCTTAGAGATAAGCATGCAATTGAAAATGCATTCCTATTATGCATTTAGGGCAGTGTGATACTACCTGTTCTCTAAACTGAATTTTAAATAGCTGGAGCTATTGGAAACTAATTTCCCAGGTTAAATGCTAATTTTCCTGGATCATTCTTATTATGCCTCATTGTAATATTCCATTTTAAAATATAAATTTGGAATTATTTTGTGTTATTTTATGGCTGGGGTTATTCGTAAGAAGCTACAAAGTGATTTTTAAGCACGAGCATATTAAAACCAGCTTATGCTGATGGTTTTTCTACCTACAAGAGTCTTTGCCTAGAAGGCTTTCAAATATGAAAACAACTGCTTCCATTTGGCATACCTTTAATCAGTTTATGGCTTAGACCCAGAGATGAGTGGTTTTGATAAGCAATCATCTGGTATGGTGCTGAAATAAAGCATGTCTCAAAATGCATTGTTCTACTTTAAAAAAAAAAATCAGATGATCTGCATCATGTCTTATATGACTATAAATCTTTTAAGGATGATGTTGAAAGAAGAATCTGGTTGAACCGTCTGTTGAGCCATTGGGAGTGTCCTCATTGATCACTTACTAGTTCTTTGTTTTGGGCAATTTGCCTAACTCCCCAGGACCTTACTTCCCTCATCTGCAAATTGGTATGATAATACCTACCTCACAGAGTTGTTCTGTGATATTTAAAAAAATAATATATATGTGAAACTACTTTTACAAACTACAAAGTCTTCTATGAGTTGGGTTAAGACTGTGGTTCTCAACCAATTTGTCCTGTAGGGATCATTTGGTAATGTCAGGAGGCATTTTTTTTTGATGTTTGTCTGTTTGTTTATGGAGGGAGGGAATCCCAAGTAGTCTCTGTGCCTTAGCATGGAGCCTGATGCAGGTCTTGATCTCAGGAGCTGTGAGATCATGACCTGAGCCAAAATCAAGAGTCAGACACTTAACCTACAGGTGTCCCTGTCAGGAGGCATTTATGTTGGAATTTGGGGTAGAAAGTGTGCTACCAGCATCTAGTACATGGAGGCCAGGGATGCTGCTGAGTGTCCTATAGTTCACAAGATAGTCCCTTACAACAGATAGTTCCCTGGACCCAAATATCAGTAGCACTGCTGTTGAGAAATCTTGGGTTAAAAATTTAAACCTCAACATCTACTTAACTCTATGGGGCTTACTGTCCTAATTTTCCAATCATTCTTTAGTGGATATAACATGCTCTATTTTTTTAAAATTGAATTTACACTTTAGTTCCAAATATGGTTAGAAAATAATATTCACCACAGCATTATAACTTACTTGTATTACATTTTGATAATATATTACTGTACATATTCACTTTTTTAAACTTTCTACTAGGAAAGTGATTAAAGTATCTAGGAAATTGGGAAACCCAATCAACTGACTAGAGAACTTTCATGGATCACAATTATATACAAGGAAATATATCATTTAATCATTTAAAAATCTTGCTGATAGTTTTTATTTTAGCTTGTTATAGGTCTATAATCCATCATTTGAAAATATTAAACTAAATGTGTTTCAGATTCTTTTTGGATTTTAGACCAGTACTGTAGTGACAACTTTACATAATATGTACATTATATAAAACTCTGTCATGGTCTGGGGCAGAGCACTGTATTCAATATTTACAGAGTAAAATGTGTAAATAGTCATACTAACTCAGTTAAATGAGCTCATATCTGCTCAGATCATATTTTACCACTAAATGAATTCAGGTCATATTTTGTTGCCAAATGAATTATAAAACAAGCCTTCTAGTTTTCAGAGCCTTTGTGAATTTCAGAATTGTGGATGAAGTACTATGGACCTATTTGTATCCCTTTATTAAGCATAATGCCTCATGTCTGTGAAGTCATGCCATATCAACAAAAGAGCAACAGAGTATATAAATTTTGTTACACCAAACAGATAGGCATGCCTCTCCCAAACATTTCAGTAATTATTGGAGAGGGCATGTATATGTGAAACTTGTACTGTCTTAATTAATGTTCCAAGTTATGCCAGACTATATAAATAAGTGTCCCAGTTAATGAGCAGTTACAACCAATTTTCACAGTTAACAAGGAAAATATACTCTACAAAATGAAAACATTCCTGGAAAGGATATAATTTATAATACAATATATTTACAAACTATAATTGGATATATCCAGAGTGAGAGTATTATTAGTGTCTATTTTAATTAATAGTGAATATGTATGTTCAGAACTTGACATAGCTTCAGAACAATGTCACCATGACCATGTGTAATTATGCATCCAATTCTCACTGTGTTCCCTTATGAATGCTTACAATTTTAGACTTGCTTGAGGAAAGGGATGATGGGACAAACACTTGAGAGGCTTGGGAAGTGACATAATGAATTGGTGGTGCAAGAAAATGCTTCTCAAAGATGGTGCCTTCTGCATAAGGAGTATGGACACGGACTGTGCAGAATTCTAATGAGATTTCTAAATGGGTAGCTTTTTCCCTGGTCAGTTCTTCAAGGCTCCTTCACACTGAAGCACATGATACTGAAGTGTTCAAGGGCTGTATCTCAGTTGATCACCCATATGCTGTGGGAGCCTTGGCCTTGCCTCCTATTCCATATTTAAGTCAAACTTCTTTGTTGGATATTTTCTTGAAGTGCACTCTGCATTTGAAACCCTTCAAAAGGACTTTGGTTTCCAGGAAATGTGGTAGTAGACAACCTAAAAATATCCCTACTGTACAATATTTATACATGTATGAAATATAAAATGTCTTTTAAATTCCAGAGCTAGGAATCTAAAAAGTAAAGGACCCTTCCAGCTCCTAAAAATGAAGAAGAGAACCAATTCAGGAAGACTAAGTCTAAAACAGTGGTAAACGAGGAGCCTATACTTTTAAGTCTTAGGTAGTGCGAGAGAAAGGGCTTCAGATAAATAATGGGAGTTGGAACTAAGTTTCTTATAAAAAACCTTCAAAGAGCTATACATTCATGAAATGGTGGAAAAAGAAAAAAAAAACACCAAAACTGCCCACTGGCTAGGAAATGTGACAAAACAAGTTGGCCAGACTTGGTTTTGACACTGTGTAGAACATTAAGACATAGGTAACTATTTCAGGAGAACTTACAGTCAGGGCTACCTTTTATGAATTAGTTTCATATTTATAAATGTCTTATAATTTTAGGAAATTCACATCAAATTTTTCCTTGGGGTAACTGACAAGAGATGCCCAATGTTTCTACAGAAACTGACAGAAAACCATATTCAATATAAGCGAATGACCCAAAGTTACCAAACTTGCAAGGAAAAAAAAAGTTAAGAATGACTTAGAAGACATAGCAAATATAGGGTATGACCCATAAACGTTTAGAAATACCATTCACAAACCTTAATATAAACATTTAAAATTTTGAAAGTAATGAAGGAAAAAAATTAGACATGTAAGGAAGGACAGGATAAAAAAAACAGGCAAACATTTTTTAAAAAATGTTTATTTATTTCTAGGAGAAAGAGAGAGAGAGAGAGAGAGAGCGAGCGAGAGCGAGCAGCGCGAGCCAGGGGAGGGCCAGAGAGAGAGGGAGTCACAGACTCTGAAACAGGCTCCAGGCTCTGAGCTGGCAGTCAGCACAGAGCCCGACACGGGGCTCGAACCACCAACCGCGAGATCATGACCTGAGCGAAAGTCGGACGCTTAACCGACTAAGCCACCCAGGCGCCCCAGGCAAACATTTTTAAATGCATAATTGATTGCTTGTTAGAAATTAAAAATATTTTCCAGTGGGTGGGCCTAAAGATAAAATTAGAATATCTTAAGAGGAATTCATGGTTTAGAAGGCATGTTTGGGTTGATGACCCAGAATGCAGCCCTGAGACATGAAGATGTAGTAAATATGGCTAATAAACATGGATCACTGAATGTTAAAATTGAACATTATCTACCTGAAAGGGTTCTAGTAGGAGATAGTGGGAAATTTGTTTTGTCATTTAAATAGAAAATAATAGAATTTTTCAGAATTTTCTAGACTTTCCACAGACATGACTGCTCATATTCAGGAATTATAATGAATCCCAACATAATATCAATTAAAGTAAATTCACATTTCGAACATAATAATGAAGTTATTATGAATTAATGAATAATTGAAGAATCCTGAAGACAAAGAGAAGATTTCAAAAGCACCAGAGAGTAAAGAATGATTAGCTGACAGCCTATCAGCTCTTTGTATGTAATTTATCAATACAAATAACAGTAACCATAAAATGGTAGAATGATCTTTAAAGTTATTAATATGGAACTCTATATCCATGTAAACTGTAATTTAAGAGTGAGACTAGGGGCGCCTGGGTGGCACAGTAGGTTAAGTGTCCGACTTTGGCTTGCATCAAGATCTCAGGGTTCCCGGGTTCTTGTCCTAATGTCGGGCTCTGTGCTGACAGCTCAGAGCCTGGAGCCTGCTCTAGATACTGTGTCTCCCTCTCTCTCTGCCCCGCCCCAACTCATACTCTCTTTCTCTCTCTCTCTCAAAAATAAATAAAACATTAAAAAATTTTAAGAGTGAGACAAAATAACACATTCAAAGTTTGAGAGAGTTTACTACTAATAGACACTTAAAAAAAAAAAGATTATACTATCGGAAGTAGAAAAAAGAAAGTCATACCCAGAAAGACAGAGAAGAAACAGAATGGTGAGCAAAGAAATTATTACACAGTCAATCAAAATGCACATTATAGTTATATAAAAAAATGGGTAATAAGTAGTATCTGGGGATAGAAAATCAAGACAGAAATAGGCCTTGTTACTGTAAGATTAGCATTTTAAGACAGGTCACTAATCCATTTAACAAATATTTGTGAGGCAGGAAAATATGTGAAGAGTGAGAGATACAGCAGAGACCAGAATAGCAAAAGTTACGGCCCTTGTATAGATTTCTTTCTAGAAGGGAGAGGCAGGCAAGTATCAAAGTAAAATCATATGTTGTCTCAGAGGATGATACATATTACAATGAAAAACAAAGCAGAGATAAAGTTTCCTAAATTGGATCAGTTGTCATTTCAAATAGGAGGTGAGAATGGGCTTCACTGAAAGGGGTGATGTTTGGGCAACAAACTGGAGGAAAGAGAGCAAGCGTTTCGGGCAGAGGAAAGAGTCCATGCAAAAGCCCCAAAGAAGGAGTTTGCCTGGCATGTTTGAGAAGGAGCTGAATCCGAATAAACCAGGAGAGTAATGAGGGGTGAAGCTGGAGAGGATTGGGGGCTTGATGACAGGGATTCATTGGGTTGTTGGGCTTTTATTCTAAGATGGGAAGGTATTGGAGGCTTTGAAACCAAAGAGTGACAGAGCAAGAATTATGTTTTACACCGATTAGTCTGGATCCTATGTTGTCAATGAACTATTGAGAAGAGGAACAAAAAGGTACAAAGAAGGTTTAGGAAATCGTTGCAATAATCCAGAAAAGTGATGGTGGACGAGAAGTGTCCTAAGGTCCTCCTGTTATTACAGGAGGTACAGAGATTGACTGACTTTTAGATATGAAGTCAAATGTGTAAGTTAAGCCTGTTGACTCTAAAACTATATGTTACCATTTTTGTAAGTAAAAGATGCTCAAATACTAGCAATTTCATACAGTTCAATATAACAGATCTATAACTTTTAATAAAGTTAAGGAAAAAAGAAACTTAAAAAGTTTAATAGACTATAGGAAATAAAAACTAAAAATACCACAGAAAAGGAAGGTAAATTAAAAGCACAGAACATGATGGTAACAACTCTATATGTATTCATATCAAAATAGATTGGAATGGACTCACCTTACGGTTAAAAGAGCTTCTAGGTTAAAGAAAATAAAGTTGCCTTAAATTCTTAAGTTCCTAAAACATATGCTGCAGAAAGAGGGAAAGTAAAAGTGTGAGAAAATTATATCAGGTCAGTATGAACTAAAGAGAGATTGGTGAAATTGTATTGTTTTTTTTTTTTTTACAAAAAATACACTTTAGGGATAATAGAGGGCTGGCATATAATGATAAAAACAGGTCTCAGGAAGAGAAAGTTATATCTCACGTTCTTAATATTATTGTTTTAAAATAGAGAAAAATTGATGAAAACATGTGCAGATCAAAAAAGCCAGTCTTGGGGGCGGTGGCTCAGTCAGTTAAGTGTCTGACTTCAGTTAAGGACATGACCCCATGGTTCTTGAGTTTGAGTTTGAGCCCCACATCGGGCTTTGTGCTGACAGCTCAGACCTTGGAACCTATTTCAGATTCAGTGTCTAATGTTCTCTCTGCCCCTCCCTTGCTCTCACTTTCTCTATCTCTGTCTCTCAAAAATAAATATTTTTTAAGAAGTCAATCATGAAGAGAAAAGAATAAACTTCTTTTAATAATTAGTAGATGAAGTAGGGCAAATATTTGATAAGGTTAAAAAAATTAGTATAGCATAGTTAATAAAATTGATCTAATGACATGTATAGAATCTTGTATAAAAACAGAATTCATGTCAAAAACAAAACTTATAGAAATTGTTTTATGCTATAAGCAAAGTCTCAAAAACCCCAAAAAGTTGGTATCATACAAGCCATATGCTTTGATCACAGTACAACTAATAACTATAAAAGGAGTAACTTAAAAGCTTCCAGATATCTGCATATTAACACATTTTAAGGGGGGGATGACATTTATTTTTAATAAATCCTAGAAAATAGACATTGGAAATTATTTTATATAGTTTATTTTATATAGGTTATATCATATGGTAAAAATATCACACATCAAATTTGAGGAATATAGCAAAAAGGATTTAATGGACATGGGAAGACTTAAAATTTTAAGAAGAAAGGTTGAAAATTAGCTAAGCACCTATATCTGGAAATGATATAATAGAAGAAAATCTCTAATAACTATAATTGCAGAAATTATTGGTACAGAATTTAAAGGAATAGTGGATAAGATGAACAAAGCCAGAAGATAGTATTTTGAAAATAGTAAAATTATTGGCTTGCTGGATCAAAAATATAGAAGACACAAATAGTGCTAGGAATAATGACATCACAATTATAGGTATAATAGAGAAGAACAGGTAGAATTTTATGAAAAATGTTATGCCAATAAATTTGAAAATTTAGATGGAATAAACTTCCTTAGAAAAACATACCACACTGGCCCACGAAGAAATGGAAAACTTGACTAAATACGTTAAAAAAAAAAAAATGACCCTCTCCAAACCCAAGCCAAAAATGCTGGGCTTAAACAATTTTACTGGTAAGTTCTGGCAAGCATTCAAGAAACAGATGCTATCCATCTAAGTCATTGTTAATCTCCTCTTTAAAAAAAAATGTATATCATGGTGCATGTGCTTTTCTATTTAATTTTAGGCATATTTAGGCTCTGAAATTCTGTATGGAGCCTTGAAACTCCTAGCTTTTCTAATTATAAATTTGTAGAAAAAGGATTTATAGGAAAAAAAAGGACTGTTTATGAAGTCCAAGGAGATAGAATTTTTATTTTAGGAATATTTCAAAGAGGCTAGTAGATAAAAATGAAAGGTAAGATCACACTCAAAAATATATGTATTTACTACCTGTTAGGAATGGAACCATGTATTAGAGTTTATATATGATTTCCTCTTGTTTTATCTTATAACCATTTAAGTGTCCTATGTTCTTATCTGTAGAAAATCCTTTGTGAAATAATCTGTTTTTGAAAGTATAAAGTTATCTTTTGAACAACATAGTCTTTAATCTCACATCTTTGCAAACCAATTATTTTTCATGGGAAGTAACATCCAGTCTGGGGTACCTAACTCTGTTCTCTACATATATGTTCAGGAATTTTTTGTTTGTCTTTTCTCCCTCTAAATACAAATGTGAGCTAATAAATAAATAGATTTAATAGATTTTCCATTTCTAAAAAACATGTTAAAGTGATTTTTCTCATGACGATAACATTAAGTAGACCAGGATAATATGAGAAGGCAATTCATGAGCAAAACTTTACTAATCTAAATGCAAAATTCCTAAATTAAACAGTTGGCAGTTCAATTTCAGCAGATGTTAAATAATAATAAATCACTATTAAGTTGGGTTTATTCTAAAAATGCAAGAATAACTTGATAAATCTATTAATAGATCAAAGGAGACCAGTTATATGATCTAAATAAAGAAAAAGCATTCTGAAAAACTTCAACATTACTAATGATAAAATCTCTTATCAAACTCTGAGTAAATCTAATGAATAGAATCTACCAGAAACACAGTATAACATCATTCTTGAGTACTATTACCTTACACACACCCACTTCAAGAATAATGGCAGAAATAAACAGGTTGCTTTATAGTGCTCTTTGTGGTCAAGTGTAATTTTTACCATTAAACATTTCCCTGAAAGTGAAGCCTGGTTAGGTGCCTGGGGTTCTTCATGCAATAGTTTCAGGTCACAACTCATTTTGCACTTGCCAAAACTCAATCTTTTCATCCTGGAGAAGTTACTAATCCCCAAACCTGTAGGTTCCAAGTACTGCTTGGTCACAAAGCAGAGTCCTGTGCCTATGATTTTATTGTAGTCTTGCTTTTTAAAATTTATTTTTATTTTGAGAGAGAGTATGCGCATGCAAGCAGGTCAGGGGCAGAGAGAGAAACTCTCAAGCAGGCTTCATGCTCTGCATGGAGCCAGAGGCCAGGCTGGATCTCACTGCCTGAGTGGAAATCAAGAGTTGGTCACTTAGCCAACTGAGCTACCCAGGCATCCCAATCTTAGTCTGCTTTTATCTGGCTCTTAGAGATTTTCTGTACTTTCAGTTGAGCTTAGAAATGATTTTAAAAGTATGTTTAATATAATTTATCCAGAATTTGAATGTTTTTGGCAGCAGTGGGAATTTAGCACTCTCTCCCTATTATTAAAAGTTTCAGAAAAATTAGCTCTTTGTGCTAATAGTTACAGATACTTTTCATCGTTAAGTCATTTGTTATTTGACACTAAATACAGTAATATATGGGTCAGCATATACTACAGTGTTTAGCATAGCACCCAATAAGTACTTTTCTTTGCTGGTTGTTTTGTAGATGACCCTTCACCCTAAAATTATATATACATACACACACACACACACACATATATATATATACACACATACACACACACATACACACATATATATGTCATATATATATATATATGACATATATATGACTTCAGGGAACAAAGACCTAGTATGTTAGGAGAAAACAATTTATCTCATAAAATTAACCATTTTTCTTGGATGAGTTAATTTATACGTTTAATAGGATAATAATGAAAATGGTAATGGGATATTTTTATAAGCTAGAAAAAATGGATTCTAAAGTTCATGTAAGGGATACCTGGGGGGCTCAGTTGGTTGAGCATCTGCCTTTGGCTCAGGTCTTGATATCACAATTTGTGAGGTCGAGCCCAGTGTCCTGACAGCCCAGAGCCTGGATCCTGCTTCTGATTCTGTGTCTCCTCTCTTTACCCCTTTGCACACACATGCACAAATGGGCACACAGTAGGTGTTTTACTTAAGCATGTGTTAAGATTATGATAATTAAAAATAGCCAGACACTGGTGCTTAGATATGTATATAGACAGATAATAGAAATGTAATGGAAAATCCAGAAACAATTGTAAATGCTCATCAGAATATAGTTTATGATAAAAAATGTCATTTATGAACAGTAGTAAAAATGTAGATTTAATGAATGGCTTTGGGTGAATTGGTAAACATTTGGAGAAGAATAAAATTGGATTCTCTTAAATTCGGAAAAAACTGAACATTTATCAAAGAACTAATGTTTTTGAAGTCATGAAAATATTAGAAGAAATTGTGGAGCAATATGTTTATTACCTATAGCAGAAAAGTCCTTTTTAAGTATGTTTCTAGGGGCACCTGCATGGCTCAGTTGTTTAAGTGTCCGACTCTTGATTTTGGCTCAGGTCATGATCTTGCGGTTTGTGGGATTGAGCTTCACATAGGGCTCTATGCTGACAGAATGGTTAGTGGATTGTATTTCTTTCTAGAGGCTTTAGGGAAGAATATTTTTGGTTCTTTTGGATTGTCAACTAATTCATTTCCTTGAAGTTGTAGCATCCAAGTTCCCATTCTCTTGTTGGCCATAAGTTGATGGCCATTCCAAGCTTCTAGAGAGGCTGTACTTCTTGGCTCCTGGTATATGACAGACCCCTCATTCCAAATCTCTTTGACCCTTTTCCACCATTGTATCTTTCTTTCTCATAGCAACTGAGAAAGTTCTCTGGCTTTAAGGGCTTGTGTGATTATGTCAGACCTATCTATATATTCCAGGATAACCTCCTCATCTCACGGTTCATAACCTTAATCATCTTTGCAAAGCCCCCTTTGTCATGCAATATAACAACATCTTAGGTTACGGGAATCAATCCTGGTTATCATTGAGGCCATTATTCTGCCTCCTACATTATTAATATTTTTGTTTTAAATAGTCTATTATCCTTAAAATGAAAAAAACCCCACTTTCCTTTAATATTTACAACGTGTTTATCATTCTTTGGTTTTTAAATTTTTTTTTTAATGTTTATTTTTTGAGAGAGACAGAGTGTGAGTGGGCGAAGGGTAGAAAGAGAGGGAGACACAGAATCTGAAACAGGCACAAGGCTCTGAGCTGTCAGCACAGACTCTGATGTGGGGCTCAAACTCAAACTGTGAGATTATGACTTGAGCCAAAGTCAGAAGCTTAACCAACTGAGCCACACAGGTTCCCCACCATTCTTTGTTTCTTTGTTTAGAATCCAAGTCTCCATGTGTTAGAATGGTCCTTCATCCTGAAAAACGTCCTTTAGGAACAGCTGGATAGCTCAGTAGGTTGGGCATCTGACCTTGGCTCAGGTCATGATCTTACCATTTTGTGGGTTTGAACCCTTTGTTGGGCTCTGTGCTGACAGCTCACAGCCTAGAGATCAGAGCCTGGAGCCTGCTTCAGATTCTGTGTCTTCCTCTCTCTTTGCTTCTACCCTGCTCTCACTCTCTCTTTCTCTCTCCCTCTCTCTCTCTCTCTCTCCAAAACTAAATAAATATTTAAAAACGCCTTCTTTTAAATTTTTTTGGATGCATATCTATGGGTGACAAAATCAATTAGACTTTCTTTGAAAATGATTTTAGTTTGCACTTGTTTTGGAAGGATATTTTCACTGAATATAGTACACTAGATTAATTCATTTTTCTCTCAGCACTTTAAAGATATTGCTTCTTTGTCTTTTTGCTTGCAACATTTTTGATGGGAAGTCAGTAGTAATTTTCATTTTTGTATGCTTATGTTTAATTTGTCTTTATCTCTGGCTGCTGTAAGATTTTTCACGTTTTTTTTTTTGTAATTTGGTTTTAACATGCTTTGATAATGATTTCTTTGTGTATATTATATTTGGGATTCATTGGCTTTGTATGATAGGTAGTTTTCACCAAATTTAGAATATTTCTGTTATTCCTTGAAATATTATTTCCCTTCCTTCTTGGACCCCAATTGGCATATTTTAGGTCTTTAAAAATTTTTTTTAATGTTCATTTTAGAGAGACAGAAGGAGAGTGCTAGTGGGGGAGAGGCAGAGAAAGAGGGAGACAGAATCTGAAGCAGGCTCCACGCTCTGAGCCATCAGCACAGAGCTGGACATGGGGCTCCAACCCACATGAGCTGACATTGGATGCTTCAGTGACTGAGCCACCTAAGCGCCCCAAGTATATTTTTGATTTTTGATATTTTGCAACCTGTCTCTGAGACTGTTATTTTTTAGCATCCCCCCACGCCCCTTCTCTGCTTTAACTTCGATAATTTCTTCAGGTTTGCTACTCATGAATCTTTTATACATGTATATGTAGCTGAGCCCATTTGGTGAAATTTTTTTCTTCAGATACTGTGTTTCACATCTCTAAGGGTTCTACTGGCTATTTTTTAAAAATAATATCATATTTTTCTCATTTAAGTCATATTTTAACTTAAATCCTTAAATATTTATAATAATTATTTAAAAGTCCCTATCACTTTATTACTTAATATTTTTTTCTACTGAATAATTTCTGGTTAGGAATCCTATTTTTCTGCTTTATTGAAAACCTAATAGCTAATTGGATACTGAACATTGTCAGCATCCCATGGTGCCTAGATTTTGTTTTCCTCCTTTAGAGAATGTTGCATTTTGTTTTGATAGTTATTTGAAGTTCAATTTCATTTTTTCAAGGATTCTTTTTTTTTTTTTTTTTTTAAATTTNGCGAGATCATGACCTAAGCGAAAGTCGGACGCTCAACCGACTAAGCCACCCAGGCGCCCCTCAAGGATTCTTTTTAAGGTTAAAAAAATTTTTTCAATGTTTATTTATTTTTGAGGAAGAGGGAAAGACAGAACATTAGGAGGGAAGGGGCAGAGAGAGAGAGAGAGATACAGAATCTGTAGGAGGCGCCAGGCTTTGAGCTGTTAGCACAGAGCCTGACATGGGGCTCGGACTCACAAACTATGAGGTCATGACCTGAGCCCAAGATGGACACTTAACCAAATGAGACACCCAGGTGCCTCATTTTTTAAGTTTCTTTTTCTTTTTTTTTTAAAGGAGACTGAAGAGTAGGTTGTACTGTGGTGCTAGTTTGCCCCTACTAGTAATGTGTGATACTTTCAGAGTTTGTACTAAATGACGTAGATATTTAATGAGGTTTCCCTACTCTGACTTGTTGAAACTCTGATATATCTTAACCTTTTTTGGATTTTAGGAATTTACATCTTAACTGTCCATAATCTAGTTCTTTCCCTGGTAATGTCCTTTGCCAAGCCCCATGGAAATTCACTGTACCTACATGTAGCATGCATTTGACCAGTTTCAAATGCATCCACTTCCAGTCCCAATACCATTCCTGAGCTATTCTCTCTCTCTCTCTCTCTCTCTCTTCCAACTGAGCAGAATTGCTATGATATGCTTAGGATCCCCTTTTCTACATGTGGTAAATTAATGGATCTGGGGGAACAGAGCCATCATGATTACAAAGCTCATCTTGTTTTATTTTGTTTTTGTTTGTTCTCTCAGTTACCCTAGTCCTCTATTTGTTGTCCAATCCGATTTTCTAAGGATGTTGTTATAAGGGTAATTCTGGTCTAATAACACCAGTTATTGGAGGATAAATTTGGTACTAAATATTTCATGATGGCTGGGCATAGAAATACAAATCACTAATTTTTATTTTTTAAATGTAAGTGTTAGTTATCTTACAGTGCACTATAGGTTTCAGGTATAGAATTCAGTGATTCATCCCTTACGTACAGCACCCAGTGCTCATCACTAGTGCCCTCCTTAATACCCACCATCCATCTAGCAGATGGGCCAAATCATTAATTTTTAAGATCTATTTTAGAAACACAAATCAACTTTACTCTGAAATATGTCATACATAAAAGCCAGACCTATAAATTAGGTGTTTTTAGGTATTTAAGATGAGCTTGATAGGGCACCTGGGTGGCTCAGTCGGTTGGTCGTCCGACTTCAGCTCAGGTCATGATCACAGGTTAGTGGGTTTGAGCCCGCACTGGGCTCTGTGCTGATGGCTAGCTCAGAGCCTGGAGCCTGTTTTTGGATTCTGTGTCTCCCTCTCTCTCTGACCCTCCCCTGCTCATTCTGTCTCTCTCTCTCTCTCAAAATTAAATAAAACATTAAAAAATAAATTTAAAAAATTATAAAAAATAAGATGATCTTGAAAATCAATTATTGTAGTATTATAAATTAATCTACAAATTATCTGATAAACATATTGAGTCGATTAAAAACTAATGTCAGTTTTCTGAATTTCACCATTTTCATTCATTCCCCAAGTTGTGTGTACAAATAACTTTTTTTGGTAATTTGTTTTGACATTTAGTCATTTTTAAGAGACAGAGTATGAGTGGGGGAGGGAGAGAGAGATGGACAGAGAGAGGGAGACACAATCTGAAGCAGGCTCCAGGCTCTGAGATGTTGGCACAGAGCCTGATATGGGGCTTGAACCCACGAACCATGAGATAATGACCTGAGCCAAAGTCAGATGCTTAACTGACTGAGTGCCCCATGTGTAGAGATAATTTTTGATAAGGGCATCAGATTTTAAGCATTCTAGTCTAAGAACCATATACTCTCCTATACTTGATGATGTGTTTCATGATATTAAATGCTCTGGATGGAACTCCGTATTGCTTTTAGTTTCTAAATGATTTTTTTAATGTTTATTAATCTTGAGAGAGGGCATGAGCATATGAGTGGAAGGAGGGACAGAGAGAGGGAGAGAGAAACCTGCACAGGCTCTAGGCTGTGGGCATAGAGTCTGATGCAGGGCTCAATTTCAGTAACTGTGAGATCATGACCTGAGCTGAAGTCAAGAGTTGGAAGTTTAATGGACTGAGCCACTCAGGAGCCCCTAGTTTCTAAATTCTTGTATAAAATTGTACCAAATCTAAACTATTGTAACATCATAAGAGTGAGCTACAAACCCATACTTCCATGAAGTTAACGCCAGTAAATAGTCTCTAAAGCTAAGAAATGAAGTCTCATATAAGGCAGATTTAAAAAAAATAAGTTTAATTTTTAACATGAATTATTCAAGAGCAGTAACTATACCAAAAGGCTGGAGAATTCAACATTTTTAGAAAGTTAATTCAATCACGTTTATGTGGGCGCACATTATAGAGCCAAGGAAAGTGAAGAGCATATTTTCCCTGAATTAGAATAAAACACACTTATCAAGAAGTGAGTATGTATTTGTGCTAAGAAAAGAATGTATCCTGATGATGTGTGAAAACGTTTTTCTCTTGTGTAGTAGATAATCCTTTCAAAGTGAATAGTTGGGATTTGAAGATTCAGCTGGTTCAATATCTTACCCAATTCGAAATGGCTCAGAGGGTAGGGGGGCAATTGATTTGATTAGTCTGTGAAGACTTTGACATTCACTTCTCAATGTGAACATGTTCGGTGGTTTTCTTATCGTAGGGGCACCTTCTGACCTGCAGCTCGCAAAACTATGAATGCTTTGGATGTGATCAGCCAGCTTGGCTAATTCTGAGTTCGGAGCTAATAAACCAATCTATAATGAGGCTTTTTCATAAGTCTTTTGTATATCTTCCTCCATGGGATGCATTTAAAAAATAATTCAGTGTCAGCATCTATACATAAACTATTACGCATTTATGTAGCTCAGAACACTCTGTTTTAAGACAAAGGCTATTTATGAGGCTAATTAATTAATTTCCATGTGGTAGCTGACACTTCTGTTTATACTAATAAGGAATCACATGACAAGCAGAGTTATTTGCTATGAAATAAACCACAGTTTATTCTGTGGAAATGACATTTTCCCATAGTCCATTTCTTTGTGTCAGTTAAGCCTTAAATTTTCTAAAATCTACTATAGAATGCAAAAACTTATGTGGACAAATTTATTTCTTCAAATTTTATCTCTAAGCTAATTTTTAAGTTTTTCCTTGTGATTTCTCATGAAATCACATTTAATTAACATTAAAACAAAGTATTTATTAGGATTTTCCATTTTTTACATAAGCTTTATTTAGAAAATTCTCTCAATTTTTTAGTCATAAATCCTATTTGACATTTCCCCCCTACTTCTGGCTGGGCACAAAAGTTATAAGATTCTCCTGATTGATTCGTTAGAAAAGTTAGTAGAAAGTTATGAATTACTCCCACATAGAAATGTAATTTTTGATTTCCCCTCCTAACCTTTCCTTGTTCTCTGAAGTGATTATTCATGTAAAGGACCATATTCATTTATAGATACTAAAGCCATTATTCAGGCTAATGACAGTGGATCCTAGACTTAGAGACAGATAAACCTGATAAATCCACTGGCTATTCTGAATGGGCACTCTGACTGGTATCATTAGTACAGCAGTCACATTCAGAGTACCACTGAAGTCACTCTTCCTGCAAGGATGTTGAAAATGGATGACATGGAGTTCTTTTTGAGGCCATTCGCTGTAACAAAATCTCATAAGTTGTGTCATCTTTACAGCAGAGTGCCATAATCATGATGGCTGATCTCTATTACTGCAGAAAGTTCAACCAATTTTATCTGTAACACTAACAGGATATTCCTGAATGCCACTGTTTTGACTATATAAATGTATTAAGCACTTCTGTCCTTAAGTGATAAAGGACTAGGGGTTGCATTTTTAAAGAAAAATGCCCCCATGAAAATGAGTGAGGATCTCAAAATCTCAAGGACTGTGAAACTAACAATTATGCTTGGAAAACTCCCTGCAGGAAATACGATGGTTGGCTTTGTTCTGAGATTCTCCTCTTCCTGTTGTGGTGCTATGATCTTCTGTGTTTGAAACTCAAGATGAAGTAGACCTTCATCTTCTGTTGAAAGGCCTGACCTTCAGTTTCCTGTGATCCTTTAGTTAAAAGAAATAAAAGGAACTTTTCTTTCCAGTAAGATTGTCTAACAGGCATTGACAACCTTTTCAATTCATCTGTCAAGCTAGGTGGGGCGTGCTAGAGTAAGCTATGTCCCTGCTGAGTAACCTTTACCTGTGACCTGACATTTTAAGCATCTCTTGTTCTAGCCTCTGGGGCCCATCCCTATTTTCAGAGTAGAGGTGGAATCCAGTAGAAGGAAATGGAGACTAGACATAGATGGGAAGAGGTACTACAAGTGGATGGGTCAAGTGGTTGCTGGTTACAGACCAGGAAGCCTCCCTATTACCTGCTATGATATTTGTCCTGGACTTGACAAACCTGGATTGAGAGTTAAGGGATCTTGCATATTATTTGTATTTTATTTTTCTTAATTTATTTTGTGGCAGTGTAAATCTCCTGGCTTGTTTCCCTGATATCATTCTATGATACTAAGAAAGTGATGATACTCCTCACCAATTTTATTTCGGAAACACAAATCTTGCTTATGTCATTTCATTAGTCAAAAACATTTAATGATTTCTATTGCCTGCCCTAGAGAATAAGCTCAACTCTTTAGGTGTCCAACATGAGACTTTATGAACAGGCCTCGGCTCACCTTCCCAACATTCTTCCTGCTACATCTCTCTACATTTCCGTGCTCCAGCCACAAGGAGCTGTAACACACCTACTTTAGAGTTCATGTTTGTGCTAAATAAGTCAGAGCCAAAGTTCCTTTCCAGCATCACTCTCTAGCACATGCTCTTCATTTTTCCACTTGATTCGAAGCCCTTTTACCTCTCTGCCATATCTTGTTTCTGTCACTTAATATTGTACAGTTATTTCGTTCTCAGTGATGTTTACTCTGTACTTCATACTACCTCATGATTTTTATCTTGTTTTCCTTCACCATTTACTGCAAGATCTACCTGGTTGCAATGTTGGGCACTTCAATATCTGCAACATCTTTTGTTTTTGAAGTGTGGATCCAGCAATATCCTCTCTTGATAATCGTGATCAAACTGTGAGATCATGACCTGAGCTGAAATCAAGAGTCAGATGCTTAAGTGACAGAGCTACCCAGGTATCCCAGAAAAGGAAACCATTTATCTTGTAGGTGCACCATGCCCAGGATTATTCAATAGAGAGCTCATTGGCTGAGAGCTGTTGCATGATGATATATATGATATATATACACATAAACATATGAGATATATATATGGGCTTCTTCATTTTAATGAAGAAAATACAGGGACAAATAGTTTATAAAATAAATGAACAAATAGTTTTATAAGATATTAGTACTTATAGGACCATCACTGCAGGATAACTGTGCACTTGATTATTTCCCATGCCATTTCCTAGATTATTTTCTTTATCTGGAATATACTTTCTAATTATCCTCTCAACTTGGTGGACTTGGTGACCATATTTCCATTTCTCAGTATTTATCTGGAATGTCATCTGAAAGCTCCCCTACTCTTGGAGTTTTTCACACTTGTTTTTATGCTCTGATACTTGGAAATAACTTTATTGTTAACAATTAGCCTAATGATTTGACCCCCAGTCCATATGAATATAGCTATCAAGAGTGTACTTGTCTTTATAACTTATTATCTGATTGTCAAAAAGCCTCTTAAAGCTGAGTGAGAAGTATTAACACATTCAAGTACCTCTTCAAGGTGCTTCTCTTAAGCTCCTAATGACTAAGACTTAGTCATATTTTGGTTCCCTTCAACCTCAATGAGTTTTTCTATAAAAGTTCAAGAGTCTTCTGTTAGCCGGGTGAGATAGATTCAAAAATACATGGAAATCACAGCAGGTTGCCCTACAGCTAAGGGTGATGGGAAATGAGGGGTACATTTTAGACTCAGAATCTAAAGAAATTTTAGACATGACCTCTATAGATCATGGCTGATATCCGGCTTTGGAATCAACCTGAGCTAGAGTTAAACCTGGAGGGAAATAGCAAGATGAGTAAGACTTCTCATGTTCCTCAAACTATGATGATTGAAGGCTTAAAACTGCTCTTCATTATGACAAATTTGCAGTTTGTATGTGATTTTACATATTGATATCTTCCTTTGGGTCACAAAAAAAACCCAGGATGTTTCTAACTGTGATAGGTACTTATAGCTGTGACTAATCCAAGTAGATTAACTTAGAGTTTGATCCTGTCAGAAGAAAATCACAGTAGATTAAATTTTATTAGATAATTATTATCCCAGGAGTGTTTTTGTTGGGTTGCAGTCATACAGTTAGAGAAATGAGTATTTATGAAGGAGATTGGTGCTTTTAAGACCAGATGATATTCATTTGTTAGTTTAAGTGAGTGAAACCTATTACTCAATCACAAATATTCCCATTTTAAATTTGTTTTTATGAAGAGAAGTATCTGATGAGTGTCTCTGTGAGTCATTCTTCCAGAAGTTTTCCATAGTGTATTTCAGGGAAGTCTTCTGACCACATTCTTTGGCAGATGAGGAAGATGAGGCTCAGAGATATTAGGGAATTTAGTCAGATCACACTGGTCATAACAGGTGGCCCATGTTTTGAAACCAGAAATTTCAGGCTCCAAGACCACACTATCTTTCAAAAATCTTTTTGTAGTTATTTTTATTGAAACATATTTTCCTTTTGATAGTGACTAATGTCTGGCAATCTCAAAGATACAACATATATCTGTAAATAATTATTATAAGTAATGATCATAAACACAAGTGGTTTTAACAGAAAAAAGGTCAACAAAAAATTGCTAAAGTCATTAAAAAAATGTACTCTGTGTGGTTCTGGTTCCCTTTCTAAATGCAGAGGCACTGGCAACTTGGAAAGGGGTTAAGTTTTGGATGTTTATCTAAAGCAAACTCTCAAACCTTTTAAGGAAGATGTTCCTATCACATGAGGGTTCACTATGCACAAGGATACATTTAATTTGGGCCTATAGTACTTGGTAAGTACTTTTCTTCATCAGAAAATAGTCCTTCAGAAAAGGCACAGTTCTGAATGTTATATTTCAAGGGGCAAAATTCACTATTTTTGGAGTTGAAAGGCCTGATATTGGACATTAAAGTTTATTAGGTTGTGATGGTAAGTTTTTTTTTTTTTTAATTTTAATGTTTGGTGGAATGTAGCCTTTAACAGATGATCAACCAGCTTTAAATTGTCTAAATGCCCTGACATACAGAAGTACACAAAAGTACCAATTTTCATCTTCATCTTCGTAAAGATTACTAAGGTAGATTAAACAAGTACTTAAAGAAGCAAGTATTGTATAAATTCTTGTGTATTAATATATTTATATAAAGTGCATTGAGTCATTTTTTCATATCTTTCTGGAGCCTCCCTGTAGAAAATTAAAAGTGAGTGTAGCTTTGTTTTAGGTGCCAAGATTTTTAAGATTGTTACGAGAATTTATGGTGTTCTGAGGTGGGAATATTTTCCCTTTTTTCTGAATACCTTATACTTATTGAGTGCCTTCTATGGAGATATGTACTATCCTTAATGAAAGATCCTAAGATCTTGTTTTTATTTTTTTTTTAATGTTTGTTTACTTTGAGAGAGAGGACTGAGCACAAGCAGGGGCAGAGAGAGAGAGACACGGAATCCCAAGCAGGCTCCAGGCTCCAAGCTGTCAGCACAGACCCAGACACGGGGCTCAAACCCCGTTGTACACTGAACTGACTGAGCCACCCAGGAGCTCCAATATAATGTACTATCCTGAAAGGCTTACAGAAATAAGCTTATTTAATCTGTCTACAACCTGATAAGGTAACTACTACTATTATATTCATTTTGCAGTTGAGAAAATTGAGGATCAGAAGTTGAAAAATTTGCCCAAAGTTACACAACTTTTATATGAGGAGCTGGGCTGTGAGTCCCTGCAGTCTCCACAGGCCATGCCACTGCCCAGCGAGGATGATAATTCTCCTTGTTTCTAATTATGTGATGTGTAGCTGAGATGATGGTGGCTACATGTATAAGGGGTCACTCTAAAATAGACACACCATTGCTTATTTTGCAGAGTGACTAGGTAGCATCTTCTAGAAAACTGAATGGGTAGGAGGAGAGGGAAGGAAGGAAAGAAAAAGAAAAGGAAGCAAAACCATAAGATACTAGCCATCAAGAAAATACTGAGGATGCAGTCGAGAGTGAACATCTTGCCCTGGCAATAAGCAAAGAGAATCTGCTGAGCATAGCAGAGGGAACCCTTCATCTCAGGAAAACAGAATAAAGACTGGAGAGGGTGTGCTTTTCTTGAGGGAGGCAGAAGAGACCTTTCTTTAAAGCCTGAGATCACTTTGTTTATGAAACTGAACTGAAATAGATTTAGTGACTTCAAATTTGGATAACTTCAAATAATTTAACCATAGTGTTCTACTTACTATTAGTACTATTGGCTTCTGTATTAGACCAAAGAATCATCTTGTGATTGGTTACACTTAAGGTGCTCCTGTTGTTGTTGTTGTTATTGTTGTTTAATAAGCTGCTGGATAACACTTACTTGCATTAATATGGATGACTGACTTCCATGTTACCATATAAAACCCATAAATATAGTGACATCACAATAAATCCCAGTAGTCAATTGCTGGGATGTTCTTGTGTTGATAGATTGGAGCAGATTGGCTTATTAGTTTGAGTTGATTTAGGAAATCAGAAATCACTCCAGATATATCACCCAGAGGGAATTTAATACTGGGCAGTGTGAGAAATCAGTGATTGGTCTAGACCTAATAAGAAACAGTGGAATAACTCCAGGTCAGCAACCGCAGGGAGCTGCTAATAGCTCTAGGGCTGGATGGAAGGACCATGGGTTATCTGGAGGGAGCTAAAACTAAGGCAAGCATGGCTTGCCCAGAGTTATTTCTGCAGGATCTGGAGTTAGAGAACGGTGGCCATTCCAGGTGGTGCTTCCAAGGCAAAAACAGGAAGAGAAACACCTGTGTTTCCCTTCATTCCACTTTCCAGTATTGTTAAGCTCTGTGACAAGAGGGCCTGAGAGGGAAATTAATAGGAGAAAGGCTGGGAACATAGCTGAGAGCAAACAGTCAATAATATTTGCACATTTGTACAAAGTGTGTTTCAGAGAATAAGAAAATCTTTTGAGTGGGAAATAGCCTGTAGGCATTTGTGAGGATAAGCTCCCATGTTTCTCCAGGCCAGCCTTGCCTGGGTACCAGACTATAGTAACACACAATGAGCTCTCTAGCACAACCCCTATGTATAAACACGGGAATCCTAGTCCTGATTTTAGGTCCTCCAAGAAAGGGGTGTTTTATATACTTAAAACCTGGTCCTCTTGTCTAAAATTTGTCATCCTTTGCCTCTGCCTCTTACTGACTGAGTGGCATTAATAAAAGGTGACTCTTGGTCACTTGACACTAGTAATGATGATTTTAGGAGTCCTTGGCTCTACCTTTCTCAGTTCTGGGTTACGTCCAGGTCATATTCCTCTATTTCACATATGGACTACATGGATCTTCCCATATCACTGCTCCCACTGCTGCTTATAGGCTCTCAGCAGAGGATATAGGAAACAATCTCCTTCCTTCCTAACCTGGATCAGGACACAAAGCAGCTCTATTCTCAGTATCTATGGAGACCGATTGTACAGCTATTTTTTTTCTTAATTATGCATGTGATACATGTTCCTTGAAGATAGTAAACCAAACTAATAGCCCCTACCGAGTTCTCTAATGCTACCACTGTAAATATATTGACATATCTTCTCCTGTCAATAAATAGGCTTATACCATATCTTTTTAATGACCACATACTAATTTTTTAAGTATCCCATATTTTAATCTGATATTGTTACATAGGTATTCCCTGTTGCTATGTTATATATACAAATCTCTCACATTTTTTTTGTCATTATAATTAGAATTTGGGGTGAAAAAAGGTGGCCTGAGGGCACTGAAGACAAAGAACCCTCAGTGATGTGGAATAAGTGATGAACTATCCAATAAACCCTCTATTCTGATCTGGATCCCTTTCTGGAAAAACTTGCACAATTTTTATTTCAGTAAATTGCTTCCAATGACATTACTCTAGGGAGTCTTCGTTTTTTCCTTGGGTTAGTTCAGGTCTTCTGATCTTCAGGATTAAACATGTAGTGAATTTATTAGAGAAAGTCACATGAGAGAAAATGGAAAGGAAGTTGGTTGAGATTAAGGGAGCTGCCAGAGAGCAGTGCAGGACTGAGGGAAGGAGGGAAGATGGAGGAAGGGAAGGAAGGGTGGATGGTGTGTAAGTATATCAGATTGTAGAGCAGTCCTGAAAAGAGTTCAGCAAGACCACTGGGGAGTCATGAGGCCAGTCTTCCTTTGGAGGATTTCCACATATCCTGAGAGCAGACCTGTCTTAATATCTCTATCATGCTCAGTTGCGGGCTGGGAGAACCCATGGCAAGAGTGGCCTGGTGTGAACATGATGATGGATGTTGGAGCACAGCAACTGAGGTCCTTGATCAATTTGAGCAAGGCTCACTTGAGCTCAATTGAGGCTCCCAGCACTCAGAATTTAAGAACGTTGGGGCACCTGGGTGTCTCAGTCAGGTAAGCATCTGACTTCAGCTCAGGTCATAATCTCATAGGGTTCATGAGTTCGAGCCCTGCTTCAGGATCCATGCTGACATTTTGGAGCCTGCATGGGATTCTCTCTCTCTCTCTCTCTCTCTCTCTCTNGACTCTGCACGGTTGTTATAACCCTCAATGTCTCCCACCTTGTCCCTTCCTTAACTCCTAGTCTGAGTTAGGTAGCTTTTCTATGAACCCCTTTCCCTGGACTACATTTATTATAATATTATCACCAGACCAATCCCTAAAGTTTGAGGAGCCTTACAAGAATATCGGTGATGGCCCGTATATCATATTGGTAGCTGACAAAGGCATGTTCATAATAGACTGATGAGCCTGATTCACATTTAGAATTCTATGTCTCCACGTTTCCAGCTCAAACACGGTGACACAGAGAAACCGAGAGCTTCTGCCCTGCCCTACTTCCTTTGCCATCCCCTCACCTCCTCTCTCCCCTCAAGGGGACTCCCAGGCATGCATGTGAATACTGTAGTGTACACATCTAAAGCTGTTCATTTCCTCCTCCCCTCTGTCTGGCTCTAGAGGTATAGGTGATACTCATCACAGCATCAAGCTATTTGTTCCCCTCACTAGATTATAAAGCCTTCTTTTTTAAAATGATTATTTTTGAGAAAGAGAGACAAGGCATGAATGGGGGAGAGACCGAGAGAGAGGGAGACACAAAACCTGAAGCAGGCTCCAGGCTCTGAACTGTCAGCACAGAGCCCTGTGCAGGGCTCAAACACACAAACTGCGAGATCATGACCTGAGCCAAAGTCAGACATTTAATAAACTGAGTCACCCAGGTACGCTGATTATAAAGCCTTTGAGGCCAGTGCTTGGACCCGGACCCACAGACATGGAGACAATAGTGTGTTTTATTTCACACTACTAAATTGGCAGTAATATTTTTATTTTTATACAGCAGTAGATAACTAATACAGGAATGGACTGTGTTCATTTGTTCACCTAAGAGTGTGCAACTAAATATTTCCGAAATGAACAAATTCACCCAATGTTTATTATATATCCACCAAGTAAAAGAGTTATTTTAAGAGTGCCCAACACAAGCAAAGGCAAGAGACAGAAAGCGTGTGAAAGCAAGAAGTTCAGGTCAGCCGTGAGGCCGGGGCAGGATGTGTGTGACAGCATGGGAATGCTGTATTGCCTGGGGGGGCACAAAGACTGATGAGGTGTCTTCTGTGAAACAGGAGTAAGTTTGGATGTCTCACCCGCTGGTGTAACACCTTCTTCCTATTAGCGACTAAGAGATGCAGGAAAGGAAAAACAAAATAAAACCCAACCAGAGAGAAGGGCTCCGGTTCCAGCGGCTGGTATGGAATGTCTTCAGCTGTAGACACCAGGACAAGTCAACCTCCTTCTGTGTTCCTGGGGGTTTTGTGAGGGTGTGAGATGGCTTTTGTACATCTGATCTTCAGAACCTATTCACTAGGAACATCTCTGTTATTGATACTTGAGGAAAACTGAGCAACCTCAAAGCTGAAAGACTGCAGCTTTGAAAGTAGAAAGTTCTTCCCCTCAAAAGGTCCAAATGCTGAGTGAGAATAATTGCTATAGAATATATTTATTGAGATGTTTAAGAATTTTCCAAGGATTAACCTGAGTGCCTTCTATTTTTATCTTTGACTTCATTTCTAATCATATATTTTCAAGCAATTATAGGGAAATGTCTTGGTTTTACAGTCCAATTTGTGTACTGACATTTCACAATTTAAGATGTTAGGTTGAACCCTTCACAGTGGCAGCTAGGTCAGAAATCTGAACTCTGAATAACTGAAGTCAGTGTTCTCACGGGGAAGAGAAAAGGAAATACACTTTAGTCACTGAAAATGGAAAGAAAAATGCATTGCTTCCTAATGGTGTGCTTGCCTTTTGTAGAGATGTCTGAAAATAACCTATTGGGCTTTGACTCCCATTTTAAGTTCAAACATGATGCTCATAGTATAAATTAAAAGGCTTTTATTGTGTCATTTTTATGAAGGAGAATGATACATACTATGCTTTAAATTATAGCAGTGACCCGCTTATTCAGAGGTGGAATTTTTGACAACCTCTACCCTTGGGAACTCAGCCCTAACTTAGAAGTAAGAGAAAAGAGCCTTGAAGGCTGACATCGTGGTTACGAAGGCACGCACTTAACTCCTAGGGTCAGGGCTTTATTGACTTTCCTTTAACACATAATTTTTAACAAGCATGGTTATCTGGTTTCCTAGCTCATAGCAGACAAGCAACCGTCAACCGAAGAAACTGTTGGAAGAAGCCACTAAAATAGCAGTGTTGGCTCATGGGCTCATGGGCGAGACAGAAACAGAAGGGAATTACTGCCCTGGACAAGAAGGGCCCTATATTATGCAGAAAAACCATAATTCTATTCAGCATTCCCTGTCTAAGAAGAAGTCATGTATAGTAGTGATTAATACTTTGATATTAAACTGTATTTCTTCACTTCCTTCTACCTTGCCACTCCTTATTGAAAGTGTGGGGGTCATGTAGGTTGTTATGCAGTGTGAGGTAGAGGCAGTTGAGATAGGAGAGACCAAATTCTTGGCTTTCGAGCTCTCGTGCATATTTTTATGTATCTATAACAGATTTTAAAGTCTTAAACTCTACAGCTTTCAAATGAAAGAGCCAGAGACTCAGGTCAGAAAAATAAATTTTCATGAATTCCAAAAACTTGGCTTTAAACATTAAGGCCTAAAACCTAGAAAACTCAGCACCTAGAATTTGGACCATCACCCATAAAACGGGAAACATGCCTGATGACCTGATGATGTAAATGCAGTTTTCCTGGCCAGAGAGAATAAGAGAATTGGAGTTGGATTTGATAAGGACTCAGATATTGCTCGGTTCCTGAGAAGGGCCCCATGCCCCCTCCTGCATTGGTGAGACTTGGGGGAGAGGGGAGTGATTAAACTCAAATACAGAATTAGGGGGTTCTGAGAGCAGGGTCTTTTGCTCAGGGCATGGAATAGGAATTCTGTGAGATTTCTTAGATAAATCATGTGCTCAGTATAGCATTAGGATAACAAAGTAGCATTATGTCCGTGTTTCCCAGGACATAAGTCATTCAGAGTTCTCAAATGTAGTTTGGGAATCCACCAAAAAATGTATGTCCCTCCCTCTCCCAAGCTCCTAAAGTAGCTGAGGTGAGCCTGCACACTCAACACACTTCTTGGCATCAGCCATGTGTAGATCTGGCTGCCACAGGCTGATGCCAGAGCCCTGATGATGCCTCAAGAGAGGGCATTAAGTACAAGTGATGGATGGCACATTCCTCTCCCCTGCACCCACCTCTTTCTCCTGAACCAAATGGACACTGAATAAGAAGAGAAGGAAGAATGCCCGGGGAGAGAGTCCTGGATGGACTGAGTAGTTGCTCTGAAGAGAGTGAATTACAAATTGGAAAGAATGAGCTACGTTGAATTGGCAAAGGTGAGGAAACCGTGGCTCTTAAGGAGAGGTAAATGTTGTTCTAAAGGAGTAACGAACATTATCATTTTTGCACATTAAGTATATAGCCTAAACATTTAAAGAGTATTTCACTGGAAGTGGTTAAGATGAAGAAAAAGGTTTTGGCATTTAGAAGAGGATGAACTTCATTTATAAGGCAACCCACCCCTCCTTTTTTGTGGCAAAATCCCAGAGTACATTGCTGTTGTGAAAATTGGTTTTTATTTTATGTTACTTTATTTAATTTTTAATTTAATTTTTAATGTTTATTTTTGAGAGAAAGTGGAGAGCAAGCATGAGCAGGGTAGGGGCAGAGAGAGAGAGAGAGAGAGAGAGAGAGAGAGAGAGAGAGATAATCCATAGCAGGTTCCAGGCTCTGAGCTGTCAGCACAGAGCCTGATATGGGCCTCAAACTTAAGAACTGACAGATCATGACCTGAGCCCAAGTTGGATGCTTTATAGACGGAGGCACCCAGGTGCCCCTTAGAGAAAAGTTTCCAGGCCACAGGTGGTTAAACGTGCACCATAATGTATTTGACGGGAGTCTGGGAATACTGTGTCCTAGAAAGGAGGTATGTTGTCTCCCACCTCCTCTGGAGTTGCGAGGATTGCATCTCGGCCGTCTCTTCTCGCCTGGTGCATGTTCCAGCAAGGGAATGCACTTCCTTAGTTATACCTGGTCCTCTCCATCCTCTTCCGCTCAGCAGCAGTTTTCATACATGATTAACACTCAGATAGCGTTTTCCACATTAACCTTGTGATGTCTGATAGGGAGGACAGAGATGGATATTGCCTTTCTGAATGTGTACACATAATCCATAATGAATAAGCACAGCTCCTCAGTGACCGTGATAGGGCATCACAAGCAAAGTAAGGCCCATGTTGAGGAAGGTGCTGAGTCCAAAGGAGCAATATTTCACTATTTGGCTGAGTGTGCGATTTAAAACACCAGCAGAATTCCTCTGTTTGGCCCAACACAGGCCTCTGATTCTATACCCAACGAGACTCAGCCACAGATGTCCTTAATACCCCTTTCCTGTGTTCATAATGGAGTCAAATATGACTCAAAGAGGGGTGAATATCCTGTTGTTAGTATTGATATGGTTAGGTAGCATTGTCCTGTTTAATATTTTATTAAGGACAGTCCAATCCCAGCTCTTACCCATCACTCATTATTGGTGCATTGTGAAACCTTATAAAAGATGGAGTAAGGCGTTTTTCAGACTTCATTGTATGAATCACCTGTAAGTCTTGTTAAAATGCAGACCGATTCATTCATTAGGTCTTGGGTAAGGCCCAAGAGTCCACCTTTCTGGCATGTTCCCAGGTAATGGGGATGTTGTTGTTGCTGACCCATGGCCTACCCTTCAGTAGTCAGGCTACAGTAGGCAGTGTGCTGGGGGGAGGATTGAGGAGACTGTGTTCCATCTGTTTTGTGTTTTCTTTCAGTATTCTTGCCTTGTCTGTGGTAGGGTGTTGTGTTTATTCCTCCCAACCTCTTTTATGAAGTTGCTATAATTTCTCTTGCATGGTACATATCTATAATTAGTGATGGAAATGGCCCCAATTTCAATCCTTACTAATCTGGTGATCATGTAGTGGGGCCCACCTAAACTCTAAATGTGTTTAGCAATCTTTGCCTAGGCAAAGTCCACCTGCCTTGGGATCTCTTTGTTCTAATTCCTGTTTCTTCAACTAATATGCTCTTTCACACCTACGCTACTAAAATCTTTGCCTAGATTAATAAAAAGTTACAACTGAAACTTTATACACCTCAAGAGCATCACAGAGAAAAAAAACCGAGCACATTGAGCTCATTGCATGCTTAGTGACTTCCTTCTTAGTACAAAACTTCATAAATACCAGGCTGCAAAGATAAATAAAATATGGGTGATAAGGCCATATTTCTATAATTCTATAAATATATATCATTTATATTGATGACTGATGCATACATTTACTCAACTCAATAAAATTTATATCTGGCAATTTTTATCTGGTATTCCATGCAAAAATAAATGTAGAAATATCATTTCTTTAAGAAAGTGTTAGTCCTCAACCCTATGATGTGTGTTTCCTCCATCAATCGCTCATTGGCCATTGGATTTCAGGTTGAGTAACCTGAGTGAGCACACAAGTGCACTCATATTCTTTCCTCTTAAGGTAGAATGAATCTGCTCCCCTTCTCTAAAACTAGACTTAATATAATTCTTGGAACTTAATTATCTACTGTGTGTATGTACATGTGTTTGTGCACATGTTTATGTGCCCCTTGGGGAGTAGCATAAAACCAATACCATTCATAGGACAAATCAACCATCATTTTAAGAGAGTGAGGGATATGGATAGTTGAGCAAAGTTTGAAATGACTGCATGTGTTTCCTACATGTTAATCCTTTATGTAATATTTGGTAACCTCACCAACACTTTCTAACCACGTCTATCATGTCCTGGCTACTATGTTTATGGTTTTGAAGAAGAACTTACTTAAATTCATGTAATGTCTGACATTTTCCTTGCAAAGGTAGCTTTCTGAATTAAGTTCAATAATTTTTTGACAAATCCCTGCTAGATGTTTCTTCATAGAAGATAGGAATTTTCTTCTCTCAAAGTGCAAGACGCAGTGACAAATAATTTTAAAACAATAACAAATAACAATTTGAACAAATAAGATAATTTAATACTGTGCTGTGGGATCTAGAGATACAGAGGTAGGCAGCATTGGGATTGAAATGGTTGATCTTATAAATTCCATAGAATTCCAACGGGGTGGTAAGGTATGGAGAGACAAGAAATGATGAGGTCTTGAATTAGGTGAGAGAGAAGAAGGTCAGAAAAGTGAAACAAATGACAGAGGAAGAATCTATAAGGATTTAGGTTTTACTGAATGGAAGAGTGGAAGATGAAAGATCATCCCAAGATTTTATGCAAGAATGCTTGGAGGGATGTTGTTAACAGAACCTAGGAAGCCAGGAGGAATAATTACTTATTGCAGAGTATAGAAAACACATTTATTGTGAATATTTGCGATTTATGTTTTATGGGAAGCATAACAGTGATGTCAAATACATGGATTTTGCAGCTCAGGAGAGCACTATTGTCAGTGCCACAATGGTAGATTTGAATGTTGTCTGCATTAGACTTCTGGCCAAAGCCGTGGTAGTGTGTGAGATCTCCAGGGAGGGGAAAAAAAAAACCCTGGAGAATTCTGAGCAAATATTTGGCAGCAAGCTATTAAAGAAGTTTTTCCAGAAGGTATACAATTCAAGAAAGTAATAGGTAGGGTCATATTTCAGAATTTTTGGCTCACTGCACCAAATGAACCATTAGAGTCAAGTGTTGAACTCCACCTTAGTGTAAGACTAAGTGTTTTCTATTACATAAAAAAGAAACCTGCCTAGTACAGAGGCTAAATAAAATTATTCTCACATTGTTTTATGCAAGGATAATTTGTCTTCCTGTCTTTGTTGCATTTCTGGGTTTGGAGCTCTAATTCTGGAGTTTTGGAGCCTCTAACTCTATAGCTTTGGGTATAGTCTGTCTCTTACTCTAGTTTTCACTGCCACATGCACAATAATACAAATATTCTATGGGTTCTGCTGCTACCCAGATATCAACATGAAATCTGTTCTGAGTATGATGCAGTGAGTTTCTCTCTAATTTTTTTTTGTTTTGGTAAAATATATATAACATAAAAATTCCATTGTAACCAATTTTAAGTGTACAGTACAGTTGTCTTAACCATAGTGCACATTGGTGTGTAACAGAGCTCTAGGGCATTTTCATTTTGCATAACTGAAGCTCCATACCCATTGAACAACCCCCCTTTATTCCTTCCCCCAGTTCCTGGTAACAACCATTCTTCTTTCTGTTTCTGAGAGTTTGACTACTTTAGATAGCTCAGAGAAGTGGACTCATGCAGGTTTTTGCTTTTATTTTATAACTGGCTTATTTAACTTAGCATAAAATCCTCAAGATTCACTCATAGTATAACATATTAAAGAATTCCTTCTAAAGGCTAAATAATATGCCATTGTCTGCATATTCCACATTTTTTTTTTTATCCCTTCATCTGTCAATTGACCTCTAAGTTGCTTCTACTTATTGGCTGCTGTGAATAATGCTTCAGTGAACAGTGGTTTACAGATAAGTCTTTGAGATCTTGCATTCAATTATTTTAGATCTATTGCCTTAAGTGGAGTTGCTGGGGTCATCTGGAATTTCGGTTCTTAATTTTTTGAGAACTTTCTATATTGTTTTCATAGTGGTCACATCATTTTACATTCTCAGTAACAGTACACAATGGTTCCGCTTTCTCCACATCTTCACTACCACTTCTTATTTCTGATTGTTTTGATAGTGGCATTCTCCTATCTCATTGTGGTTTTGTTTTACATTTCCCTAATGATTAGGTACATTAAGCATCTTTTCGTAGGATTGTTGACCATTTGTATATCTTTTTCAGAGAAATGTCTGTGCAAGTCCTTTGCCACCTTTGTAATAAAGTTATTCAGTTTATTCTATTGTTGAGTTGTAAGAGGTATTTGTATTTTCTGAATATTAACCCCAAATCAGATACATGGTTTGCAAATACTTTTTCCCATTCTATAGGTTGCTTTTCACTTGGTTGGTGTCTCCTTTGCTGCGCAGATGTTTTTAAACTTGATTTAGTCTCGTATGCTTTTACTTTCATCACCTGTGGCTTTCTTCCATTGTAAAAGGTGGGAAAGTGGTGTTACTGACTCTAGATGATATTTAGACACTGACCAAGAGAGATCACTCATGTTGAACTTCCTAGACCCACAAGGCCTGATATTTCTTACCATTTGGAATTGTGTGTTTAATTTGTCTTAATGGGAGCTATGAAAGGAATAGCTTTCATGGGATCCTTGGAAGATCATTTTTCTATTTATTTGTCAAGATGCGACCTATTTTTCTGTGGAGGTGTATATTGTTGGGTAAGGACTAGGTCAGAAGACTGTAACTAATATTTCTCTCCGTTGTAACTCCTTCTTGTAACTTTTTATACACAGCAACAAAATTCAATGAAGGGAAGAACTTCTTCCAAAGTCAATTAATCAGGAAAGGCAAATAGTCCAGAAATCACAGAGGAGTTGCATGTTGTCCCTCTATTGACTAGAGCTGGAAACAAAGCTGCTTAATGCAGTTTAAGAAGTTGTCATTGCAAGCAGGGTTTTGCTTAGTTTACTAAATGTATTGACTGTAGGATATAAATAAATCCCTTGCAAACAGATTTAAATATATTGCAATTACAAAAACAGCAATCCATTTTTCCTTCTAATCTCAGGAGAGAGGGAGTAACAGCTGGTGCTGCCATTTGCCTTGAGGAAAGAAGCACACACAGCAACACCTCTGGTCTCCTTCTATCCCTCCCATTTCAGCAGTGCCCCTTTCACTCACCACTTGATTGATATGAAGAGCAAGGATTACAGTCTCCTGTCAGTCACCATTTGCCTATAGAACTCATTAAAATTCCTGATGATAAACTAAAACCTTCCAATTAACCTTGCACATGATCAAGGAAGGTCCCATAACTTGGTCATCCATCCCACTATGTGACAAGTACACAGCAAGATGAGTCTCTATGTACTGATTATAACCAAGCATCAGTAATGGGGCTTGAAGTAGGCTTCGAGGTTCTAGTTGAAACAAAAAGTGATGCCACAGTTAATGGTGTATCAAGACCATGGGCTTCACTTTTTTGTTTGTTCGTTTTTAATTGGCCACTGAAAATATTGGTTCTATATCTATTGATCACTTTTAAGAAAGTATATATTTAATTGAGCTCTGCTTACCCACATGTGTAACATTCTCATTCTGGCCTCAATGACAAAGGTCTTATCACTTACATACTTTTCCCCTCTATGTCTCTTGTTGTCTTAGTCTATCTGGGCTCCTATAATGAGGTACCATACTGGGTGTCTTATAAACAACAGAAATGTATTTTTCACTGTTTTGGAGGCTGGGAAGTTCAAGACCAAGGAGCCATAGATTCAGTGTCTGATGAGGGACCCCTTCCTGGTTCACAGGAGGCCATCTTTTGTTGTGTCTTCACATTGAAGAAGGTATAAGGGAGCTCTCTGGGGTCGTCTTTATAAGAGTACTAATCCCATTTATAAGGACTCCTACTCTTATGGCCCAATTGCTTCCCAAAGATGCAATCTCCAAATATTATCACCTTGGGAGTGAGAATTTAATACCTGCATTTTGGGGAACACAGACATCCAGTCTATAGTACTTGTCATCTGGTTGTTTTAATCTTTTCAGTGTTGATTGGCAAATTGAAGATATGGATGTTCTTCTTCTCAAGGTCTTCAGGATGGTGGATAGTGATGTCTAGGGCTCATTTAAATTGTTTAGGTTGGTAATCATGCTCCAGCATTTTCACAGGCACTACTCTCACATGTCCCTATCCAACAAGAAGATTAAAGAATGATTTCATGACAAAAAGTACTTGGAAATTTGAAGATACTTTGTAAAGTCAGAGATTATGGTTTTTTTTCATTTCAACATTAGAGCCTATTAAATCAGCTTCTGTGATACAAAAGAAAATTAATATTTTACCAGAAAGAAAAAGAAATGTGATCAAGAGAATATGATTTGAGGGAATGTTTAGTACTTGCTATTAAATCACTTTTCTGGTGATGAAAATACTTTATGAAGAACAAATGGAAGAAAATGAGAGCTGCAGTCAAATAAGAACATAGACAAATCTGCATTGAAACTCTATTAACAAGATGAAGTGTGGCCCTGGTGTCTTCCAGCTGCCAACAGGGCAATTGCTCTCAGCTCTTGTAATACTATCTGAATGCTTGTTAAACAGAAAACCCTCTAAAAGGAAGTCAGTACGATTGGCAGTATATGGAAATGAACCCCTGTAGGTAACACATTTCATAGCCCTTTAAACCAAGGAATTGGCTGCTTGGTTTGTAATGTAAGTCCCATTTTTTATTTCACTTAAAAGTGTCCCCTGAGATTTCTTTTAACTTTTTATCTTGAAATAGCTGCGATTCCCAGGAGTTTGCAAATAAGTATACAGGGAAGTCCCAAGGATACTTTCTTCAGCTTCCCCACCCATATGTTAACATCTTGAGCAACTATCAGATGTTATCTAAGCTAAGAAACTGGCATCAGTACAATCTATAGAGCTTATTCAGATTTCACCAGTTACAGGTACAAAGGTATTCTCAGAAAACATTTATTTTACAGTAATTCTTTAGGTGGTCTGGATCTAGAGCTTTTAGTTACTTTTATTATTAATTTTTAAGTTCTTTCATTTTGAGAGAGACAGCACAAGTGGGGGAGGGCAGAGAGAGAATCCCAAACAAGCTCCGCGCTGCCTGCGCAGGGTCCAATGCGGGGCTCAAATCCACAAAACGGTGAGATGATGACCTGACCCAAAACCAAGAGTCAGACACTTAACCGACTGAGCCACCCAAGTGCCCCTGGATCTAGAGCTTTTAAACCTAAACATCAAATCTTGTCTAAAATAGTGTAAAGCAGAAACCGCTATTTGTTGTTCTGAAAGAAGGTAGGTGCACATGTAATGTGTGTGGTAACCTCAAAGAGTCTACTGCTAAATCCTACTCAGAATGGACTGCCAGCCAGTCTCCCCTGATTTGATCCTAAGCGGTAGGGAAAAGTGTAACCGCATTCTTTTTATTCATTAGGCTAAATTTACTTTGACTAAGAAGCATAAAGACAAGCAGTCTTTGATAGCGTTTGTACTATTGTAATAGTCATACATAAGTAATAGTTAAATTATTTTGGCTTTCATTTTTTAAGGATGTGCTCAGATTAGTTTTGCTGATACTTTGCTGGTACGATGTTATTGTAATTCAGTCTGGGTGTTTGCGTAATGATTGGAGGCTTCCTGTGACCTCGTCTGTTTTTCGTTCTCCTTGTTCCCATTAACACTGTCAGATGTGTTCAGCCTGGCACACGGTAGGAAAGCAGCAAATATTGTTGGAAATGAATCGCTCTTTTGACTTCTCTATTGGAATGAGACACTTTATTTTTTTCTTTAAGTTTGCTGTAGCCATTGAGGTTTCTCTGGCTCCTGCCCTCAAGTACTGAGGGGCCCAGAGCAGAAGTGATTTCTTTGGAGGAACAAAAGAAAACATTCCTGTCTTCTTGGTTCCTCTACATACCAGCACCTTATTATCACACATTTTCTAGCTGCTCATTTGTTAACTTATTTGAGGAACTTCGCTTCTTTTCATTGATTCATCAATTCCTTCTAGCTCTAATGCTAAATGTTTATGAGACTTTGGGTAACTCCCTCTCCCCTTCATGGTTATTTCATCACCTAAAGGGGAGTGTGAACCAGATAGTCTTAATTTTATAATTTGGTGGGTAACTTGTTAATTGTAACTTCTAAGAAAAAAGTTAAGTTCTAAGAATTTTTATCATTGAGATATTGTATTCATTGAGAAGTTACTATATTTTAGAATAGATCTGTACACATACATATATATCAAGGTAATATATGCTTATACAAATTCAAAAAGAAATAAAAAAATTTTTTTAAACATTTTTACTTATTATTGAGACACAGAAAGAGAAAGAGCATGAGCAAGGGAGGGGCAGAGAGAGGGGGGAGACACAGAATCTGAAGGAGGCTCCAGGCTCTGAGCTGTCAGCACAGAGTCCAATGCAGAGCTCAAACTCACAAACCACAAGATCATGACCTGAGCTGAAGTTGGACACTTAACCAACTGAGTCACCCAGGTGCTCCTCAAAAGAAATTTTTTATAGAATATTTAAATAGAAATTCTGTATGTGGAAAGTGAAGTTCTTCACTTACTCTTTGATCCTTTTATCCACCTGGAAATGAGCAATGATAACCAGTAACTTATACCATTTATATAGCAATATGTGCATGTACCTGATGTATAACATGTAGTCCAACTTGTTTATAAAAAGCTAAATTCTGCACTCTATAAATTTTTTTTCAGCTTTAAAATTTTTTTTTTAATTTTGAAGTTTTTATTTTAATCACCTGGCCCTCAGCATGACAAGTGCACTCTGTAATCCCCATCCCCTATTTCACCCATTCCCCCACCCTGGTAACCATTAGTTCTCTAGAATTAAGAGTCTGTTTCTTGGCTTCTCTCTCATTGGTTGATTCTTAAATTCCATATATGACTGAAATAATATGGTATGTCTTTATCTGTTTTATTTCACTTAGCATTATACTCTCTAGCTCTATCCATGTTGCTCCAAATGGCAAGATTTCATTCCTTTTTGTGGCTAAATAATATTCCATTGTATGTATTTGTATATATATCTATATCATCCATATCTATATCTTTACCTACATCCATATCTATATCTATACACACACATCTTTATCCATTCATCAATTTATGAACACTTGGGCTGTTTCCATATCTTGTCTATTGTAAATAATGCTGCTATAAATTGGGGTGCATGTATCCTTTGAATTAGTGTTTTTGTATTCTTTGGGTAAATATCTAGTAGTGCAATTGCTGGGTCACAGTGTAGTTCTATTTTTAACTTTTTGAGGACCCTTCATATTGTTTTCCAGAGTGGCTGTACCAGTTCACATTCTCACCAGCAGTGCAGGAGAGTTCCTTTTTTTCCACATCTTTGCATCTTTGCAAACACATACTGTTTCTTCTGTGTGTGTGTGTGTGTGTGTGTGTGTTTAATTTTAGCCCATCTGATGGGTGTGAGGTGCTATCTCATTATAGTTTTTGATTTGCAATTCCCTGATGATACGTGATGATGAGTGTCTTTTCATGCATCTGTTCGCCATTTATATGCCTTTTTTGGAGAAATGTTTGGTTGTGTCTTCTGCCCAATTTTTAAAATTGAATTATTTGTTTTTTGGGTGTTGAGTTATATAAGTTTTTTTTTACATTTTGGATACTAACCCTTTCTCAGATAAACCATTTGTAAATCTCTTCTTCCGTTCAGTAGGTTGCTTTTTAGTTTTGTCGATTATTTCCTTTGCTGTGCAGAAACTTTTTATTTTGATGAAGTGTTGATAGTTTATTTTTGCTTTTGTTTCCCTTGCCTTAGGGGACCTACCTAGAAAAAAAGTTGCTGATGTCAGAAAAACTATTGCTTGTAATCTCTTCAGGAATTTTTATGGTTTCAGGTCTCTCATTTAGGCCTTTAAGCCATTTTGAATTTAGTTTTGTGTAGTATAAGAAAGTGCTCCAAATTCCTTCTTATGCATTTAGCTGTCCGGTTTTCCCAACATTAATTGCTGTCCCCTCCCCCCCCCACCAAACACACACACTGGATATTCTTTCCTGCTTTGTTGAAGATTAATTGACCATATAGTTGTGGGTTTATTTCTGGATTTTCTATTCTGTTTAATTGATCTACGTGTCTGTTTTTGTGCCAGTACCATGCTGTTTTAATTACTACAGCTTTGTAATATAACTTGAAGCCTAGAATTGTGATGCTTCCAGTTTTGGTTATTTGAGGTCTTTTGTGATTCTATACCAATTTTAGGATTGTTTGTTCTAGTTCTGTGAAAAATGCTTCTGGTATTTCTATGGGGATTGAATTAAATGTGCAGATTTCTTTGGATAGTATAGACATTTTAACATTTGTTCCTCCAATACAATCCATAAGAAGAGAATGTCTTTACATTTTTTGTGCGGTCTTCAGTGTCTTTCATCGGTGTTTTATAGTTTTCAGAATCTAGGTTTTTCACCTCTTTCATTAGACTTGCTCCTCAGTATTTTTAAAATTTTTGGTACAATTGTAAATGGGATTGTTTTCTTAATTTGTTTTTCTATTCCTTCATTTTTGGGGTATAGAAATGTAACAGATTTCTGTACATTGATTTGTATGCTACTTTACTGAATTCAACTATCAGTTCTAGCAGTTTTTTTGGTGGAGGCCTGAGGGCTTTTTATACATAGTATCCTGTCATTTGCAAATAGTGAATTTTACTTTTTCTGTACTGATTTGGGTAGCTTTTATTTCTTTTTCTTGTCTAACTACTATGGCTAAAACTTACACTACTATGTTGAATAAAAGCAGTGAGAGTTGACATCCTTGTCTTGTTCCTGACCTTAGGGAAAAGGTCTGTTTTTCCCCATTGAGGAGGATGGTTAGCTGTGATTTTATCATATGTGGTCTTTATTATGTTGAGGTATGTTCCCTCTAAACCTACTTTGTTGAGGGGTTTTAACAGGAACAATGTACTTTGTCAAATGCCTTTTCTTCATCTATTAAAATGATCATATCATTCTTACCCTTTCTCTTATTGATGTGATGCGTCACATTGATTGTGATTGGATTGAACCTACCTTGCAACCCAGGAATAAATCCACGTGATTGTGGTGAAAGATTTTTAAAAATACGTTGTTGGATTTGGTTTGCTAATGTTTTGTTGAGAATTTTTTTTGCCTCTGTGTTCATCATAGATACTGGCCTTTTCTCTCTTTTAATGGTGTTTTTATCTGGTTTTAGCATCACAGTAAAGCTGGCCTCATAGAATGAATTTGGAAGTTTTTCTTCCTTTCCATTTTTTGATATAACTTGAGAAAAATGGTATTAACTCTTCTTTAAATGTTTGGTAGAATTCACCTGTGAAGTCTTCTGGTTCTGGACTTCTGTTTGTAGGGAGTTTTTGATTACTGATTCAGTTTCTTTGCATGTAATCAGTCCATCCAAATTTTCTATTTCTTCCTGTTTCAGTTTTTTGTATGTTTCTAGGAATTTATCCATTTCTTTTAAGTTGCCCACTTTTTTGGCATATATCGTTTTTCATAGTATTCTCTTATTGTCCACATTTTTTTGGCATTTGTTATTTTTATAATCTCTCATTTGTGATTTAATTTATTTTGGTTCTTTTTTTCTTGGTAAGTCTGGCTGGAGATTTATCAATTCTATTTATTTATTTTTTCTACACATCATCTCCTGGCTTCACTGATCTGTTCAACTGTTTCTTTGTTTTTTGTTTTTTTTTTAAATTTTCTATTTCATTTATTTCTTCTGTTGAGTTTATTTCCTCCCCTCTGCTGATTTTGTTTGTTCATTTTCTAGCTTCTTTAGGTTAGGTTATTTGAGATTTTTTTTTTCCTTCCTGAAGTAAGCTTGCATTACTATATACTTCCCTCTTAGAAATGCTTTTGCTGTGTCCCAAAGGTTTTGAACTTTTATTTTCATTTTCATTTGTTTCTGTGTATCTTTTTATTTCTTTTATTTCTTGGTTAACCTATTCACTGTTTAGTAGCATGTTGCTTAACCTCCATGTATTTGTGGTCTCTTCAGATTTTTTTCTTGAGATTGACTTCCAGTTTCATAGTGCTGTGGTCAGAAAAGATGCATGGAATGACTGCACTCTTTGAATTTGTCGAGGCTTGTTTTGTGGCCTAATGTTTGATCTATCCTGGAGTATGTTCCATGTGCACTTGAGGGTGTATTCTGCTGTTTTAGGATGGGATATTCTAACTATTATCTGTTAAGGCCATCTGGTCCAGTGTGTCATTCAAAGCCATTGTTTCCTTGTTAATTTTCTGTTTAGATAATCTGTTTGTTGATGTCAGTGGGGTGCTGAAGCCCCTACTGTTAAGTTCCTTTATGTTTGTTATTAACTCTTTTATGTATTTTGATGCTTCCATGCTGGCTGCATAAATTTACGGTTGCTTTATCTTTTTGTTGGATTATCCCCTTTATTATATAATGTCCTTTCTTGTCTCCTGTTACAGTCTTTGTTTTAGAGTCTCTTTTGTGTGATATAAGTATTGTGGATCTTGCTTTTTTCAATAACAAATTAAGCATTTGTATGGGTGCACTTTTGAGTTGTTTCTAGTCTTTCACTTGTTATAAGGCTTGTGTTTCATAATTTTCAAATATATGAGTCTAATAGTTTTATTGTCAATGCTGTTAAGGACAGAATTAAAATATTGCTACTTAGGTAAGAGAAGATGAATAAATTATTTTCTTCAGACCTCTCCCTCCACCCAATTAACTGCTCTTACTTTTGTTTCTAATTCTACCTTTCTGCTCTTTTTCATTTGTGTATTCTGGCTCCCTCTTTCTTCCTTATCTTTCTAACATCACCTGCTGCTATTCATTTAAAATGAACAAGAGCCAGGCATCCCTAAATTTTGAATGACTTAATACAATAAAAGAAACTTGTGTTTATTTTATTCAGGTTTTTTGGTATTTATTAATGCTTATAATCTTGTCCATGAAAACCCTGTCAACATTTCTAAAACTCAGAATGTGACTTGAGTTTTTTCTGCTATTTCCTCTCAAAGTAAAATCTTGGTAACAATGGTCTGGGAACTTTGCAGAGTGAAATAAACCAAGAAATGTCTGATAGTTGAATAAGCTTGAATAAACAGAATATAATGTTACCTATTTCTCTCATCTTAATAATCTTTAGTTTTTAGTCATTGTTAAAAGAATTTATCAGAGTGGCTTGAAATAACAAAAGAATCTCAACTATTGGTGAAAGGTTTTTGAGATTGTGTTTATAATACTAATTTTGTTTTGCTTCTTTTACTTCATTCTTTCTTTCCTTCTCAAAACTTCTGGGAGGAAATACAATACAAAGGCTACAAATACTAGCTGGTATATTAGGCAAGTAAACTGACCCCTTTCAGATTAAATTTTTTCATCTATAAATGGAAATAATGAAGTCTCCCTTTAGATAGTTTTGGGATTCAAAGTGCTTAGCACAGTGACCAAAACATTACAAATGCTGAAAGAAACACTGTACATGCTCAATTATTAGAGATTAAAAAATGAATGAAAAAACACATGTCCTTAAGGGGCTCAAAAGCTAGACAGAATACGTACCTATCTTTATATCCATTCATCTATCTACATTGTTCTAAAAATAATTGGAAATAAAAATATAAATGAAGTGCTATTAGAGACAAAAGAAAAAAGTTACAAATCTTGCCTAGGAAGAAAAGGAATAAATAGGGTAGTCCAAACAAAGGAAGTGACATTTACCCTAGACTTTGAAAGATAATTCAATTTTTTGATAGAGAAAAATAGTTGTGAGAAAGGCTGTTAGGTATACAGAAAGAACAATATAATATATGGGATGAAGATATTGGCTTGTAGACTGAGAGCAAGGAGTCAGCATAGCATTGAGTTGGAAGGCAGACAAAACAGAATTACATATAGAGGATTTAGGAGAATATAAAATTAAGAAGTATAGAGAAAACATTGGCCCTGGAAAAAAGAAAGGTCTTTTTCTGAGTTGCTAGGAAAGGAGGTAATTAAATGAACAGTTCAATTTGGAAGTAGAGAAGAGGAAAATTGGGTGTTCCTGGTCATGCAAAAATATTTTTTAGCACATTTTATAGCACATTTGTTGTGCTATAAAATGAAGGCTGTGAGGTGGTCTGTTGAGGACTTGAAGAAAGTGATGAATGTTTGGAAAAGTCATTTGGGCAGTCAACCCAGAATGAGTGAAAAGGGAATAGCAATGAATATTTACTTGAAGTTATAAATCTCTTCCAGGTAAGGATTATTTCTTAATCTGAAAAATTTCTCCAGTTAGTTTAGTTTTGACATCTCTAGTGAAGACCACTGCTTGAGGCAGTCATTCTTTTTAAAAAAAATTTTTTTAATGTTTATTTATTTTTAAGAGAGAGAGAGAGAGAGAGAGAGAGAGAGAGAGAATCTAAAGCAGGCTCCAGATTCTGAGCTGTCAGCACAGAGCCCCATGCGGGGCTTGAACTCATGAAACATGAGATCATGACCTAAGCTGAGGTCAGACACTTAGCCAACTGAGCCACCCAGGTGCTCTGAGGCAATAATTCTTTTAATAAATATTTATTCAGCACTTACTATGATAGGCACAAAATGATAATAGCTGACATTTAGTGTGTGCTTACTGCATGCTAAGCATACATGTATGTTTGTATATGTTGTTCAATCCTCCTAAAGACCTTTGTAGTAAGAACTATTTACCTGTCATATTTCACATAAGAAGTCATTGAAATCACACAAGTCAAGGACAGAAACTTATGAATTTGCAAAGCATAACTTGAATGCAGGCAGTTCAGCTCCAGAGCCTATGCCCCTAATTTTTGTGCTATGTTTTTGCTTAGTGCACAGTAAACAAAATTTTCCTTTGGAGCTTAAAGTATGGGGACAAAAAAAATGTATGTAAGTGAAATAACTATGAGTTTTAGTAAATGCTAAAGAGGAAATGAGTAGAGTGGTAAACTAGCTGGAGATAATGGGCAGGATGGGGGGGATGTGGCGCAGGGAATCTGCTTTAGAGAGGTTGTCATGGGAGCCAAAGAGGGATAGTCTAGATGCCAACTTGAGGGTTGAGAAAGAGCCAGCAAGAGAAAATCTGGGGACAGAACATTCTAGGCAGAAGAAATAATATCTGAAGGACTTAGAATGGGGAAGAGTTTGGTGGTTTTGAAGTCCTGAAAGGAGTGTGATGCATAGTGAGAGGAGGAGTGAGAAGCATGAGGTAAGGTAGAGAGATAAGTAGACATCATATAAATTGAGGCTTTGAAGATGATGGTAAGAAGATAATACTCCAAGTGACTGAGAGAAATCATTGAAAGAATTTAAATAGGGAAGTGACAACATCTTGAAGTTGATTTATACTTGAAGTCAATCTCTCTGACTGAGTTTTGAAAAGCATAGATAGGAACTAGTGAAGCTGGCAGCTGGAAGACTGGTAGGTGGATGCTCTAACAGATTGGGAAAAATTTGATGGTTACCTTGACTAGAGAAATGACTTAGGAGAGAGCAAAAAGCGAACTGATTCCATATATACTGTAAGGACGCAATCAACCAGTCTTAAGAGAAGGAGAGGGGAAAAAGAGATCTCAGGGATGACCTCTAGGGTTTTGGTTTGAGCATCTGTGTTGACAGAGATATGTCTTTTTGATGGGGGAGACTGGAGGTATAGAAATCTTTAGAGATGTAAATCAAGAGATGGTTTGGAATATGCTAAATATGGGAACTCTGTGAAACATCCAAGTGGAGATAGTATGTCATTGGGTATGCAAGTCTAGAACTTTCAGATAATTCATTAAATTGCTGAGTTATGCATTCTGCTGGGAAGTGGGCAGTTGATAAATGGTGTTGGAATCATAAATCAAATTTAATAAGATTTTATTTGTGGCCACAAAGCCATCTAGCCAAAACATACATGTTTTGTTTCAGTAATGAGCTCAGGGAAGACCTAGATTTTTAAAATATTTTTCCACAAATCAAATGAAATTTTATAACTGTATCTTACTAGTGATGACTTACAAGAAATGTGGGAGTAGGGTCTCTGTCATGTATACAAGCAAGACCAAATCACTGACTGGCTACTTCTTGGTAAGAGTTTGAGGACATGACCCACTCTGTTGCCAATTTTATATGCATCAGCTCTGATCATGGGGAAAGATTTTCCACATATCATTTTGGCAAATATATAGCATCTCCTGCACCTTTGTGCATGCACTTTGTGTCTGACATTCTCAAACTGAAAAATAGACCACTGATCCTGTTTCATTGCTTCCCCCACACCCACAAGAAATCAAACTGGACTGTATAATGTATTTGTGCACATATAAAGCAAGTATGAATCACTGAGCTGACAAGGACATCCATAGTCATCTGGCATAACTATCCATTTCTTGATCCTCTGTAACACTCTTGCCCAGGGGCACTCAGACAATTCTGTAATACCCCTGTGTTTTATAAATCTCCAGCTACAGGAGTCCTTTTCCTCATTGGAAAATGTGAGTGAAAAATTATCTCCTTATTTTATACAACTGTCCTTCAGTCTACTGGGGACATGGAGCAAAAGACTTACTTATGTGAAAGTCCTTCATATGTGCTCTCTGGCACTTCTTTTTTCTTCTTTCTTCTTTCTTCTTCTTTCTTCTCCTTTTCCTCCTCCTTAAAATTTAAGTATAATTAACAAACAGTGTTAGTAGTTTTAGGTGTATGATACAATAATTCAACAATTCTATATGTTTCTCAGTGCTCGTCAAGAAAAGTATACTTTTAATCTCCTTTCTCTATTTCACCCATCCCCCCATTATCTTCCCTCTGGCAACCACCACTTCCCTATGTCTAAGAGTCTGTTGTTTTGTTTCTCTCTCTTGTTTTGTTTTTTAAATTCCACATATGAGTGAAATCATAGGGTATTTGTCTTTTCCTGAATCACTTACTTCACTTAGCATTATACCCTCTAGGTCCATTCATGTTGTTGCAAATGGCCAGATCTCAGTCTTTTATATGGCTGACTAAATATCCTTATTTTCTCAACATTCTTCATGTAATGTGTTGTTAGTCTATTCTTCACCATCCTGGTTGACCAGCAAGGGCAGCATGTCTGTAACCATTACATAATTAAATATAATAATTTCTGTGTAGTTTCATCAGCATAAAATAAATTGAAATTGTTACTTCCTATTTTGTAGATACTCCCCTTCTACTAATTCATCCTAAAACTGCATTAGTTTAACATGATACATTGATTTTTTAAAAAATGGTAAAAATGAAAATAATAACAGCAACAAGAATGACACAGATTCAATATTGGTTATATAGCAGTCAATATGCCAAGCACTTTGTATGCAGTATCTTAGGCGTTTGAATTTTTAGTTGACCAAAACTCACTGTCCTTTTTACATGCTGCTATAAACCACCCAAGCTTTCCAACCCAAGCTTAAATATGCAGGTTTTGGATTCAAGAAAGGAGCTTTACATTCTTCCTTTTAAATTTAATTTTATTATATTTGGCACATACTTTCACTATAAATTCCAACTTAAGTTCTTTTCCTTTATAGATTTAATAAGTATTTCTTTTCTACTTTAGTTCTTTTAATGAAAAAAAACTGAGCAAGAGAAGGCCAAAGGTATTGTCAGTTACCACTCCACTAGTTACTTTGTAATAGAGTAGTACTAATCCCTAACAAGAACCACGTGAGAGCAAAGTAATTTCACTCTAGATTTGTCCTGTCTCCACCCACACATCACCAAACTTGTTCCTTCACTAGCCTTCTTTTATCTCTGTAAATAAATTGATCATTTTACCTGGATGTTCAAGACAACACTTAGCAGTACTCTTTAATTTCTTCTCTTCTTTTCCATATCCAACCTATCAACATATTGTGAATAGGTTCATCTCCGTAACCATTGCCCTAGTCTAGGCTTCCATTGTTACTCCCTCTCTAGCTCTGCTCCTCCCACCCAGTACTATCTATTTGCTATACTCCAACCTGTGTATTAGATTATGTCACTGTTTGGCTTAAAATCCACAAATACATTCTCTTCTCACTTACAGTCAAAACCAAAGTCCTTAACACATCTTAAGGTCCTATATGACTTGGCTTTTGCCTATCTCCTTTACCTTTCTTCTCTTCATTGAAGAAACTAAGCTTGTTACATTTCAGGTAGGTCTTTACACCTTGTTATCTTTGTGTCCAAGATGTTCTTTTTCCGGTTCTTCACAGAGCTGTGTATTCTTAAGCTTTAAATTGTAGATCAAGTATGACTGCATCAGGGAAACTTTACTAGACTTTCTGAAATACCTGCTCTTCTCACATACCTTACTATTTATCTAATAATTTTGCTTGATTACTTTGTACCACTTATCACTATCTGGAATTATTTTGTTTGCTGTTTTAATTTTCACTAGGCTACAAAGTCTTTAAATATTGGTACTTTATCCATTTTGTGAATTACTTTGCTCCTAGTACCTATAATAAATGACTCATCATAGATGCTTAGTGAATATTAGAGGAATAACAAACTAATTTTGCTAATAACTTTTTTTTGGTCATACTATCCACAGAATATGATGAGTCTATCAAAATATCTTGTTTAAGCCAATATATATATGGACCCCTGCCTTTTTAAAATAGATCCACTAGTTAGCAACCTTGTTAAGGAAGAAGTGGTTTCAACCAGACATGATCTTTCTTAATGGCTCATTAATCAAGTCATAAATGAAATTAAGGGGGTTTATACATTTTCTGAAGTGGCATCCAAAGTTTTTATGTGCATGTACATATTTTGGAAGGATGGATATCCATTGTGTGTTTCAGTTATACATCTCTTATTTTAGGGCAAACATATTCATACCTTAAGTCAGACTCCTAAAGGGGACTTCTATCATTTATGAAGGGTTACCAACCTCTGGGCTCATGGTGCTCTCATACTCTTCTTTCATAATTGGGTCCTGTGTGGAATTTAAGTTTGTACTAAAATATACCTTGCCCTCTTTGAAAATTAGAATCACATTTACTTTATTCATTGTTTTTGCATATTTCACTTTTTCTACTGATCTCTGAGTATTACTTATATCAACTTGTCAACTTCAAGTGAAGATTTCTTCAGTAACCTGAAATACAATTCTCAGGTCAAAAGATTTGAACTTATTTACCCCTATACATGCTCTCTTACAAAATTCTCTCATCTTGAGCTTTAATTCCTAGATAACAAATGTTTGTTCTACTCATTTAGTCTAAATGTCTTTTCCCTTGATGGTGAATACAAAAGCAAAATGAGAGTTGAGGAGTGCAATTTTCCTTTTGTCACCTATCAGCAATACATGATCAACTTTAGACAGCAGGTGTACTCCTTTCTGGATGGGTTTCTTTGGAGAAGTTTCTATTTGTAGGTAGCACACTAAGAAGTATATGAGTGGGGTTAAAAAGGGAGGGCAACAGAAGCCATATTGTTGTGGGCAGGTATGAAAGACACCCTGGCATAGATGACTGAGGGACATACTGATATGTTCCTGACAGGTCACAGATCTGGGACAGAAACAAGATATGGCAGTGTGGGAAGCATACAGATACAAGCACGTTCACGTGACTGATCCTAATAAGTCACCATCAGCTGTTACTACCTTTCAGATTGCAAATTACCTAGCAAATTAGGAAGAAAATCTCCAAAGTTTTGAGAGAACTGTTCACCTTTCCCCATTCTAGTTTCTTCTTCTTGAATGTGCAATCTGTGCTTTCTATATAGGTGGTATATTTGTTTTCAATGACATAATCTTACCTTGATGGATAAATATATACATTTGACTATCTGATTTTTTTATGGTTTCTTAACTGTTCTCTACTTTTCCTTCAGGGCCTTGGAGGAGAAAGTGGCCCCAAGGTGAGGAGTGAGGTCTAGAAGGGTAAGAAGGGTAGAAGATTTGAATTTTGGGGGCAGATAAATGAGGGGAATTTGAACCAAAAGTGTGAGCTCACTATTGGTGAGACATGGCAAAAAAAAAAGTTAACTTGAGAATTTTAAGCATATATGAGAAACTTCATTTTTCCTCTCCCATCTTGTTTTAGGATGATTAGCAGTCTCAGACACTAGTAGCAATGGAAAAACCTCTGATAGTCATGAGAATAACATGAGTCCACACATTTAACCAAAGTTTTCCCAAGCCAGGGCCATAAAGTGCCAGGAGCAGAATGATGCAGTTCGGAAGTGGTTCAGCCTATATTCCTGAGATGGTGACAAAGCAGTTTGCCAGCTAGGTCTCTGTAGCTATGGATTTGCTGACAGTTTATCTGCATAAGTGGAATGTGAAAAATGGCTTAAGTATCCTGCAAGAATGGGATTGAGTGAAGGCTTGAACTATAATTTCCTTTCTCTCTCTAAGTTTTAGATTTCAGATGGACCTCTTCCATGTTCTGTAATCTCACAGGATGATATACTCTTCTTTATGTCAATTTTGTTAAATCAATAAGTTGTTGCAATCAATGATTGTTGCAACACAGTTTACAGTCGCTTCACAGAGGGTTTTCACTGTTCACTGGGATGCCGTACCACACTGTAATCACGGGCTTATATTGCCTACTTGACTCCCTGTATTCCACAGCCGTACCTGCCCTCTGGGGTCATTCCCATCAGAGTTCACCCTCCCTATTATGATGAGCCTTTAACAAAATGAATTTAATTTCAATATGTTCTTTCCAGCATATTTTTGCTAAATTAGTGCAGAATCAGTTACTTATATTTAAGGAGACAAGTGTGCTACTCTGAGGATTATTTCTTAAATTATCCTAACTATGGATAGAGTCAATGACTTTAAAGACAATTTGAAACCTAACACTTTAAGTCCTGAAGATAAATGCCCTGACTTGCCATAAGCAGGCAGAAACTATCTAGCCACCTAACCAACCAAATAAACCAACCAATACACAAAAGAAAATGGGAAAGAAAGAAAAGAATTAGAGAAAGAAAGAAAGAAAATTCATTTCACTCATGATTCTTTTCTGCTTTGTTTGGTTTTATGATGGAAGGGATTTGGTTGTATGTTTGGGGGGTATTTGGAATACAGTTAATTAAAATGAAGTTTGCTTGGAACTCTGGTTGATGTGGGAGCAGATTAGACCATGGTGATAGCCTATACAAAAGTAAGAAAGACTAAAGCTATAGTAGTTGTAGGTTTGTTGAATGCTTTGGATATATGGCCCTTTGGAAGGTGAGGAACATAGAGCTATTCTGGATTTTTAAAAGTTTATCTTGTTTGATAATACAGCAGTTTACACACATGCATGCACACACACGCACAGCCACACACACACACACACACACACACACACACTTTTCTATTTCTCCACTTCCCCTTTGGAAGCTCTGTGGTTTTTATAAACACATTTCCCTCCACAGATCTTGAAATGAATTTTATAGGAGTCTGCAGTGGAAAACATTAACACGCTTCAGAATATGACTGAATTTGGCACCTGTAATAAATTTCCAGTGTCATTCTCTGAACCTGATAGACCTTGCTAGAATTTTAATAGCTTCTCCACATACCTGGAAATACAGCTAAAGTGTCTGTCACCTTTAGAAAATAATCATTCTGACATGCTTTATTCACTTACAACTCATTTGACACATTTTCAGTTACATTTAAATGTGAGCTTCATTTAGTCCCTCATTTCACATAGCAAAGGTTAGGTATTCATTACATAAGTTGTTTCCAGAGATAGAAAGACCCAGATCAACAGAATTAGAATGTAACATGAAAATGGTATTCTTGTTAAATCTTCTGTGTTCAAAATATACTTGCAATTAATTACAAATGTCTCTACTGGGATTTCAGGCTAATAGAAATATCAATATTGACTGTATCACTATCCATCTGCATTGTTTCCAGAAAAGTGTCATTTCTTCTCATTAAGAAATGTTTTATACTCGATGTTCAGTTTGCTGAAGGAAGGAGGGAACTGAGTCATACTCAGATCTTGCATTCAAAATCTTCAATTTGAAGTATTTTCCTTTCCATTGCAATTTGAAAAGGCACAGAAAGATTTCACATTTTGGAGGCATAGTAGTTTACTTCACAGCCAGAATGATTTTGGCAATCTGTTGAGGACACAGGTGGACCAGGAACTCAGATTTTCCCTTCTTACTGAAAGGGAATTTGGGGCTAACGGAAACTCATAAAGAAGACAAAAGCTCAAGAACTGGCTAGCTTTTCACTTAGTGATTAGTTTTCTGTTGCCAAACTCTAGTCTTGAGGATTAATGCTGCTTCCTACTGCCAGTCGCCAATGAATGTCTTGGCAGATGATTTGGATGATGTAAGGCTGATGTCTACTAGGTAGGTGGCTTTGTGGCTGGGGGTTGTGTCTGACATTCAACTTAAGACCTGGAGGTGGAGGTAAAGGATGATTTCAGCTTCCTCCAGGTTAAAAAAAAAAAAAAAAAGAAAAAAAAAAGAAGCATGGTGTGTTGAGGAGGGCTCAAACTAGGATCCTCTTCACTTGCAAGCTCAGGCAGCTGGGCTATTTGCTAAATAGAAGTGCAAATTGTTAAAGTAATTAAACAGGGAGGCCATTAAACTGAGGTGGTTTTAGGACATTAGCAGACTAGGTAAGAAATCCAAAACCTAAGCCTGTAAGGGCCTCAGTGTTGAGAAATCAAAACCTAAGGGCAAGCAATAAACTATAGCCAAACAAGTAATTTCCTTGCTTTGATTCTGCCTTTTTCTATGAAGTCTTTCCTTAGCTCCTCTAGGTGGAGCACTCCCAACCACTTCTGGCTTGGCGCTGCTCTACTTCAATTGATTTTCACTCAAATCCTCAAAATGTTTACAAAACAAAATGTATCCTTTAACTATGGCTTCACTCAAGAAAAGGGGGAATGGGAAGGGAGGATGATGTGGGGTTAGGGGATGCTTAATCTTATCAATTATTCTGCAGAGAATGCCAATCAGAGAACATCAGGCCTCAGTGTGACATGGAAATGCTCTCTAGATTGAATGTTTATATGATGAAAACTTCTGCAGTAAGTAAGGGAATGATTCTTCCTCCCAGGCACAGTGTAGGAAGGGAGCTTAAAGGAAGATTGTTCATTTAAAGTGGCGCATGTTCAATTACATTTGTACTGGCCTTTGAATTTTTCAAAGTGCCTTAATTTTTCATAATCTCTTTTGTCCTTTAAAACAGCCCTGTGAAGTAGTTCAGGCAGGCATTTTTCTCAGAGGCAAATGAGAACTCTGAAGTAGGCCTTCTGAAGCTTGTTTACTACACAGCTTCCCTAGAGGAGCTGTGAAAGGAGAAAGATGAAATATCCTCATTGTGAGCACAGTAGGGTCACATCATTTATTCATTTAATCCAGACACTGGTTTTCATTTCTTACGTCAGCCAACAGTATTCCTCTACCTCCCTCTTCTCTCCAAGATGAACACTTAGAGCAGCTTGCAGTATGGAACCTGGCATTCGCATGCAAAAACAAAGCAAAACCCTAACTCCCATAGAACTTGGCCACACAAAATTTAACCAAAATGGATCATAGGTCTAGATAAAAAATGCAAAACTATAACAATTCCAGAAGAAAATGTAGTCAAAGAGCCTGTGTGACCTTGGGTTTGGAAATTAGTTTTAAGAGAGAATACCAAGAGCTTATTTTATGAAAGATGAATTTGATAAATTAGCCATTATTTAAATTAAACTTTGCTTTATGAAACACTTGTTAAATGGAGACAGAATCTGAAGCAGGCTCTAGGCTCTGAGCTGTCAGCACAGACCCAACAGAGGGTATGAACCCAGGAACTGTAAGATCATGACCTAAGCCACATGAGTCGAAGTTGGATGGTTAGCCGACTGAGCCACTCAGGCGCCCCAATGAAACATACTTAAGAGAATAAAACAATAAGTCACTGACTAGAATAAAATATTTACAAATCACATATCTGATAAAAGACATCCAAAACCCACAAAATTCCTAAAGTTCATAAATAAAAAATTCAAAAAGCTGGCAAAAGATCTGTACAGACACCTCTCCCAAGAAGGTATTCAGATGGCAAATAAATATGTGAAGAGATACTCAACATTATTTTTGTGTTAAAAGAACAATGTGCTGCCACTGCACATATATTAGAATGGTTAAAGTCCAGGAGCAGACAATACCAATTTCTGGCATAAATGGAGGGCAGTGAGAGCTCTTTTTCATTGCTGGTGGGAGGTCAAAATGGTATAGTCGTTTTGGAATATGGTTTGGCAACTTCTTACAAAGCCAAACATAGTCTTACATTACAATCTAGTAATTGTGCTACTAGGCGCTTACTCGATTGATTTGAAAATTTATCCCCATGAACCAAGTTGCATGTGGGTGTTCATAGCAGCTATATTCACAATCACTCAAACCCAGAAGGAACTGAATGTTTTTCAATAGATGAATGGATTTAAAAAAAAAACTTTGATACATTCATATCATAGAAAAGTATTTAGTGATAAAAAGTAAAGCACTATGAGCTATGCAAAGCCATGGATACAGTTTAACTACATATTGCTAGGTGAAAGAAACCAGTTTGAAAAGTCTTGACATTGTATGACTCCATTTACAAAACATCCTGAATTATGTAAAACTTTGGAGTTGGTGGATAGATCAAGGGTTGCCAAAGGGTGCCTGGGTGGCTCTGTCGGTTAGGCATCTGACTTCAGCTCAGGTCATGAGCTCACAGTTTGTGGGTTCAAGCCCCAAGTCAGGCTCTGTGCTGACAGCTCAAAGCCTGGAGCCTGCTTCAGATTCTGTGTCTCCCTCTCTTTCTGCCCCTCCCCAACTCAAGCTCTGTTTCACAAGGTCTCAATAATAAACATAAAAAAAAAAAAAGGGTTGCCAAGAATTTGGGAAAGAGAGAAGAATTAAGTAGGTGAAGTACAGGGAAGGTGTTAGGGTGAGGAAACTATTCTATATAATACTATTTTGCTGGATGCATGACCTTATACATTTCTCAAGACTTAATAGCACAGAGTAAACTCTACTGTGTGCAAAAAAAAAAAAAAAAAAAAACAAACCCTGTATGTTTGACTTTTCTATCCTCTGTACNTTAATTAATTAATTAATTATTATTGGTGATTATTAATAATCACCAATGGAGGTGAGAGGAAAAGCTGCTGATCTAAGTAACTTTGGAAGTGAGTGGAGAATGAAAGATTGATGGCAACTGGAAATGCGCACAGAAACTGGATTCTAGTTGATGAAGGTTTCCCACTGAGGTATGGGTAAAAAGTTCTGGCACCATTATGCATGTATGTATTCTGGAATTAAACATTGGCTGATGTTGGGAGCAAGTTTCTTTATATTGCTGGAGTGAGAGGCTACAGACAAGCAAGGGGAGATAGCTACTAGAATCATCCACAGAACTTTGAATCAGAGAAGCCTGGACTATCTTGTAGTTTTGTAGTGTTGAAAAGCATGGAAGTGTTAAAAGAGAAAAAAGCAAACAAACCTCTAGAATAACACTGGAGCCAAATGAAAGCTCTTGCAATGGCCAAAGCTAGAACAATTGGAGCAACACTATATATAAAGCAGTATCAAAATATAAAATAAATATTCCTGACTCTATAGCAATTTAAATGGGCAATTTAATAAATGGAGAAATAGATCTGTGCAGAAGAATTCCACATAATTTATGTAAATACTGTGTTCTCATGGAGGAGGATCATGATCATAATTCAGCACTCCGTAAGTGTGGTATGAATAATTTTCTTCTAAAGAGTACCTGCAGTATGTCAAGAGGGGAAAAGAATAGCTTTACATGGAAGAAACATGATAAACCCTCAGCTTAGGGAGCAAGTTAGAAATCATTGTTGATGTGATGTGATGAGAGTGGCACTTTATGTCTGTGGTTTTCTTTCTAAAACTCCATAACACCAATCGACCTTAAGGAGGACATCAGACAAATCCCAACTGAGAGACATTCTACCAAATACCTGAGCAGTACTCCTCAAAACTGTCAAGGCTATCAAAAACAAGGAAAACATGAGGCCAAGAAGACATGACAAATATGATGTGGAATCTCGGATGAGCTCCTGGAACAGAAAAGGACAAAATTAAAGAAATGTGCATAAATTATGAAATTTAGTAAATAATAGTGTGTTGATATATTGGTTCATAAATTATGACAAAGGTACCACACTAGTCTAAGATGCTAATAATTGTGGAAACTGAGCTTGGGATACATGGGAACTCACTGTACAATTTTTGCAACTTTTCTGTATATCTGAAAGTATTCTAAGATTAGAAAAAAATACTCTTAAGAAATCTTTAAAAAAAAACAGAATTGAATAGATCTTATAGGAAAATAAGAATATTTTGAAAGTCTCCACCCATCCCCATTGGCTGCCAAGCTTTTGAGAGTTAAAGCAGCAGAAATGTTCAAATAATCAGAAGCCTGCATAGATGATTTTTTAATTTCTTCTGTTATTGTCGAACTTTGATATGTAGAAAAATTGCTATTCAGGGTTATTCATCAAAATCATGTACAGTGTATTTTTTGCTTGATATAAGTAAAGAAACTTCTAGGGTAATTAGATTTATGTAATTTTGGCCCTGAGCTGACTTTGTTATCTAATCCTGGAATAAGATTCCATTCGCTATAACTATCTTGGTCAAGAGATTTTGGATCTTTTGGTGTGGACCAGCAATAATGGTGTATTACAGGCAAAGGATTATGATTGATCCAGTTCTTTGCACCTTTTTTTATATTATGAGAAAACAAGAAAGAAAAGGAGGGAAAACCTAACAGTGCTCTTCTTTTGACCCCTTTTCTTTATTTGAGTATATTAGACTTACAATGTTACATTGGATTCCAGTGTACAACTTAGTGGTTTGACAATTTTATACATTATGCCATTTTCAGCACAAGCGTAGCTACTATCTGCCCTATTACATTGTTATTACAGCATTATTGACTGTATTCCTTTTTTAAAAAAAATGTTTTATTTAGTTCTGAGAGAGAGAGAGAGGCAGCGTGAGCAGGGGATGGTCAGAGAGAGAGGGAGATACAGAATCTGAAGCAGGCTCCAGGCTCTGAGCTAGCAGTCAGCACAGAACCCATTGTGGGGCTTGGACCCACTAACTGTGAGATCATGACCTGAGCCGAAGTCAGATGCTTAACTGACTGAGCCACTCAGGCACCCCTTGACTGTATTCCTCATACTGTGCCTTCTCCGTGACTTATTTCATAAGTGGAAGTCTGTACCTCCCTCTTCCCTTCACTTATTTTGATCATGCCCCACTCCCCATCCTTCTGGAAAGGATCATTTGGTTCACTATATTTATAGTTCTGATTCTGCTTTTTTTTTATTCTTTAAGATTCCACTTGATTGGAATCATACGTTGTTTGTCTTTCTCAGTCTGACTTATTTCACTTAGTATAATTCCCTCTAAGTCCATACATGTTGTCTCAAATGGCATGATCTCATTCCATTTTATGGCTGTGTAGTATTCCATGGTATGTATACATGTGTGTGTGCGTGTGCATGCATGGGCCACCTTTTCCTTATCCATTCATCTATTGATGGACATTTGGGTTGCTTCCATGTCCTGGCTATTGTAAATACTGCTGCTGTAAACATAGGGTGACATATGTCTTTTTGGGTTTTGGTTTAGTGTTTTGTTTTCCATGGGTGAATAGCCAATAGTGGAATTATTGAATCATATGGTATTTTTAGTTTTAGTTTTTTGAGGAATTTCCATATTTTTTCCACAATGACTGTACCAATTTACATTCCCACCAACAGTGCACAAGGGTCCCTTATTCTCTACATCCTCACTAACACTTGTTTCTTGTCTTCTCGATTTCAGCCAGCCTGACAGGTATGAGGTAATACCTCATTGTGGTTTTGATTTGCATTTCCCTGATATTTAGTGATATTGAGCATCTTATGTGTCTGTTGGCTATCTGCATGTCTTCTTTGGAAAAATATATGTTCACGTCCTCTGCCCATTCTTTAATCAGATCTTTTTCAGTGTTTACTTGTAGAAATTCTTTATATATTTTGGATACTAACCCCTTATTGGATATATCATTTGCAAATATCTTCTTCTATTCAGTAGATTGTCTTTTTGTTTTGTTGCTGGTTTCCACTGCTTTGCAAAAGTCTTTTGTATCAATGTTCATCAGGGCTATTGGCCTGTAGTTTTACTTAATTTTTTTTTGTAGTGGCTTTGTTTGGTTTTGGTATCAGGTATTACTTACCTCATAGAATGTTTTTGGAATTTGGAGGCTTCATCCTTTTTTTCTTTCTTCTCCTCCTCCTTCTACTCCTCTGGATGAACTATCCTTTGATGTAGGTGGAAGGTTAATTTATCACATTACTGTCAATTTCTCTTTTTATGTCTGTTAATATTTGCTTTATATACTTAGGTGCTTCCAGGGTTGGGTGTATAGATATTTACAATTGCTGTATCTTCTTGTTAGATTTATCATTATGTAATACTCTTTATCTCTTATTACAGTTTTTGTTTCAAAGTCTATTTTGTGTGATGTAAGTATTGCTACTCCAGCTCTTTGTTTGTTTCGTTTGTTTTCTCCATTTGCATGGTGAATGTTTTCCCATGCCTTTACTTTCAGTCTGCATCTTCAGGTGTGAGGTGAGTTTCTTGTAGGCAGTATAGAGATCTTTTTCTTTTAAACATTCTGCTACTCTGTCTTTTGATTGGAGCATTTAGACCATTTACATTTAAAGTAATTATTGATAGGCATGTACTTATTGCCATTTTAAAATTTGTTTTCTGGTTGTTTTAGTAGCTCTTCTTTTCTCTCTTCTCTTGCTCTTTTTTTTTTTTTTTGTGGTCAATAAGGATTTAGAGTGTCTTATAGTGTTTGGCTTTATTTCTCTTTATGTTTTGTGTGTGTATCCTAGGGTTTGAGTTTGTGGTTACCATGAAACTCACATATGGTATCCTAAGTAAATAGCAGTCCTTATTAATTTGATGGTCATTAAAGTTTAAACACATTGTGTAAAAAATTAAAAAAACAGAAAAACTTTTTTAATTTTTCCCTTTCTGTTCTATTTTTACTCACTTCACATTTTATGTATGTGTTGTCATATTTTGCATCCTTTTACTTATATTTTTCTTATGTCTAATTATGGCCATTTCTTTTCCACTTAAAATCTCTTTAACACAAATTGTGAGGCTGGTTTAGTAGTGATAAACTTCTGTATATTTTGTTTGAGAAATTCTTTTTATCTCCTTTAAATCTGAATCATAACCTTGCTGGGTAGAAGTATTCTTGGCTGTAGGTTTTTTCTTTTCAGCATTTTTAATATATCATGCCACTCTCTTCTGGCTTACAAAGTTTCTGCTGGAAAATCATCTCATAGTCTTACAGGTTTTTCCCTTGTATTTAACTTTTTGTTTTTCTCTTGCTGCTTTTTAGGATTCTCTATCTTTTTTTGACATTTTAATTATCATGCATCATGGTATGGACCTGCTTGCGTCCATCTTGTTTGCAGCTCTCTGTGCTTCTTGGATTTGGATGTCTATTTCCCTCCTTAAGTTAGGGAAGTTTTCAGTTATTATTTCTGCAATTAAGATTTCTACCCCTTTGTTTCCCTCCTTTTTCTATTCTGGGGCCCTTATAATGCAAATATTTGTTTGCTTGATGTTGTCCAAGAGTTCTCTTAATCTATCCTCATTTATTTTTTTTTCTTTTTGCCCTTCAGCTTGTGGGCTTTCCATTACATTGTTTTAAAGATAGCTGATACATTCTTCTGCATACTCTAATGTACTGTTGATTGTTTCTGGTGTGTTTTTTATTTCAGTTATTATATTTTCATCTCTGATTTATTCTTGTTAATATTTCTCTCTCTTTATTGATGGTCTCACTGAATTATTCTTTTCTTTTCTCCAGCCCAGTGAGTATCCTCATGATCATTACTTTAAATTCTTTCAGGCATATGGCTTATCTCTGTTTCACTTAATTCTTTTACTGAGGTTTTTTCTTTTGGAGCATATCCCTCTGTCTTTTCATTTTGTTTGACTTTCTGTGTTCCTACACATTAGGTGAAATGGCTACTTTTCCTAAAGTTGAAGGGAGTGGTCTTGTGTATGGTGACTTCTATGCAGATTGTATGTATGTACGTAGTGACTTTGGCTGGCTCGCCAGAGCTGCAGCTGAGTATAAACCATGGCTTTTTACAGAGAGAAGAAAAATGATAATAACAATAAAAGAAAAGAAAAAGAAGAAATAAAAGAACAAGAAAGAAAAAAACAAAAGATATAGAAGCAAAACACATTTTAAAAAGTAAAAACAACAGCAACAACAACAAAACCTTCAGAAAAACATGGCTTGCTTTCTGTGCCCAGCACCATGGTGTACCTGGTGTGAGCTTATAGTCCCTGGGCTCACTGAGGTTGCAAGCTCACTGTGAACTGGACCCTCTTCTGGTCTGAGATTTTAAGGGGGAGAGGGAGGGAATGTTCCCCTAGTTCTGTAGCCCTTCTAAACTGGCTTTTCTTCTTGTCCTAGAGGGACTTAGGGCTGCTGTGCTGTGAACTCTGGGCTCACCGAATTCACAAGCTACCTGACCTACCTGTCATGGTGTCTGAGCCCTGCTATGGTCTAGACTTCCAAGGTGGGGGTGGAAACACAGACCATGTCATTCTCCAGTTCCTCTAACCTGGAGAGCTTTCCTGTGGTTCCTCTGCTACTTGGCAGACTTCTAATATTGTCTCTTGTATATGCTAGATGCTCTTTTAAACATCAGGTGTTTTTTGTTTCTTTTGTGCTCAAGGATGGAGGAATCTGTTCCTGGTTCCTCAGTACTACCCCTTCCCACTGCCATTTGTAGCACTGGGGGTGGGTATACTTTGTTACCATGTCTCTGTCTCTTACCATACTCTTGCCATTCTCTCTGTCTTTGGTTGTTCACTGAGCCTTTAGTTCTTCAGGGGGAGTTGTTCTATTAATAGGTATAATTTGATGTGTTCCACTGAAGAGGTAAGTTTAGAGTCTTCTTACATCATCATTTTGAACTGGGACTCTTCTCCCTACTATTCTTTTTTTCAAGGACAAATTTAAGTGCAACCTCTCGATTTTCCTTGATCTCCACACTAGAATAAACTGTTCTCTGCCTCCAAAGATAGCAGACCTGACAACATGATAGTCACTAGCATCTGTCTCAAGTGACTAAACAGAACATCCTTGTCTGAGAGTTCTAGGTGGAGTCTCCAGGGGCAGAGCTTCCTTGTAGCTGAAGGATATGCAACAATGAGGACTTGAAGGAAGTCAAGTACAGTGTGCATTATCAATTCCCTATTTTCTTGGTCTATTTTTTGCGATGGCTGGAGATGAGACTGAGCTTTTTCATAGCAATTTTAATGTAATGCTCTCTTTATTAAAAAATAGACAGTAACACCTAGGTACACCTGGTTTGGAAATAGAAATTTAATTTAAGGAAATACAAAGGAAAAGTAAGTTATAATAAAATACATTTCAGTGTGTAATGCACAGGAACATTTATACTGGAAGATCAAGAAGTCCCACAAATTTCCAAAATACTTCTAAGGTGGGGCAGGAAAACTCCATTGAGGATACTGAAGAACCACATGGTCAAGGGGAGCTGTAAATCTAGGTATTTTTAAAATATGTCATCAAGATTTGATGCCCCTTCCTTCTTCTTAGAGTGTATCTGGGACACTTCATTTTTTTAACTTAAAATTTTTTTAAATTTTTGAGACAGAGAGAGACAGAGCACAAGTTGGGGAGGGGCAGGGAGAGAGAGGGAGACACAGAATCTGAAACAGGCTCCAGGCTCTGAGCTGTCAGCACAGAACCCGATGCAGGGCTCAAATCCATAAACCGTGAGATCATGACCTGAGCCGAAATCAGATGTTTAACCAACTGAGCCACCCAGGCGCCTATATGGGAAACTTTAGAAATCTTAATGTAAGGTTATTTTGTTTGTTTATTCCACAAAGTGTAAAGTTGATCACATTTAACTTACTTACAAACCCCAGGTTAGTCCTGGGCAAAATTAATAAGTGAAACCTTTTTTTGTCCTTCCTTTTTATACACTGGTGCTCATCCTGGGCCTGTCCTGTAAAGCCAAGTGGATCTTTTCTGCACTTTCCTAAGCTTCCCTACTTTCACCAGAGTTAGCTGTGCTTTTTCTCATTTGTGAAGGCTCTTCTGGGTATCTGATTGGCCTATCTCAATCTTCCTGGATGGCAGAGCTAGAAAGGGTGTTTGTTGATTCATTCAGTAAACCAGTTGTTTTAGGTCCTAGTGTTAGGTGTTGTGCTAAGTGTTGGGGCTACAAAGATGAATGAAAGATGATTTTTTACTTGCAAGGCACTTATAGTCATGGATTGCAGCACAGCATGGTAAATGCTTGGGATTGGTGAGCCTGAAAGGCTTCTTGTAGAAGACACTGAGCTAAACTTTGACGGATAAGTAGGAATAGAAAATTAAAAAAAAAAACAAAAAACAAAAATGTCATTATGTGTATTCACTTACATACCATGGCCCTCAGGAGTGGGAAAACCTTAGGTATCACAGAATTCACGCTGTGTCTTGTACTGTTTCTTTAAGTATGAGTGTAACAATTTTAGAGAGGATGCTATGCTCAGTCAGGGTTTTGCTGAAGGATCCTGACTTGTTGCTGAAATGATCCTGCTCAGCTGTGCTGTGGAATGCTGACGCCTGAGTACCTGGGCTGTGAGCCTAGCCAGCAGCCCTGGGCTGACTCCATCCTGCGGGCTAAAAATAGTCATAATGATGCTACTGTTTTTGTTTTGCCTGTAGCATTTCCTCGGCCTGCAGCTGTTACTGTAAATTTCTGCAGAGACAGGGATGCATTATGATCAGTGATGTTTTTGGATAAATCCTTTGAAAGCCTAGAATGTGGCAGTTCATTGGGGTTAATTGTAATTCCTGGTGAGCATTTGTGTGGGTTTTTCTGGGCTGCTGTGAATCCTGAGTCTTCCCCCTCATTTTTGAAATAGGGGAATTCTATACTGTCTAGTGCCAATGCTTTCACCAGGTTATCCAGGTCATACTTCTGAAAGTGGGTTTCATGGGGTGTCTGGTTAATACTGCCCATTTATTTAATGTTGTCGCCAAAGACCATATACACAAAGTTGAGTAACCTGAGGAAAGTAGCAAATCCTCTCTTTTAAAAGCAAAAACATCATATATGCCTAAGCTATACAGTCCTTCTGATCTGAAATGAGGATGTTATGGATAAAAGTATTGTCATCTTTTAAGTAATAAAATGTGGAGGGGAGTCAGGGAAGTGGCCATTAGCTGAAAGAACTGACAGAAGACTGGAGCATTTCTGAAATGTATGGGAAAGTTACTTTTTTTTTTGTTTTTTTTGGTGATTTAGAATTGTTTCTGTTTCACATACATTGCAGTTTTTGAATGCTTGTGGGGTAAAATGACTTGATCAATTATTATGATAATGACACACGAGTTAAATTATGAGTTTAATTATAATTACCATCTTTATACAGAGTTAATTAATCATAAAAGAGTACATTATATAATCTTTCCATTTAATGGAATTCATTATAGAGGATCCCAAAGGCCTAAATATAGTTTTAAACAAATCAAACCTGTGACCAGGGTTAAGGCTGTTAATGCAAATGTGGTCTGGATTCATCACTAAAAAGGGCTGAATAAGACATCAGGCCCCCAAAGTGTTAAAGTATCAGACCCTAATGACGTATCCTTTTTCTCAGATAAGCAGAGCACATAATTTAGTGACTTTCTGAGTAGTCTTGAAATTTCATGAAAGCTGAAACTGTATAATTTAACTAGCAGAGATGATACAATTGGCTGTGTTGAACACCTTTGCATGTAAAGAGCTACATTTTAAAGAGTTGGAGTCATTTATACATATCGAAGAGGAATCTATTGAGGATATAAGTGTTGCACCACTGACTATCAAACCTTCACATTCAGAGCAGCAGTAAATGAGAGTAATATACATGAAATATTATGGGTATGGAGACAGAATGTATTTGGAGAACAAAAGAAAGAGAAGATACAGGCCTCTTGTTTTGACAGAACTCAATGCTGCTGATCTGTGCACAGAGGAAATCCTGTAGTTTCAGAAGTTGCTAATCAGGATTTGTGCTACCATATTCCTTTGTGTAGCTGAAAAATTAGCCCTGGCCCCAGTGGTGATATGAAATAAATCACAGCTAAAAGAAATCAGGCCATGGATGTTGCAGGAGCATAATGGGTAGACCCTGGGGAGACCATGGGAAACTGTTCAGAAACAGACTTGCAAGTCGTGAAACCTTGTCAGAACTTTGTTCCCTGGTTTGGCCTGAGCTCTACTTTTCTGAGTAGATCTGTTTTTAGTGCTGTATTTTAGGACTGTTCCACTGATAGCTTACTTATATGCATGGTTATATATCTTCATATATTTTTGTTTGCTTTTTAAGTCAAGATTTTATGATTTGGATACTTTCCTATTTTGTAGTGACTTCGTGGACTTCGTTATTAAAAATTTGATAGAAACTTTTGATTATAAAAGGTTATTACAAATGTTATAAAGGCTATATTAAAAGGCTGTTATAAGTTATATAATAACTTTTGATTATAAAAGGAAGCCACTCTAGAAAACAAGAGAAAATAAGGACTACCAAAACAAATGATAGTAATAACACCAGTATTTGCTTACTGTGGTGTCAGGTGCTGTTTCTAAGGGCTGTACATATCTAACTCATTTATTCTATAAAGTTCAAAATAGTTTAAAAATGACCTTTAATCCAGTTATCCATTTTATTTTGGGTGGCACAAAATAGATGCTAACAAATATTTAGTGACTATTGGTGAAATAAGATCAACATTTTAAGCATATATAACAAAGCTTCTAGACCTTTGTTACAGAAGTGGACCATACTGGGGGAGGGAAGAAGGGGAGTTATGATCAAATGGGTACAAGATTATGTTTGGGATGATGAAAAATTTCTGGAAATGGATAATGCTGATGGCTATATAACATTGTGAATGTACCCAGGGCCACTGAATTGAACACTTAAAAATGGCTAAAATAAATTTTATATTAAACATATTTTTACCACAATAAAATGGCTAAAAGATTGGGGCCATACTATACATTCCATTTGGTAACCTATGTTTTCTAAAAAAAAAAAATTTACAGGTTTTAACTTATACCAAGGTCAATAAATGTGATAGATGGTAGATGAATATCTATAATGGCTATCCTTTTTTTTTTTTTTTTTTTTGCATTATTAAAGGAGTGTTTTCTTTAGGCGATGGTTATCAGCTAAAGTCAGGAGAAGGTGGGTGTTGCTGTTAAAGACACATAAGTGATTCTTAGCTGAGAGATGGGACCAGTTTAACTCAATTACCCATGACACTGCCATGTTCCAATTTTTGGACTTTTCCTGGCCTTCGGAAAAACCACAAAAAATTGAAGTGATGTTGATAGTCTGGAGCTGAGAGTTCACTGCCCCATGTAAAAGATCTTTAATGTTGGTGCTGCATACTCTGAATCATCAGGAAAGTGTAGGAATAACCACCAGATAGAATTTTTGAAGGTTTTTCTCATGGAAAGATGTAAAGTTGAAGAGGAAAGAACTCAAGATTCTCTTTCCATTTATTTTGATAACATCCCCTTGCCTCTTAGTTTAGCTGATCTATTCCTATGGCCTGTTTGTGTCTCCCCACACCTCCCAAATTAATATATTGAATTCCTAACCCCTAAGGCAATGGTATTAGAGGATAGGGCTTTGGGAGGTGATTTGATCAGGAGGGTGATCCCTCATGAATGGGATTATTGCCCTTATAAAAGAGGCCAACAGAACTTCCTGCTTACTTTTACCATGTGAACAAAAAGACCTCATCTGTGAATCAGGATATGGGCTCTCACCAGACACCAAATCCAGTGATAGTCTTAGGCTTCCCAAACTCCAGAACAAAGGGATGTCTGTCATTTAGAAATTACCCAGTTTATGGCATTTTGTTACAGCAGCCAGAGTGGACTGAGATATCCACGTACCCAGAGTATAGGTTGCTGAGTCTCCCTGCTTATTATATGTAAAGGCAGAAATAAGAGGCATAGGTTGTCATGGTGCTGGGATGAATAATGGAAGGATTGGTAAAGTATGCAGGGTTTTAAGCTATGAAAGTTTCTATAAGTCAGGATGTGAAACATGACTTTACCTAAATGGCGATATAGTTGAGAGATAAAAGGTTAATAAAACATCCTCAAGATTCAGCCAGTCAGAATTAGGGAGTAAATGTATAAATTTTAGTAAAATTCTGCAATCCTGGTATTCGAGAATTGACTAAGTAGGTCACCTGCTCTATTAGTTTCTGAGGATTGCTGCAACAGATTACCACAAACTAGGTATCTTAGAGCAACAGAAATTAGTTGTTTCACTGTTCTGGAGGCCAGATGTCCAAAATCAAGGAGATGGCAGGGTCGGGCTTCCTCTGATATCATTAGGGGAGAATCCTTCTGTGACTTTTCTAGTTTCTGATGTTAGTTGGCAAACTGTAGCATTTCTTGACTTTACATGCATCGCTACAGTCTCTGCCTCCATCTCATGACTATCTTTTCCCTATGTGTTTCTGTCTGAGTCTTTTCTCTTTTCATAAGGACACCAATTATATTGGATTAAGGGCTCACCTTACTCAGTGTGGTCTCCTCCTAACTACGTCTGGTCATATTCTGAAGTATGGGGGTTAGAATTTCATATCTTTTAGGGGGACACAATTCAACATGTAACACATGTTAAGTTGGTTCTTAATTCAATTTAAGGTTATATATCATCAGTTGAGATAACCAAAACTTAAAGAGGTAACTGATATTTTACAGAGGATGAATTGAGACATATAGAACTGAAGTAAAGTGCTAAGGCAATGTTCAGAGATAGCTGTGTTCTTCCTTGGGACACAGTGTATTTGATCCTCATCCAACACTGGCAAATGGGGAGGCTCTGACTGTAAACTCCTGTTATAAGTTCATATGTGTAAACATCTATGTATGAGTATATGTGCATATTAAGGGCAAGTGTTTACCTCTCTATCAAATCTAACAAGATGACTTAGAGATGGTAAAGTTCCCTAGCCTCCTATTTCAGACTGATAGCCATGTGATTCAGTGGAAAGTAGTGGTTGGGAACAAGGAAACAGGAGTTTGAGACTTTGCTACGCTACTGATTAGTCAAATGATATAGGTATAGTAGCCACAACATTTCTTATGCAAACTGGGTACCATTAATAATGATGTCACCAGGATAATAGAAATAAATGGGGACTGTCCAGGCAAACTAGAACGTGTGGTTATCATTGATAGAAGAGAAGTTAATTGATTTCTGTGGGTCTTAGTTTTCATCTCTATAATTATCATTAATCCCAGGCTTGATTATAAGTTTCAGTGAGCCCAAACTGTAACTGAGTTTGCGTCTTTGATGAGACTTAAACTAACGTGTTTCCCCCCCTTCATCAGCTTTATGGATGTATACTTTAAATATAACAAAATTAAATTATTTTCAATGAGTTTTAACAGAAATATACACAGTTGTCTAACTGAAATGAGGTAGAATATTTCTGTCACTCTACTGGTTTCTCTGTGTGCCTTTGCAGTCAGTCCTCAACCCTACTCCTGGCCTGTGCTAACCTCTGATTTGCTTTCTGTAACTATGGTTTTGTCTTTTCTAGAATTTAACTTAAATGGAATAAAAAAGAAGATAGCCGTTTGTATCTGGATTGTATTCTTTAGCATAGTGTTTTAAAACTTAACCTATATTATTGTGTATATTAGAACGTTATGCCTCTTTATTACAGAATTGTATTCCTCATATGGATATAACAGCTTGTTTATCTAGCCATAAGACAATAGACATTTGGAAAGTGTCTTGTGTTTTGTCTAATATGAATAATACTTTTTTGTATACTCAAGTACAAGTCTTGTGCAGACAAATGTTTTCATTTCTTTTGGGTAAAAATTTAGGAGTGTGGTGTCTGGATTGCATGTAAGTAAATGTTAAACATTATACAACATTGTCGAACTGCTTTCCAAGTTGTACAATTTTGCATTCATGCCAGAAATGTGTGAGAATTTATAGTAGCTTTATGTTTTTACCAAAATTTGATAATTTTAAGTGTTTTTCATTTAAAAGTGGTATTTACTGGGTGTTTAGTGGTATCTTTCTGTGGTTTTAATTTGCATTTCCTTGATGACTTTAGATGTTACTTTTTTTTCTATATTTGATCATTTATATATCTCCTATGGTGAAGTATCTATCAAAATCTTTTATTCATTTTTTTTAAAGCTGGGTTGTCTTATATTCTGGTTACAAATCTTTTAGGTAATAATCATTTAAAAAATATTATAGGCATGGCTTGATTTCTTTGTTGTTGTTTCTGAAGAATGTCTTCTGAAGAGAAAAAGTTTTAAGTTTTGATGAAGTCCAATATATCAGGTTTTTCTTTGACAGTTCATGCTTTTAGTGTCCTGAAATATAATTTGTCTGATATTAATATAGCTAATTGCCTTATACCCCCCAAAGTTACTGTACGCATGGAACATTATTTTGTATTCTTTAACTTTAAACTGTGTCTTTATGTTTAAAGCAGGCTTTTTGTTGGGAATATATATCAGGGTCTTGCTTTTTACCCAATCTTTCAACTTTCAATCTACCTTTTAATTGGAGTATGTAGATTTTATATGTATAAAATACATATATATATATAGGCTCCACACTTAGTGTAAAACTCATGACCCTGAGATCAAGATTTGGACCCTTAACTGACTGAGCCACCCAGGTGCCCCTAGATCACTTATACTTAATACAATACCCATAAATATGGGTTTACTTATCTATCTTGACATTTGGTTTTTCATTTGTCCCATTTTTTCATTCTATTTCCTCCCTTACCTTTTTGGATTAATTTTTATCTCACTTTCATCTCTACTCTTGGTTTAAAATCTATACCATTTTATTTACTTGTTTTCTAAGTTTTACAATATACATCTTTGGCTTACTATACTCTACCTTCAAATATTATGCTACATTACCTCGAATGTAAGAATCTTAAAACTATATTGCTCCATTTCTTTTCCCGTCCTTTGTGCTATTGTTGGCATGCTTTTTATTTATATATGTGTAATAAATGTTCAAATGTATTGTTATTTCCGCTTTGAACAGTCAGTTATCATTTAATGAGTTTTAAAGTGAGAAATACATGCATTATGTTTACTGATATGTTCACCATTTCTGTCACTTGTCACATTTCCATCTGATATCATTATACTTCTGCCTTAACTTATTATTATAATCATCTTAGGAGAGGTCTGCTGATAGGTTAAGCTTCTGCTTAAATAAGATAATCTTTAGTTTGCACTTTATTTATCAGAGATATTTTCCTTGATAAAAATTTCCAGGTTAACTTTTTCTCCTACAACTATTTTAAACTAACAGCGCTTTTGCCTTTTTGCTCGTATTGCTCTTGCTCTGACAAGAAGTCTGCTAACATTCTTAGATTTGACCTTCTGTATACATCAGTATGCTGAGTCTAGCTTATACCATTGTGAAAGCTGATTGTGCCCCTCACTTGTAAACTCAGCATTTAGGGACATCAGATTGATAGGCTGAAATAGGCCAGCTGTGAGTATTTATATGTTAGGAATCACCAAATACTACAAATAGTATTTGTTTGTTTTTCTTTATCAAGAGCACATGTTGTTAAACATTTGGCAGCATATCATTATCTTTTATAATCTTTCTCTTTCTTAAAAAAATTTTTAACGTTTATTTTACTTTTGAGACAGAGAGAGACCGAGTATGAGTTGGGGAGGGTCAGAGAGAGAGGGAGTCACAGAATCTGAAACAGGCTCCAGGCTCAACTGTCAGCACAGAGCCCAACGTGGGGCTGGAACCCATGGACTGCGAGATCATGACCTGAGCTGAAGTCGGATGCTTAACCGACTGAGCCACCCAAGTGCCCCTAACCTTTCTCTTTTACTTAGGCTGCTTTTGAGATTTTTCTCTTACCTCTGGTAGTCACCAATTTTATTTTTTATTTTATTTTTTTTTCAATGACGGAAGTTTAAGTTTTATTTCTGAGATCAGAAATGACACACTGACATCAACTATAATCCCTTGTATTTTTTTTTTTTTTTTACAAATAGTTTATTGTCAAATTGGTTTCCATATAACACCCAGTGCTCATCCCCACAAGTGCCCTCCTCCGTGCGCATCACCCCCCTCCCCCCCACATCCATCAGTCCTCAGTTGTTTCTCAGCATTCAAGAGTCTCTCACGGTTTNACTGGCGTGAGGTGGTATCTCAGTGTGGTTTTGATTTGTATTTCCCTGATGAGGAGGGATGCTGAACATCGTTTCATGTGTCTGTTGGCCATCTGGATGTCCTCTTTGGAGAAGTGTCTGTTCATATCTTCTGCCCATTTCTTGACTGGGTTGTTTTTCGGGTGTGGTAGTCACCAATTTTAATATGATGTGGCTGTGTGTGTGTGTGTGTGTGTGTGTGTGTGTGTGTGTGTGTGTTGGTGCTATGGTTTTTACTACAGGTTTGCTGATATTCTTAGATCTGAGGTTTTATATTTTTTAATCAGATTTAGAATTTTTTAAGATATTATTTCTTCAAATATATTTTAGTGTTCTCCTGTGATTCTGATTACAAGTATGTTAGCTTTGATCTCATCCCATGAATTATTGATGCTTTGTTCACTTTTTCCTCTCTGTGCTTTATTTAGAACAGTTTATGTTGCTGTCTTCAAGTTCACTCATCTTTTTTTTTAAGTACTTATTCTGGTATCAATCTCTGAAAAGAACCCTATATGAAATTGTTATTTTATCTCTAGAAGTTCAACATGCACTTATTGTACCATCCATTTCTCTCCTCATTGTGTTCAAATTTTTCTCTACCTTCTTAAACTATGAAGAGCATTTATAATGGTCATTTAAATTTACTTAATGCCAGTTGTAACATCTTTTTATTTCTGTTTCTGGTTTTATTGATGATAATTCCTATAAATTCCCTTTTCTCTCCCTACCTAATAATGTTTTTATTGGATTGTAGTTATTGTAAATTATATCCTCTTGACTGTTATATTCTATTATATTCTTTTAAATTGTGTTGGGCTTTATTGAAGCATAAAGTTATGTTATTTGAAATCAATTGAATCCTTTGAAGCTTTATTTTAAACTTTGTCAGGCAGAAGAGCCCTAATCTAGCGCTAATTTAGCCTCTTTACCAAGAAGATATCTTTCTCAGAACTTTCTATAATGCCCTTTGTATTATGAAGTGTTTATAATCTGTCTGCTAAAAATATGAATGATTTCTAGTCCTGTGTTAACTCTGCCTACCACTTGTCAGTGGTTATTTTCCTGGTATTGGGTAGTTTCTTTGTATACATGAGCAGATCAATAGTTGGCTGAGGACTCTAGAACTATCTCTATGTAGTGTCCTCCTCTGCAGTATCCTAGGTAGACAATTTTAGCTGCCTTTGCCCCCCTAAACTCCACGTTCTCTTTCGTAAACTTAGGGGGGCTTTGGACTCTGGTTGAGTTCTGCTCCTTGTATCATGGCCAAACAACAGACTCCAGGCAATAGAACGGTACAGTCACAGGGATCCCATTGCTTTTTCCCTTTGTTCAGGGATCACAGCCATGTACTGCCTATTGTCCAGTTTTATAGTTGTAAATCCCATCCCTTTTATTTCATCACAGTTGGAACAAGAAGGTAAAGATCGTTTTTAATTTAGCTATAAACGTTATGAAGCAAATAATTTTTATTGTATGTTTACCCTTGATTGTAGATTGTAGGTTGTAAACAGTCTCTTAATTGTTGGTCCCTGTTGAAAACACTAAGCAATGCAGTGTTTACTTCTTACCTACTTATTCTTCAGGGTCTACCTTCATCCTTGAATCACTTTAATAAACACTTACTGAGTGCCTGGAGTATGCTCAGAGCAATTTTGAGTGGCTTTAAGCAGCATTGTATTTATTCATAGTATATTTTCTAAAGAGTATTGTGGACACTTTTTAGTAAGTAAACCTAAAACTGAGATTTCTTTTTCTGTATAAATTCTAAACTTTCATTTTACTTTCTTACTCATTCTTCTTTCATACACAAGAACTATCATTTCTGCCCTGTGAAAGGAGTAAAAGCAGAGGTGATCATTAAATGTGAATTTCTACTATCTTTGGAAAGTGGGATATAAACTAAGGAGAAATCTATTTCCACCTATGATTGTAAAAATTGGAAGCCATTGTAAAAGATATATTGTTAAACAGACACATTCTGATTTCTTACCTTGGAAAAAAAACACAGAAAGCATCATGAGTCATATAAAGGAAGGAAAGAACATTGTCATGACTGGCCAAGGCAGGAAAATCTATCAAATCTTTGGAAATAATAATTTCTTTTTGTAGGTAGTAAGTCAAGCTTTCTGTCCTTGGGCACTTTGTAGTAAATGAAAATAGGTAATGTAAAATATAGCTCTTCCTTCTATAATATAACTTCATATTTCTCTTTATTAGCCTAACAAATCTGCTCCGTCTCTTGGCCCTTGTGCTTTTTAGTTCTCTCACTATTTTGTATCCTTGGAAATTCTTTTTTCTTCTCTGATAAAATTTGTCTCCCTCCCTTCAAAATTAGTGGTAAGACCCCATCTCTTCAGGAAGCCTTCCTGGGGTATGTTCACTTGACTCCACTTCCTTTGATTTAAGGTCTCTTGTTTGAGAATAATTGATTTAAAAAATTATATGTACTTGAAATGACTGAATTAATCATATTTGACTACATATGTAGGCATGGAATCTCCAAAGTGTACTTATGCTAGGCTATTTCTTTGATAAAATAAATAACAATGAAGACGATATGTTTTGAGTTGTATCCCTAAAATTGAAGAATAAATAAAAATCACTACACCACTTAGCCTAACATTCATGGTTTTCTAGAATTTGATGTCTACCTTTTCCAGGCTTCTGTTTAACTACCTCTTTACATGTACCAGCAGTATAGTTAAATTTTACTTTGTGTTTTCCCAACTCTAAGTCTTTGTTCCTTTTCCTTTGAAGACCACTTTCACTTACTCTTATCTTTCAAGGAGCAGCTCCAAGACAATACTGTTCTTGAACCTCTCCTAGTACCTTTCTCATTAGTCAAATTTCTCCAAATTATGGGCAGCAACTTTAAAATTACAACTGTGATGTTTTTATATATCCTGGGACGGAGTTTTTCTAAGCCTCAGAAATTTTCATTTAAATCATGTAAGTTTCCAGTACCTTTCAGTGAGTTTTACTTTATCCATTGAAGATTATTTTCCTGGGGGAAGAGATGAGCAAAGTAGGGGGTCTTTTTGCTTAAGCAAAAAGTCTTAAGCCTATAGTCTAGAGATATGAACCTCAACTGTGAACCTCTATAGCACTAATTTTTTTCTTATTAAAAATACATTTATAGATCCTATTATTTCTACAAGATAAAAGTAAGGCAAAGAAAGACCATAGCAGAAATTAATATTTTGCAGAGTTTTATTACCAACTATGGGGATAGTTTTGTCTGGTAGCCTTGTTGCCATTTTCTGGTTTTTACCTTGTGGAAAACAGTTTAAAAACCTATGCATTTCTTTTATACAGTAACTATTTATTGAGCGAGGTCTCATTAAGTAAGAGAAATGTACAAACACACTAAGCAATTTTTTCATTTGTGGTGTGTAATATAAATTCCGTAGTCTACCTGAAGCATTTATCTGCCTGAAAAAGATTAAGTTGATAGCAACAGAAATGAAAAGAGAATAAAAGAGTCAATTGCCAGCTTCTCACATCCAGAGATAATTTTGCAGCATGATAATTGGCTGAAATTAAAATATTTTTCAGAGAGAGGGTTTTCTAAATTTTTTCTCTCCTCCCTTAGGGTCAGACATGGTTTGGATGCTGGCTTGAGGGCTGGGCTATCTGCCATGGGGTCTGTTCTTATGTGGGGCAGAAGAAACATATAGGGAGGAAAATGCAAACTAGCTAGCTTAATGTGGCAGAGGTTCAAGGGCATTGGCTGGGGCACTCAGAGTTGAGAAAAGCCAAGGAGCACTGCAGGATCCTGATCAAGACCAGCTTCTACCTTTAGAACCAGCAGCTGTGGGGACCACAATTCTAAACAGCAATACCGGAGGCAGAAACCATCACCCTAGATACCAAAGGAACAAGAGCACACCCTCACATCTCTTTTGCCTCTAGATTACATAAACCATGCCTATCCTCCTGAGATATACCCTGAAACCATCTTAAGAATAGCCAGGAGATGGGAACAGAAATGTGAAACTAAGAAGTTTTGCCTAAAAGTTTGCTTTATCTAAAAGGAGATATTTCATCATACTGAGTTTCTCAGAGTCAACGTTTAGTGTCTTCTGTTTGCTTTCTGATTTTGCTGTTGTTGTTTGATATACTCAGTAGTTGGGATGGTGAGATAAAGATTAATTGGGGAGAAATCTAAGGAGCTGGATTTTTTTGTGCATTGAAGTATGGACAGTTTTGTGACTCGGTCATGCATTCTGTGTACCAGAACTTCTGCCAAACACTTGGACTATAGTAGAAAAGAGGCATAATGATTGCCCTTATGAAACTTAGTCTCATGGGTGAGGAGGACACAAACAAGACAATAAATACATGATTGCAAATCATGATGAATTTCATATAGACATCATGATGTGAGGGATGGAGTCAGGCAGAACTGTTATGAGAAGTAGAACTTTAACTGATCTACTTTAAGCAGATACCAAGTAGGATAACGGAATTTGTACTCCAGGAAGGAAGAACAGCAAATGCCAAGACCCCCAGCCTTCTGTTCAAAGACCAGGAGGGTTCGAATGTCTTAAGAGTCGTGTGAGATATGATAGGAGAGGTAGATAGATGGCAAATCAGGGCAGGCAGTAAAGGCCATGGAGAGGATTTTTGATTTCAGTCCCAGTGCAATGGAACAGTTTTGTGCAGATGACTGAAAAGAGATGACTAACATTTTAAGAGACTGGGTGAACTGAGGGCTGGGGCCAGAGAAGGAATGAGTGAAATTATTTGAGAGGCTTTTCCAGTAGTTTAGGCCAACCCTAATTGCTGTTGTACTTTCTCTGTCAACTTTGCTTTTTCCCCATAGCTTTCTCCTATAAATGGACGCTACTCTTTTCTTTTCCTGGTGCATAGTAGAGGTGGGAAGGGAAAGGATCAGTGTCATTTTAAGAAAAACCGCTTAAAATTGAATATTAGATGTCATAGTTCTGAAGGACCTTAGGTTATTTGGTCATGAGGGCTCCTTTGCTGACGTCCTTCTCCTGAGGCTCCACTCTGCTGACAGTTCCAGGGGCCTTTCTTCATCTTAACAGTTCCCATCCTACACTAGGCTCTGATGGCTGCATTTGACAAATACTAAAAACGACCTATTACTGAACTTTCTTAAGCTAAATTCTATCTACTCCAGAGAGGAATGTCAAAGATAGCCTAAAACAAAGAAACAAGCTGTTGCAGTAATTTAAAACCATTTTCCCACTAATGTAACATAAAATGGGAGCAGATAATACTTATCCAGGGGACTTGTTAGAGCGAAAGTTTATGTGAGCAACTGTAGCTTGAGGAGGAGGATGCCATGCTAATGAATTGCCACATTCTGTGATTGCAGAACCCGGGGAGGCTTGGATGTGTCTTTCACAGTTGTCTCCATTTGGGTGCGATGCCGTCATAATCACAAGAACCCCGTAAGGGACCAAGTAACCTTGTGTTCCTGAACTGGAATGAAAATTTGTGGGAGGCTAGTTCTGCCATTCTTCCTATTAAGGACCCCCAACCAATTTGCCCATCAAGACGGGGCACTGTGATAGGAAAGAACTTTCTTTACTCTGTTGCTTATGAGACAAGACATTCTCTTGCTGGGAAGCTACTGAACTGCTTATAATACCCAGAAACATGCCTTTTTATTACTTTCTTACTTGCTTATCTGTTTTGTCTAGAATGCCCTTCCCATTTATAAGACGCCTAAATTTCTGCTCAGCTCATCTGAGCTCAAGTGCTGCCTGCCCTTTCTTGACTCACCACTTCTTTCTTATCTGCTGTACTCCGCAGCGGGCTATTTCACCTCTACTCTGAGTGTGTCTTATAAATATCACCATTATATTACTTCGTGCTGTAATTGGCTGTTTTGTTGTTCTGCTAAATTATAAACTGTCTAAAGGCAACCTTTCTACTTTTGAGTCCCCAGCATGTCACATAAAGCTGAACACTCACTGGGCACTCAAAAATTGAGTGAATAAAGGACATAAATATGCAGTTTGAACTGGAATTCCTACCGTGTGTCTGACCATGATAGGTTTTTATTAACACGCCATAGGTAATCTGGTGTTTCCCTTCCGTTCCTTCTCCCTTTTCTTTGTGATGCTGCTCTGTTGCTATTCTCCTTCAGGCTCACTCTGCTCAGCCACACTGTCTTCTTCACTGTTCCTCAAGCATATCAGGTGTGCTCCTCCCTGAGGGCCTCTCTGCCAGGAATGCACTTGCCTTAGATGTCCAAATACCTTGTTCCTCACCTGCTTCAGGTCTCTGGTCCTACGTCACTATTCACTGATTGTAATCCTTTCCCTCTCCCTGCACTACTGATCCCCTTACGCTGTTTCATTAAAAAACATTTTTTCCTGTAATACTAACTGCATTTTAATGTGATTCTTTTACTATATGAATATACTTCTATTATCTCTCTTCTTGATAGAATGTAAACTCCAGATTATTGACTGCTTTTCTTAACTGATATTTTTCACTCATGTCCTCCTTTTAAAAAAAAAATGTTTATTTTTGAAATGGTGGTGGAGGGACAGAGAGAATGGGAGACACAGAATCCAAAGCAGGCTCCAGGAACAGCTCAGAGCCCCTCATGGGGTTTGAATTCATGAACTGTGAGATCATGACATAAGCTGAAGTGGGACAATTAACTGACTGAGCCACCCAGGTGCCCCTCACTGATGTACTCTTAATGGTCTGGACTAGAATAATGTTTAGAACATTGGAGACACTCCATGAATATTTGTTGAATAATGAATATGTTAATATTCAAATATGGTTCTTAGAGGATTTTCTATTAAGCTATTATATTAATGATGTCTTAGTCTGGACTGCTATAACAAAATGCCATAGACTGTGTGGATTTTAAACAACAGAAATTCTTTCTCACAGTGACGGCTGGGAAGTTCAAGATTATGGTGCTGGCAGATGATGTGTTTGGTGAGGGCTAAACTTCACATGGTAAAAGAGGGCCAGAGAGCTCTGTGGGATCCATTTCATAACAGCATTTATACTATTCATGAGAATGCTGCCCTCATGACCCGTTCGCTTCCCCCCAACTCTATCTCCTAATACAATTGCCTTTGGGAGTTAGGATTTTAACATATAAATATTGAGAGGACACAACCATTCAAGCTATAGCAAATAGCATAGTGTAAGTTAGTTCATTTGCTTTCCTAATGGATATCTAGGACCAGAGGAAATAAGATACAAGGAGGATATTTCAGTGAAATGAAAAATGGGAAGGTTTGAACACTGCCTCGTGTTGGGAATGGGTAAACTCAGGAAAGGTTTCACTCGTAAGAATCTATTTGTGGCCTATGGATAGCTGTAGAGTAAAATGATGAGGAATAGAACAGAGGAAGTGGTGAATGCTAAGAGTAATAGTTCTTTCATTTGTAAAACAAAGCTGCCCCCCCCCCAGCCGTTTTTAAAAATAAGTTTGCGAAGGTAAATCCTACTTAAAATAATTGCTTACTTTGAATAGATTAGCCGAATTTTTTATATTAGTATTTTAGACAGAGACCCAGGATGGTCATTCCCGCTAATGACAGCCCTGAATGGAAAACTCTATTTACCAGCTTGATGAATTTAGGGAGTATTCCAGAGCAAATGGACTCTAATAAAGAAGGCTTTAGGTCATATAAAAGTAAGACACAAGGTTTTTGACTAAACTCTATTTAAATTATACAAAGTTGAGTTGAAATAATTTATAATATGTAACACTTATTGTATAAAGCAGAAACGTGATTAAAGCCCATTGTGTTTATGTGTGTATGGTATTCACCATTATATTGGCATGGAGAATTAAAACCACTTCAATATGTCAGCATATTCTCTTGTTCTTGAGTCCATTTTTTGTCATTCTGTTCCTTTATCAGAATTGAACAAAGATTTAGTATTTAACATTCAGGAGTCTTTCCTTGTCACCCCTAGTATTTCAAGCATAGGACACAGAAAAACATATTTGAGATATGAAATTGACTAGCATTCATATCCAAGATAAATAGAAGGAAGATATATCAAAATGTATTTCAATAAACTGCACCATGTGTTGATCTATGATGTTTTGACTTCCAGAAAAAATTATATCTTTATCCTACAGGTTTGTGAACTGTATTAATACTGCAGGTTTTAGATTCATGATACAGCACAATCTCCCTTAGATGACTTTGCTAATGTCTTTTTCTAGTCTAAACCACAATAATGTTACATGTTTTTAATCATCATTGCAGAGGTAAAGATTAATATTATGACATTAAAGAAGAAAGCATTGTATCTTGGAATGCTGAAAGTTCTTATTTATTTTTTCTCTTGTTAATAAAAAGAAGCACTTTGGAGAAATTTATCTTTATACTCCAGGTCATAAGCCGATGACATAATAAAGACATGAAGAAACATTTCCCTCTGGTGTGTAGTGCTAAACATTTGGACAGGTACATCAAATATACTTTCTTTTCTCTCTTAAATATTGATTGTAGAGACCACAGTTGTAAAATGCATGCAGAATCAGAGAAAAAGTCTAGGACCACAATTTTCTCATTCTATGGAAGAGCTAAACCAGGGCTTGGGAATCCTCTTATTCATAGTTAGAGTTTACATTTATGTTAGATGGTGGCTGTTATGATGTCCATAATCTACTTTATAATACTTCAGTAAACAGTGTGATGTAAATGTGCATTAGTTAGCTTTAATCTGCCCTAATCCAATATTCACACTCCAGGGGTGGTCAACTAGCATTTAATTAGCAAGGTCACACTCCAGAGGCACTGTTATAAGTGCTTTAGTTTCCTTTATCCCTAGCACCAAAGATTAGCTAATTAGCACATTTAGCAGTGGGTTTTCATTGGCAGAATTAATGGTTTATTAATTAGCATAATGGATGTCAATGAAATATGGTGGTGAAAGTAGTGGTTTAAAAATATTTAAAAATATTTAAAAATATTTTTGAAGCATCTCTCACCTTGCCAAAGCAGAATGTAAAACCAGTGAGTTTTTGCCCTTCAACTTAAGAATGGCACTGGAGGCTCACTGCTCAACTGGCCTGTGTGTTGTCATGACTTGGGAGGATTCTGATTGCCTAAAGTCCACTATCAGGTTTAGTGAATTCTGCCTTTGGATATGTTCAAACATGCCCTCTCCATCCAAGAGAAGTTTATACAATGTATGACTAAAGCACTTAAACTGTCATAGATTTGGGATTAAAACTTATAGTGAAAGTTTTAAGAAAATGTTATACTTCCTTGCTAATACATGCATGTATCTCTATGTTAGGAAAATAGAGGCACCTGAGGTGGCTTTCTGGGGCGCCTGTGTGGTTCAGTTTGTTAAATGTCTGACTTGGGCTCTGGTCATGATCTCACAGTTTGTGGGTTTGAGCCCCGTGTCAGGCTCTGTGCTGACAGCTCAAGCCTGGAGCCTGCTTCAGATTCTGTGTCTCCCTCTCTCTCTGACCCTCCCCTGTTCACGCTGTTTCTCTCTCTCTCTCTCAGAAATAAATAAAACATTAAAAAAAATTTTAAAAAGGAAGTGCTTGCTTTCTTTAGGATCTGGTTGTGAGCATTAAAAATATGTCTAAGGCATCCTTCCATTTACTAATTTATTTGGTCACTCAGTTAATGAATACATCAACAAACAGTTACTAAACATCTATATACCAGCTATTGTGTTTTTTGCTGGGATATAAAAGTGGAAAAGATGAAGCCTTTGTAAAGAGTTCATGGTGGGAAATACACAAACACACACACACACACACTAAGTGCAGAGCACTTTGGAGCATTATAGAGGGCACTTTAGCCAATCAGAGAGAATCAGAGACTTTTGGGAAAGTGACAATTAAGCTTATCTACTGAATAGGTTTTGGTTTGTTGAGGGAATAGGAATGATATAGGTGGGGCGCCAGGGTGGCTCAGTCAGTTAAGTGGCCGACTTTGGCTCAGGTCATGATCTTGTGGTTTGTGAGTTCAAGCCCTGCATCAGGCTCTTGCCTCCTTCGGGTTCTGTGTCTCCCTCTCTCTCTCTGCCCTCTCCTGCTCATGCTCTGTCTCACAAAAATAAATATTAAATATTAAAAAAAAATAAAAAAGGGAATCATCTAGGTAGAGAAAAATATGAGCCAAAGATTGGAGATGAGAGATAACACTGCATGCCTAGGGCAAAATTTTGAGAGCGAAGCCTGTATATATGGGCTAGGACCTGGTCATGGAGGCCTGTCTGCTGTCCATATCAGAAAGCCTTTGTCCTTTGATTCTTGGGAGCATCTGAAGAGCTTTAAGCTATGGAGTGACATGTTAGATTTTCACCTCAGATAGATAATTGACAGTGTGTGAAGGGAGACTCCTAGGAGGGCACTGATTTAAGAAGCTGTAGCAATGATTGAGGTAAGAAATTATAGGCGGAATTAACATGACAGGGTGAGCTTGGGAAATATTTAAGAGATACAATTTGGGATTTGGGGTTAGCAAAGGAATGTGAAAAGCTGTTGAAGATACATACCAGGCAGTAACTGAAGCCATGAGATAGCCAAGATTTTCCTAGGAGAATGTATGGAGTAAAAAGAGCAGTGGGTAAAACAATAACTGTCAGGGACCCCAGCATTTAAGAAGAGCAAGGGAAGAGGAGAAAGCACAGCACAGAGAGATCAGTGTGGGCTTAACATTTCCCCTAACTTGGCCACACTTTAGATAGGTTTCTTCCTGACTGTAGACTCCTGACCTTTTCTTCCATTTACAAAAACTTGTAATTGCACATTTTGTTTTTGTCTTTTTGAGATGGAAATCTCCCAGCCTCTTGTCAGTTTTATAACTCAGGAATACCTTTCTCAAAAACCTGGGGCATCCTTTTCAAATGCAGTCATCAAGAAAGATAGTGTCCCCATCTCCCAGTCTCAGGGGAGAATAGGAGCCTAACTTTCATAAACCCGAGTTACCAAACACACTTGGCCTTATCACTTTGACTAACCTCCCCACCTAAATTCCTCCAGTACTCTTCCATTAACTCACCCCAGTGTTTAAATATCTTTCTTTTCAGTGGAGTTCAGTTTCTCTCCTCTATTGCAATAGTCTTTTTTTTTTTAATGTTTATTTATTATTGAGGCACAGAGAAACAGAGCATGAATGGGGGAGGGGCAGAGAGAGAGGGAGACACAGAATCCCAAGTAGGCTCCAGGTTCTGAGCGGGACTCGAACCCATGAACCGTGAGATCATGACCTGAGCTGAAGTCTGAAGCTTAACTGACGGAGCCACCCAGGTGCCCCTCAGTAGTCTTGAATAAAGTCTTCCTTGCCTGTTTAACTCCATCCAGTGCAATTTATCTTTGAGAATAGGTAGAAAGAAAATTTTTAAAACCAGGATGTTAACATATGGAATGAAAATTGAAGTGAACAACTCTCCAAAACAGGAGAGAAAGTCTAGACAGACAGGCNCGTTTCTCTCCTCTATTGCAATAGTCTTTTTTTTTAATGTTTATTTATTATTGAGGCACAGAGAAACAGAGCATGAATGGGGGAGGGGCAGAGAGAGAGGGAGACACAGAATCCCAAGTAGGCTCCAGGTTCTGAGCGGGACTCGAACCCATGAACCGTGAGATCATGACCTGAGCTGAAGTCTGAAGCTTAACTGACGGAGCCACCCAGGTGCCCCTCAGTAGTCTTGAATAAAGTCTTCCTTGCCTGTTTAACTCCATCCAGTGCAATTTATCTTTGAGAATAGGTAGAAAGAAAATTTTTAAAACCAGGATGTTAACATATGGAATGAAAATTGAAGTGAACAACTCTCCAAAACAGGAGAGAAAGTCTAGACAGACAGGCTGAGAAATGTTTATGGATTTGGCAATTAAGGTTTCTTGGGTGATTAGGGATGGGTTAACTGCCAAGAGTTTGGGAGCATTTAGTCAGTTTTGTTGAAAAAACGTAATATTTAATTAGTGAATGGAAGGTGAGGAAGCAGGAATATAATGTGCAGATATCTTTTTTAAAGAAGGTTGGATAAGTCATGGAAAAATGATCTGGGCAGGATCTAGAGATCAATGAAAGGCACAAGGAAACTTTTTTTTTTTCCCCTGATAAACTTGAGTTTGTTTTCTGGTGAAGGGAAGGACATGGTAGATTAGAAAAGAAGTTGCATATAAAAGAATCTGAATTGGCATCACAAAGTAAGCAAAATCCTGAAGGAGGAGGAGAAAGGAAGAAGATTCAGGTAGGGAAATTAGCTTTGAGCAGGAAAAGGACCATTTAGTCTTCTATTCTGAGAATATAATTAAAGAAGGATGTATGTAAATAGGAAGGTTCCAAGTTGAAAGTGATCTTATGTGTTGCCCTTAGGTTGATTGCTCTGAGAGATACGGCTTTGAATGGTTGATGGTTTCTTAGGTGAAGTAGTTTTTGGTGATCACAGGAGCCTTAGTGTGGCCTTGAGAAGACACTCAAAGTGAACCAAAATGAGGATTGTCAGAGTAAAGAAAGCTTAGAAATTGTGAGCTGAGGTTTTTGGAGGCTTCATGGAAGTCACATTTTCCTAGGATTATAATAAAAGGTGGAAATTAGATTGTAGTAAGTTAAATTTAGTTTAAATGTAATGATAGAGGAGCCTGAGTGGCTCATTTGGTTGAGCATTGGACTTTGGTCAGACTCAGGTCATGATCTTGTGGTTCATGAGTTTGAACTCCACATTGGGCTCTCTGTTGTCAGTGCAGAGCCTGCTTTGGGTCCTCTGTCCCCCTCTCTCTGCCCCTCCCTGCTTGCACACTCTCAAGAATAAATAAAACCTTAAGAAACTTAAATTTAATGATAAATAAGATTTCATGGAATTTAAATTTTCCTGGGATCATCATAACTATAAGTTTGAAAAGAAAACTTTGAAAGTATCTAAAGAACACTGTCAGTGAGGAGGTTAAAACTGTCTATAACAGATAGATAAATCTGAGTTGAAGAAATTCTCATAGTATTAATAGCTAACATTAGAGTGTGCTAAAGAGTACACTAAGTGCTTGATGAGCTTTAACTCCTCATTTACAACTCTACAAAGCATGCACCTTATTTCTCCATTTTTCAGATGAGGAAACAGTCTGGAACAGTTTTGTAACTTGGTTCAGAATACATAGCTAGCATATGGTGGAACTGGGATTTGAACCCAGTTATCCAGTCAGACTCCTAGTCTCTTGTTACTTTGTTATTTTGCCTTCACAGGAATGGAGAGGTAATGGTCTGAAAATCCTGAGATCCTACCTTCAACCCCCCCAGAACTTACACAGCTCCTCTTGGGGAGTTAAGCACAGCAGTAGAGACTAGTCTTTGTAAAGGCTTAGCATATCAGAGGGGGTATATTTAACAGTAAAGGGATTCTGGAAAGGGCAGGAGAAGGGGTAGAGTTTCAACAATAAAACATTGATTAGAATCTAAATGTCTTCAGCAAGGCATTGGTTACATGAATGATGGTATATTATATTGGAAAGAATGATGCAGTCATGAAAATGTAGAATATTTAACCACATAGACTGCCTAAAGGTGTATTCTCTGAAAAAGTTGGTCACAAAACAAAATATATTGGTACCATTTTATAACATTTATACACATAATTGGATATGTATATATCACAGTAACAATGACAGAAGAATAAAAGCTCAGTAAGAAGGGTGGGGAATTATTGTAAAATACAAAGAACATTTTTGCAGATCAAGGATTGATGAAATTATTGCCATAAGTCATAGGAACCAGCACTGAGTAGCTTCTGGGGTTTGATGTCCTAATTTCTATGTCTCTCAAGAACTGTATGGTCTCCCTTATTTCTAGTTTCTGTGTGTCTTTCTTTCTCCTCCATCCCTCTTTATCTGCCTATATAACACATAAATAATAGTAGTAACTACCATTATTATCATCAATCTCCCTGGATCTTAACTCAGATTTTTGAGACCGTGAAATTGATTTTTTGGCCAATTAAGAATTGCCCTACTGATCTAATCAGTTGTGACCAGGAGTATAGGGTCATGTGGTAAAGCAAGACCTCTGCTTCTGCCCCATGGGTTGGGGCTATGGACAGTGGAAGTTTTGAGAGTGTGTGACTCTGGATGTGGTAAACAATGAATGTTATATATGTATATGTGTAAATATGTATATACATGTATATATGCATGTGTGTATATATATATATACACAACTGTATGTATATATATATATACTGATATATATTGTGTATATATATACATATATATGTATATATATATATATCAGTGTATATGGATGTTGGTATCTGTATGGATATTGGTATTCCTGTGGACGATATTTGCTCTACTTTTAAAATATTTTCTAAGTTGTCTGCAATGAATATTTTTTTCATGGTGAAATTTTATCAAAAGAAAGATCATGGGAGGAAATAGGAGAGAGAAAATGCGGAGTAGTAAGGAAATGTAACGAAGAATGTTGGAGCTGAAGATGAATAAAAAACAATTGGCCTCATGTATGTTTGGTAACATTTGTGAGTAACAGACTGAGCAATCCGGGTGATGTATGTATGGCTGAATCTCAGCGATCTGATGAGGCTGTCTTGGTGTTTCTAAAAAATGACTGGGGCTCTAATTAGGGTGATGGTTTGCAAGATTTTGGAGGAGAGTGCTCTCCTTCTATTTTATTAGAAAAGATCATTTGTCCCTTGCAGGTTGCCATAAAGTTACTTAAACTAATAATACAAGGCTAGCCTGTGAATATACATCTGTATATTCTCATTTTAAGTCATTTTATTTTATATCCTTCTAACTCAAATATTTAAAACATCAAATATATGAATTGGCATCAAGTCTACAAAATAGACTTGAAAATTGAGCCTTTTTCATCAGGATCCCTGATGATATACCATTTGGGGACATCGATGTTTTTTATTCCAGATACATCTTTTCTTCACTTATTTCTGCTATGGTGATTATGCAGAATCAGTTGTGATGTTCCTATGTGGGAAACATCACACAGGAGAGGAAGGATTGTAAGAGGTAAAGTGGAAACTATCTTAATCAGTTGAGCAGACTAATTGCAGGATGATACCTTAGTAAGAATTTGAGAAGGAATGTTAAAGTCCTGGTGTGACTAGGAAGAGATGTGTTTAGAACCATAACAAATACTGTTTAACATGGTGGAAAGCATTCTTTAACCAAGATTAATTTTTTAAAAATTTTATCTTTACACATTTCCATTTAAAGGGAGAATGCAAAGTTATTCTTTCAATTCAAAGAATAAATACAAATATCAAATCCTATGTAATAATTTTGGAATGGCAATGTCAATTATTTGTATATAATATTCTCCTTTAGGATGAATCCTCAGAGTTCTTATGCAACAGAATTTTATAGATTCATCTGGGTGATTGGATCTCTAGCTGATATTTGTTTCATGTTTCAATATTACTACTTCTAAATAAGTCAGGCCTCTGCTTCAATGTTAATTCACCTCAAGAAATACCTTATTACACACCTTGTAAGTATATGGTATGTACCTGGTACTCAGAATGCAAAGACGCATCTTTGATTTCTTGGACATGTGAACCTAGTGGGGAGAAATAGCTATGACAAGGATGCCCACAGAACTATGTGAAATTACTACATAGAGGAACATTCCAAGTATTCCGGGAGCACAGAAGAGAGGGAAACTGACTTACCTGGGGAAAGTTAAGAAAATTTTAAAAAGTCTTCAGTGTGGACTCTTAAATAAAGTAATCATATTTCCTGATTTACCTTAACAGTCTGTTTATGCTTGTTGTTCCAGGGTAATTATTAATAGCTCCTTCTTTCACAATCAAAGGTATCCTAGTGTGTACCTCACATCTAATGGTTATCTCACCCTTAAAAGACAAAACTAAAAATCTTGGTTGGAACTCAGTTCCAAAACACATATATGTGCAAGTGAGGAGTTTCCTTGTATCCTGGAGGCTTTGGGATCTGGCATTTCAACAGGAAGTGAGGTTTTAGAAAGATGACCCAGATGGCAGTGTGGAGGATGGATTGGAGGAGAATGCTAAAATCATTTAAGAAAAGAGTTTTAGGTGGTTTTTGCAATTGCCCATGGGTAAGCAAACGAGATCCTGAATTCAGCCATGAGTCTGGGGATAGAAGAAAGGAAATCAAGAGCAAAACAAACTTGAGAGAAATACTCCTTTGTTCATTATAACATGACATTAATATGTGTAGTTTATTGTGGTTTAGAATGGATACTTTTGCTTTTCTAAGTTATAATTAATATTACATGCAGTCATCACTTTTTTAAATAGTATAGTTGACAAGCAATGTTATTTACATTAGTTTTAGGTATACAATATAGTGATTCACCATCTGTATACGTTATGCTATGCATCACTTTTACATTTCTGTAGTTATCTGAGGCAGTTGTTGGAGCGTGGCTAGCTGACAGTAAGCTTTGCTTATTTGTTTTGTAGGAGACCAAATTCAACTCAACACAACAATTGAGGAAAAAATATACATAGAAGCTTTATGATTTTCTTAACTCTTATGATAAACTGGTGGTTGAAAATTATTTTTGATCATTAACACAGTATTTAATCTGTGCCTTAAAATGTAAAGATTTATCAATTTATTCATTTTCCTTTCCACCAACTTACATGTAAAAGTCTAACCATTTACCACTCTCAATAGTCTTCATTGGCAGTGAGTAGGCAGCTGTTTAACACATTTATGGGAGTCATAAATCCAGCTGTTTTCATTTTCCATTACCCAAGTTCCTATAGTAACCAGTGACATTCAGTGCTGACTTAATGATTCACACTGCACTGAAACTGCTTTTGCTTTTACTCAGATGAGTTTCAATTGCTTAATACCCTATAATTTCCTACCTTTTACATCTTTTCATTCCATACCCATCCTGTCCCAATCCATCCTCCAATGTGTTTCTGAGCTTGAAAATGCAGCAATCAGTTTTTTCTCAATGCAATCACCTAATTCAAATACAGTGCTGAAATTCACCTAGCAGATGAGTGCATCTTAGAGACTCCAGACTCCAACAGGTTAACCAGAAGAAATTTTCATTTATATAAATGACACCTTACGGTTTTAATATATCTCTTTTAACTTGAATCACAGAAAATTTAATTGAGCTCTGTTGTGAGCTAGATGATCATATGTCACATTTGAACATTTCCTTATTTATTTTGGAATATAATTAGAACTTCCTTAGGCATCATCTCTTACTATTCCATCAATATAGTGAAATAGCTTTTGCAATTGCAGAATTTGAGTCTCAAGAATGTGATACCAGTGTTATGTGTAGCAGTACAAAAATCACTAGCCTATATGGTCTCCCCTACTTTTATACGGTCATCTTAAGGCAATTTCAGCCTATACTTTCTAACCTACTTGGTAGGGGTGAAACTCAATAAAATGACAGAATCTTTTTCTCTTATTCTAGTGAAATAGGCTGAGTTAGACAGGCATGGTGTGAATATGGGCCCTGCCACTTACCACCCATGTGAATAGAGCAAGTGACCATCTTACTTTACTCTAAAGGAGATGAAATGAAACCATGGCCCATAAGGCCCAACATGACTTGGCTTTTGCTAGCCTCTAAGACATCATCCGATGGCATCCCTACTACCTGGGACTCTTTTGCCTGTTCTTTGTCCCTCACTGAAGCCTTCTGCCTATTTCTGAATATGCCAGAGTCATTCTGTAATTTACACTTTGAACTCTCCATCCAGAATGCTCCTTTCTTGGTCTTGCAAGTCTGGCTCTTTTTCATGACTCCTGTTTATCTCAAATGTTATCCCTTAAGAGAAGCCTTTCCTAAAATAGCCCCCCTTACACCATTACACGGCCACATTAAGCCCATTATTTCTTTCTCTATACCTATCACTAGCCAAAATTATCTTATTTGTTTGTCTTCCTCCTTCCTTGAAATTTCCATGAAGGAAAAGGCCCTCACTGCTTTCTTCATAGCTGTTATCTCCAGGCCTTAAACAGTACCTGGCAAATGGCAGGGACTTGCTGAATTTATACTGAATGAATGAATAAATGAATACCTATTTTTTAAAAATGTACTGTTAGTGGGGTGCTTGACCCAGGGCAGATACTTACATGATGGCATTTATTCTTATTAACTATAGAAGTAGTATTGGCTCTTGAAAGTTGTCAAGTGGTTATTTAAGTGGAGAAACTAGCTATTCAGAAATGAATGATCTTTGTTGATCAACTCCCCACACATTAGCTTACTTAGAATATGCCATCTGTTTTTTTGTATAATCCTGAGTGTAACATCCTCTTTGATCACTGGATAAAAGATTGCTTATTGTTTTTAACACTTAGCATTGTCTTTTCTAGAATGAGTTTCCAGGAATCCTTCTCTTTAATTCAGGTAGGAATAACTACTCTCTTCATTGTTTCCATTTTTATTATATATATTCATCATAGCACAGTACACTAGTACATCTTGGTGCTCAAGCATCAATAATCTTTACTAGACCATGTCCCTGAGGAGAGGGTTTGTGTCTTATCTGCCTAGGTATCTATAATGCCAAGTACAATGCTGAACCTCTTAGAAGTTGCTCAGTCATTGCTGTGGAATAAATGGCCCTGAAAAATATCAAGTATCATATGCATTCTAGGAGTTGGCATTTTTATCATGACTGCCAAGACTTCAAATCTAGGCTAACAATGCTGATGTTAGAATTTAAGGGGCATAGCACTTAATCTGGGGGACACAGCTCAATGCTACAATATAGCTAAGGAGAGCAGAGAAAATAGTTTGTGTTAGTACTGTGATTCCAAACTATGGGATTAATATTCCATGGGTCAGTTAATAGCAAGGAAGAAGGTGAGTAGGGAAATGGTATAGGAAAGAGTTTGAATTCATAAAAATATTTAAAATTTCCATCCCAAATGACTTTTAATAAATACATACAGTTCTTTTAAAGTAGTGGAACAAGGGGTGCCTGAGTGGCTCAGTCAGTTAAGCGTCTGACTTGGGCTCAGGTCATGATCTCATAGTCTGTGAGTTCAATTCCCGCATTGGGATCTGTGCTGTCTGCTCAGAGCCTGGAGCCTGCTTCAGATTCTGGGTCTCCCTCTCTCTCTGCCCTTCCCCCACTCATGCTCTGTCTCTCTCTCTCTCAAAAATGAATAAACATTTAAAAAAATTAAATAAAAACATAGTGGAACAAGGAGCTCCTGGGTGGCTCAGTCTGTTAAGCACTTGGCTTTTGGTTTCAGCTCAGGTCATGATCTTGTGGTTCATGCGTTTGAGCCCCACACTGGGCTCTGTGCTAGGAGTGTGGAGCCTGCTTGGGATTCTGTCTGTCTCTCCCTCTCCCCCATCCTTTCTTGGCTTGCTCTCTCTTTATCTCCCTATCTCTCCCCCAATCTCTCAAAATAAATAAATAAACTTAAAGATAAAAAAGTGGAACAAAACTAACTTATACTTAACAAAGTTTTGTGTTAAAATATTGGTCTCTCTGATTCAGAGTTAGATTTCAGTACTTTTTAGAAGGTGTAAAGTTTGTCTTGAAATTTGTTTCTACTGTTTTTTTTTTTTTCTTCTACAGTTGAAACCTCACAGGACAAACCACCATGGTAGACTGTGTTTTATAAAGGCAATATGTTAGGGGTGATTAGAAATTACGCTCTAGTTTTATATTAAGTACTGTTAGATATTTTAGAAAGAATTATATCTTTACTATACATAAGCAAGCTAGCAACATTTTAAATATACTCTAGATATGTAATTAATAACTTAATGGCCCTAACGTTAGTATTAGCAGGAATATGTATTGTTCTTCATTGCTTTTGTAATGATATTAAAAGAGTAAATTAAAATTCACCTACATGGCAGAAGAAAGTAGCTCTATTACTCATTTAAATGTCTCTTAAGACAAATTTACATAACATATAATTCAAATAACCCCACTTAATCATACTAAGCCTTCAGTGAAAGTCTTGTTACTGGCTTCAAATCTTCCAGGCCTGGTACGCATTAACCTGCACAGACTGTTTTATTCTTTCCTCAGGGAGAGAAGATGACACTGAAGTCTAGTAAGCATTTAATGACTTTGATAGTTAGTTGGTGAAAGGTTTTAGAGTTAATATTTTACAGAACTCAGGATGTCAGATCTGAGTCTTTGGAACCTCAAAAGGCTAATATGTGAGAGCAGAGCTGGTGCTAGGCATGGGAAACCACCCATGTGGCGTGTTTTGAGGGGTAAAAGAAAGGTCTGCCTGCCAACATAGGTTTACCCATTAACCTAAGCTGATGCCTACAATTTCTCATTAATGTCACTTATTTGAAATCAAAAGAATCTCTCCTAATAACTATTTAAAAAATTTTTTTAATGTTTTATTTATTTCTAAGAGAGAGAGAGACCGCGTGAGCAGGGGAGGCTCAGAGAGAGAGGGAGATACAGAATCCAAAGCAGACTCCAGGCTCTGAGCTGTCAGCACAGAGCCCGATGCGGAGTTCAAACCCACAAACCTTGAGATCATGACCTGAGCTGAAGTCGCACGCTTAACCGACTGAGCCACCCAGGCATCCCTCCTAATAACTATTTTAATGTGAACATTAAAGCCCTGATAATGAATTCCTGTTAGTTACCAAGCACTGATTAGTTTCTAAGTGAAAGTGATTCCCCCACTAGAATTGCATCCTTTCTTTCCACTCCAATTCTCATTTGTGAGCATTCTGTCCCATGCCTGCAGAAATAGTAGCATTTTCCAAAGTTGTCCTGCAGACCACCTCCATCAGGACCACTTCTGGTGCTTGCTGAAATGCAGATTACTAGGGCACCTGAGGGGCCTGCTGTGCCAGTGACCCTAGTGGCAAGATTATAGAACATGCATTGAAATATTTTTAGGCTTCGTAAGGAATCGTTGACCTATTTGTTGATGGCTCTTATCTATGTCTTGGGGTCCTACCTCTTTCTTTTTTAAAAAATTAAGATATAATTCACATACCATAAGCTTCCCCATTTTAAAGAGTATAGAATTCTGGGGTTCACAAGGTTGTATTATCTGGAAAAGTTTTGAGGCAAATGGAGAATTCAGGTATGTGGGAGAGTCAATAAGGGAGGAAGTAAAAGGATTGGATATGTTGCTTTAATGTTACAGATGCTCCGGTTAGGCATTTCATGTTTTTGTCACTCTAAATAGTAGCATTCAAGATGTCTCATGGGAAATAGTACAGAGCGCTGGGAGTGGGGCAGAGCATAAGAATTGTTCTGAATTTCAAGACAAGTCATCAGTGTAATATCTTTGTTGTGTGTGTGTATGGCTTTTACATGGAAAACGTGAAATGAACAAATCACCCCAAGCAGTATGCTTCTAATTGTAGTCCTTGTGGCCCCCCAGGTGAAAGAGCTGCTTTGGGCCTTTTCTTTCTTGTAGGAGCCTGCTCTCTGTGTTGTCAGAGGGGAGAATCAGCCTTACTAGGCTCCATGTCACCAGTGTGCATCACAGTTTCTGCAGGCAGGTGCAGGACATTAGCTAATGGCCCCTTCACTGAAGGGAACTGAACAACTTCCATCAATAAGAACTCTAAAAGCACAGTACAATGCTCTTCTGAGTCACAGGCCTTAAAAATGAAATTCTCACCCTCTATCCTCAATGATAATAGTTTATATTTTTTAGCTGAGCTTTAAGAATAGCATATATATATATATACACACACATATATATATATACACACATATATATGTATATATATGTATGTATGTATGTATTTTAGGGATTATCTGCTTCTTAGTATCTGCCAAATTTCTGTGCATTTTCTTTTTAGTTATTTATTTTTATGAAGTGTCTCTCTTTTTTTAATGTTTATTTTTTATTTTGAGAGGGGTGAGGGGCAGAGAGAGAGGGAGGGAAAGAGAATCCCAAGCAGGCCCTGGACCATCTTTGTGGGGCTCCATATGGAGCTGGAGCTCAGGAACGCTGAGGTCACAGCCTGAGCCAAAATCAGGAATCAGATGCTCAACTAACGAGCCACCCAGGCACTCTTCAAATTTCTCTTTTTAAACACTGAAACAACACATGGGTCAGGTAATATAGTGGGAAAATCAGAGTGATGCCTTTAAGCCACTAAAAGCTTGGGGTTTTTAAAAATTTAGTTGAAATGTAATGGTCACTTTTTATGGCACAAATTATTAAAAAAATTTTTAATGTTTTATTTATTTCTGAGAGAGAGAGAGAGATAGCATGAGCAGGGGAGGGTCAGAGAGAGAGGGAGACACAGAATCTGAAATAGGCTCCAGGCTCTGAGCTGGCTATCAGCACAGAGCACAACGTGGGGCTCGAACCCACGAACCATGTGATCATGACCTGAGCCGAAGTCAGACGCTTAACCGACTGAGCCACCCAGATGCCCCTTATGGCACAAATTAAAGTGAAGATTTTGGTATGGTCTAAATTAGATTAATTCATGAATAGACTTGTGTTTGATAAAAATTGTTACTTAGGAGCCCAGATGCTCTTTTTGAGGGCCAAGTGTTGACAAACTAGTTAGAGATTTGACTCTATCCCAAGATGGTGTACAGCCATGGTCACTTTGGAAAACAGTAATGCCGATTTAGTTAAGCTAAATTCCAAATTTATAAGTGATCTTTCCAATCAATTCCTTGACTAAATTAAACATGTTTACCAAACTGATTTGGATATAGACAGGATTTAAATATCAAAAACTTCTCTGTGTCTGACTGGCAAATAACCTATTTACCTTTGGTATTTTAAGAAAGCCTGTAGAATTTTCTTCCGCCCTCAACTAGTACATCATGTGTTTAGACCAAGGCTGCAAACTCCAGGCTGAAGTGAAGGTTTATTTTTTCCACCCTCTCCCAAACTTATAAGTGTCTCAGGAGGGAAGATTTTAATGAAAGTGCCTTCTCAGCCTTTGCTATTGCATCGCGCCAGACAGTAGAATACTTGTTATTGGCAAGTTGAAAAATTTTAAATCATGAAAGATTTACATGAATGATATAAGGTTTGAAATGGTTTATGGCATGTTCATTCACACTAAATCAGCCTTTGCCTTTTTAGGCTTTTCTTCCAAGACACTTATGCAAATCCAAAATGACAAGAATGGATTTAAAATGATTTTCAGCATCTGAAGATGAGCAAAAGATGACAGACTCATAAAGTACTGTACTTTTTTTTGAGGCTGAAAACTTCCAGACATGGTAAGATGGAGCAGACTGGAATGAGAATAAACAGATTAAAGCTATTAATTTCTTCTTTGTTATTAAAGTACCTCAGTTCCTTCTTCTCAGGATGCATTCACCTTCCTTCCACGGGCATTGGGAAGCAATACCATCATTGACGTACACATTTCTCTGCTCAAAGGTTTATCTTCTGTGTTCTCCTTGTTCTGTTACATTGAATTAAGCATAGATGAGTTTTGAATATTATGCAAAAGCTTTATGGCAAAAGGCTGACTTTGACAAAGCTCTGCACGGAAGTTGATTTTTCTCGTAAAATCAAAAAACAATTTTACTGTGTACTTTTTAGACATTTTAAAAGGTGATTAATTGCATATCAGTCAGTAGAATTTGATTACTAATTGATTTTCAGACATTTGTTTTAACTTCCTCATACTAACTGCCTCCATCAATAGGATCAAGGGGAATGAAGTGTTGGTGTTTAGTCATTCAATTATTTGATAATCTGGTGGAGAATATAGAGAAGTGGATAGGCAATTAGAGCAAACGCTGTTAGTGCTATGGAGCAAAATTAACATTATGGTGTATTTTCCAAAGGTGGTAGCATCACTATCACCCATTCTACATGCTCTTTTGCAATGTGGTCCTGACCACCCCCATCAAGAGGTGGAGTCTGATTCTCTTTCCCTTGCTTCTGGTCTGCCCAGAGTCATACTCTTGTTTCCAATAAAATGAGACAGAAAGAATGCTGTTGGATTACTAAGGCTAGGTTGGAAATGTGACAGCTGCCTTGGACTTCTGGAATATCCCATTCTAGATGCTCTTAGAAGGTTCCCTCTTTGAAACCAGCAATCTGTACCTCCCTTTGATCTGGGAAAGTAAGGCTGTTCCAAGCCTTGTGCTTCAGGGTGTTGTTACACTTTGGAATGTTCTCCTCGGAATTTTCTAAGACCTGTCTGGTGCCTGGGACTGGGTGGGACTGGCAGTACTATCTAGACAGGATGCTTCAGGCTAGACTGAACCACGTGTGGACCCTCACGCTTGTGTCTGCATTCCTCTACTCCACACATGATGTCAATCAGAAAATCAGAGGATTTGTGACCATGGAGTTGTCTAGAGGCTCTGTGGCTGCGTCCAGTTTCCCAGGGGCAACTGGATGAGCAATTTGCTCCTGATGGCTTGTGATATATTTAATTTATGGGATCACATCAGAATGGTGCCCAGTGCTGACTTGGGGTACCTCAGTCTCTCACTGGGCATAAAGGAGTCTAAGGGATCAGGACTAATGACCATCTATCACTGACTCCTGGGCTCCAGGTGTCATCCATGTTGCAACTGCAGGGCAGACTTCAGCTGATGGCACTGAGTCTCAGCTGTGCTGGATGAGTGTATAATTAATTCTACATGACCAACCCAATAGAAATGCTCCTTTCCTTTTGCGTACACACTTAATAGAAAATGATAACAGAGAGACATGCATATACACACGGAAAGGAAAAAAAAAACCCAAAAACATCGTCAGATGATACAGCAATCTGCAGAACAAGACTTAGGTCTCTACAAGGTTAAATACTGAGCAAAGCATAAGTAACTGAGAGAGAACTAGAAGAAGACATGGAGTTTAGACAAATGTTTGCATTAATTATTGCAGTATCAAGGGATGAGAAACATTAGACTGTAGTCATAGACCCGGACGGTTGAAAGAAGAGTGGGGTGGAAGTCACTGAAGTTTCCAAGGAAGTGGAGGGACTCACACTAGTGGCTTTAAATGTAAGAAAGAACATTTAAAATATAAACCAAAATTAATTATACATAATTAGATATTTTTATATGTTCTTAACCCCAGATGAAGGATAAAATTCATTCTAGTGTATGAATTTTAAAAGAAATTTAAGGGAAAGGAAACTATTAATTTTATTAATAAATATTAATAGTTTCATTAATTTCATAACTAGAATCCTGAAATTCAGGAGGAATAAAACAAGCTTTAAAAGGATTTTATTTGAGGATCAATAAATATAAAATGTGTCAGCTNTCAATGTAACATTTTAATTCTTAAGAACTATTTGTCTTCGGAAACTTTTAATAACTGAAAGAGAGCTTAGTGTTTTTAAATCCGTGTTTACAATGAGTGTCCATATATTATAATATTTTTATTAAGAAAAAAAATAATCATTTCTAAGCAGCAGCTTCACCTGGCAGCTAATAATAAATAATCAAGGACAATTTGGAAACTAATAAAAATTTCAGTCCTTATACCATTGCCCAATTTCTCATTTTCCTGTTGTGTAATGTGGTGATAACAGTAATTTTATATGTTAGAGAATGGAGAGAAACAACAACAAAAATAACATAATTTGGCTCCTTCACCTAGAAGGTATGCAGACATGTACCTTATTCCATCTAAAGGCATAGTTCCAGTCTTTTATGACCTAATGGCTGATAATTCTGTGACAGTTCAGAGATGGGAATAATCAAAAGCGCTCTCTACACATTAGAGAAATGATCCATTAAAACAAAGATACACTGTTTTAGGAAAAATTGTGAGACCAACAACTACGAAGTAAGTAAAGACTTTTTAAACCCAAGTAAAATATAAAAATAATTATTAATTGTAATGAGATACAAATTATAAATGGTCCAGCAACAGGAGGCTGTGTCTTGAAAAGCAGAGAGGATACAATTAATTATGAAGAGACTGGTAATCCTTTAGCCTTACAAATGAACACATTCTTACTGATTCTTAGAAAGTCTGGATTTGTCTTCTAAATTTTCAATAGGATTAAAAAAAAAACTAATGGGCTGGACAGAAGGTCACAGAAGAGATTTAAATTCCTACTTTATACTTATTCTAGCACAACGATTTGTGAATGATAGATTAAATGGTCTCCCCATTTCTTAGCCATTTTCCAGTAGATGAACATGGTTATGAAGAAGATATTCAGCAGCTTTTTTCCCCCATCACCCCAGTACCTAAAGGAAGAAGCTGAGAAAGAGAGAGAATTTGCCAGTCTTACCATATGGCACTTCTTTTAATAATATACCTCAATGGCTTCATATTTATCCCTAAAGTTCAGAATGTGCACTATGGATCACAGGCTGGTCATAACCTGTACCTGTTTATCTTTCTAGACTTACCTTTTTCTACTTCTTTTCTTAATCTGAACTTCCCAGTCAAACTAAACTTCTTGTGATTTTTATTTTTTTTAAACCAACAATCTCGCTTTCACTTTTGTCCTCTCGTTTGTCTTTTTCATTCCATGCCTCCCATCCTGAGCTTCACTTTAGGAACTCCTGGTTGCTCTAGTGGCCACAGTTCAGGTGTAACTTCCTCCAAAAGGCAGTCCCTGGACCACTAATGCCTGGGTCAGGTGCCAACCCTTCTAGGTGCTTCTGTAGCACTTTGTGGTTACTGCAGTCATGACGCTCTTCCCAACGTGTTTTAATTCTGTTTACTCTATGCCTATTTTGACCGGACATTCCACCAAGACAGGGCCTGTTGCATATTCAGGAGGTAACCTAGTTCTTAGCCCTTAAAATGAGTATACACTGAATTGGTTTGTTGAATTAAAAACACTCTCTAGCATTAAGATTTCCTGAATTCATACAAGTAACTGGTGAAGTTGGAACAAAAATAAATTTCAGCTATAATCCATAATGTGGCACTGAATAAACAAAAATGCTTCTGGGATTGGTCAGGTATATCTCCCTTTTTCCAGTCTGAACCCTAAATGCCCAGGTGATGTTTGCCTTGTTTATCTTGAAACCTCTGCGTATGGGAAGAGCACAACTCCTTTGGCAATGTTACTGCATTTTTATAAGAATACTAGACATTGAGGAATTTATAAGAAGTAATTTAAAACCATTTTAAAAAATATTTACTTATTTTTGAGAGAGAGGGACAGAGCATGAGTGGGAGAGGGTCAAAGAGGAAGACACAGAAACCGAAGCAGGCTCCAGACTCTGAGTTGTCAACACAAAACCCTACATGGAGCTGGAATTCACAGACTGTGAGATCATGATCTGAGCTGAATTCAAAAGCTTAACGACTGAGACACCCAGGTGCCCGAGAAGTAATTTTTTAAAAGTACAAGGTCTTAATTCCTTATGTATTAGACTTATTTTCCCCAGAAAGGCAGATGGTTTTCAGTACAGCCATACATTTTTTATTAGAAAAGGGCTATTTTTGTATGCAAAATGGATGTCACAATACTGAAGCATATGTGTTGGCATATATATCCAACAATGTCTTATTCCATGGGGAGCTAACTCTAACAAGCATTACTAAGTTTTTTTTTTTAATTTAAAAAATGTTTTAATGTTTATTTTTGAGGGAGAGAGACAGAGCATGAGCAGGGGAGGGCACAGAGAGAGAGAGAGAGAGAGAGAGAGAGAGAGAGAGAGAGAGACAGCATCCAAAGAAGGCTCCAGGCTCTGAGCTGTCAGCACAGAGTCTGACATGCAGCTCAAATTCACAAACCCGTAAGATCATGACCCTAGCCGAAGTCAGATGTTTAACCAATTGAGCCATCCAGGCACCCCTCAGTTTCTTTACATACAAATTTAAAGAATTAGACTTTAAAATTTTGATGTCTTAATATCTTATATGTATATATATTTTACAGATTGGGTTAATATTTTCTAAATCATTTGGATAAGAGCCATCAGTTATTTAGGATTGATTTCATATGATAAATATATTCTCACTACAGATATTTTCTTTAACTATAAAGAATTGTAAATGCTCTAGTCTTCCTATGTGCGATGACTTCCACGTGTTTCATAAATTCATATTTTTCACAATAATCCTATGAAATAAGTACATCATTATACCTATTTTAAAAATAAAGAAAAAAACCCTAGGGGTGCCTGGGTGGCTCAGTCGGTTAAGCGTCCGACTTTGGCTCAGGTCATGATCTCATGGTTCATGGGTTCAAGCCCTGCGTCAGGCTCTGTGCTGACAGCTAGCTCAGAGCCTGGAGCCTGTTTCAGATTCTGTGTCTCCCTCTCTCTCTGACCCTCTCCTGTTCACACTGTCTCTCTCTCTCAGAAATAAAACATAAAAAAAAAAGAAAAAACCTTAGGGGATTATATAATTTATTATGTACTAATGTAGCTAGTAAGTAAGAGATCTGGAATTTGCACCCAGGTAGACCGGCTTCAGGGACTGAGAACTTAACCACTCTGCTGTTAGTGTTAGGAGGTTGAACATAGATGTTTCTATTAATAGGCTAGAAGTTTAAGAAAGAAGTGGAAGAAATCATCTGAATATGGTCGGCTAATCTATGATGTTAAATATGGGAAACTTAGTTTGAACCATCAGTTTCTATGGGATGGTGAACCAGGCTCACACATTCAAGTGGGAGACCTACACACAAGGCTGGTAGACATTAAAGATGGAATCCAGCAGAGCATCCTCAAATACATGTTCATTCATTCATCAATCTAGTAATTTAATAAAATGTTCATAAAACTATCACATAGTGCTAATACTAAGCACTGTGAACAATGGAAAATATAAAATAGGACCTTTTCCCATAGTCTCTACTGAAAAAAATGAGCAAATGTGTTTTTATGAAACATGAACAAACTTATATTTTAGTATGAACAGATAGAAGTGCCTTAAGGTATCACTGAAATTTTGCTTTAAGACTGGAATGATGAGACTGATAACATAATAAGTCTTAAAAGGTACAGGACAGAATAATCATGCCTCTGTGAAGTACTTACTAGAGATAAATACAGCTACGCAGGTGATTTTTAGGCTTACTTAATTTAAGAACTATGGATACCTTAGTCTTGAACTCTTTTGTTTTGTATCACATTCTACAACAATGTTCTTACTTGTTTTTGGAGGGAGTATCCATCCCTTTGGTAGTCCACTGAAATACGTGTTCCTAAAATATGCAGAGCAGAAATGAGATATAGTATGGTGAGTGTTATGAGATGAATTGTGTTCATTCAAAATTCTTATTTTGAAATCCTAACTCCTAGTGTCTCAGAATGTGACATTATTTGGAAATAGATCTGCTTTAGAGGTCGTTAGTTAAGCTGAGGTCATACTGAAGTAGAGTGGACCTTTATCCAACATGAATTGAGTCCTTCTAAAAAGAGACTCACACACATAGAGAATAACATGTGAAGATTGGAGTTAATGCTGCCACAAGCTAAGGGATTACCTAGAAAGGCCTGGAACAGATCTTTTCTTAGTGCCTTTAGATAGAGCATGGCTCTGCTGATACCTGATCTTGAACTTCTAGTTTCCAGAACATTGAGAGAATTTCCGTTGTTTAAGCCACTCAGTTTGTGATACTTGGTTATGGCCGTCTTAGCAAACTAATATAGTGGGGAAGGAAAATAATCTTTTCCAAAATTCTTGATTAAGCCTTTGGACTATTATATAAAAATAATAAGTATGTTAAGGTTTTGTTGCCCAGAAATAGTATGGAAGTGGAGGGTTAATTGGGAAGTAAGCTAATGGTTAAGGGAAACAATATTGTTTATGGAAAATGGGCTTTAGCATTAGAAAGACTTTGGTCCAAAATCAAACTCTGCTGTTATTAGCTGTGTCACCTACAACATTAACCTACCTAGTGTTTTTATCTGTGGGGAGGTAATGATAGTAAATGTCTGTCTCATGTGACTGAGAAGATGAAAAAAGATAATATCTGGGCTCATGTGACTGAGAAGATGAAAAAAGATAATATCTGAACATAAGACCTCTTAAAACAGTGCTATATACTATGCAAGTATTCAATCGATGAAAACCCTCATTAGTATCTATTATTATTATCCTTTTATTAGTATTAAGCTTTTAAGGATTCTGCTACAGGAAGAGAGCAAAACTAGTTTTACTGTTACTTCCCCCCCGTTATGTTAAATGTGAGAATCTTGCAACTTTATTGGTTTGATAGTTAGAAGAGAATTATGGATGTAGCATTGTGAGCCCCAGCAGGAAATTTATTGGTAGATAGAATTTATTGTTTTGTAAGTAAAGTGATTTAATTTTTAAATAAATAGTTTATCTGTAACCTAATGCAGCACTGACTAATCCCTAAAGAAACAGGTTTACTGAATCAAACATTTTCAGTCTAGGAAGATCTACTCACATAATACTTTTCTTTGTGTCCCAGGATATTTTACTTCATATATTCAAACTAATGCAGTAGGACAGCAGTCAACTTAAGAATGTTATTTTTTGATAATAAAGGCAATGCTATTTTATGTTAGGAATATAGAAAAAAGAACATAAAAATCACTCTTCACTATAGTAGCTATAAGTAAAAACTCACTAACTTCCTGATGTATATGCATATATATGTGTGTGCATATACATGTATACCTATGTCTGTGTACGAATAACAATATGATCTGTCCCAATTATTTTATAATTTTTTCTTCTTAAAAAAACTTTTATATTTTGAACATGAAAATGTTCAAATGTGGCCACTTTAAATATGCTTCCATATACTTGTATATTTCATAATTTCATAACCAGTCCCATATTTTATACAGTTATATTATTTTAAAGCATTAAAAATAATTGGTATGAATATTATTGAACATAATTCTTTGTGAATATCTCTGATTATTTCCTTAGGGTAAATTCCTGAAAGTTTGAGTTGTTTACCGATTATATGAACCTTGCTTTCTGGTGACTGATCTCTAAAAAAACAAAAAACAATAAACAAAAAAAAACCCCAAAAAACCCCAACAAAACAAAACAAAACAAAAACCCACAGCAAAACGAAAATGCAATCGGAGAAATCTGACTTGGGATGCATTTTCACAAAGAGTTGATTATGACTAAATGTAGTGAAAAATAAAGTTGTGGTTAAATAGCCAATAGATGTGCGATATATGAAAGTCAAATATCAGTCTTTTTGTTTTAGTGTTCCGTACATGAGGTGTTTGGTTATCTGGACCCCAAATTGGCCAGAAAATATCATATTCTCATCATTGCAATCATTGTTAAAATAGGTATCATTCTTGAAACTGCAATAGGTGCTTTTTGTCTTAATCTTTTCAGTAGCACTATGTAGAAGCTATTATCATGTCCATTTTGGATAGGAAAAAGGAGTCTTAGAGATATTAACTTTCTAATATCCCACAATAAATAGCATAGAAGTTGAAAGTCAAGCCCAGGGCTTTCTGACTTTAGAGCACAGGCCCTTATCCATTATGTCCTAAGACTTCTCCAAATTTCAGAAATTCCCAGAATTCTCAAACTTANCTTTGGTTATCTGGACCCCAAATTGGCCAGAAAATATATTCTCATCATTGCAATCATTGTTAAAATAGGTATCATTCTTGAAACTGCAATAGGTGCTTTTTGTCTTAATCTTTTCAGTAGCACTATGTAGAAGCTATTATCATGTCCATTTTGGATAGGAAAAAGGAGTCTTAGAGATATTAACTTTCTAATATCCCACAATAAATAGCATAGAAGTTGAAAGTCAAGCCCAGGGCTTTCTGACTTTAGAGCACAGGCCCTTATCCATTATGTCCTAAGACTTCTCCAAATTTCAGAAATTCCCAGAATTCTCAAACTTATTCACAATTTGAATAAATTGTAATCTCTCTTAATTAAGCATCTCTTACACCTGTATTCATGTTTATCCCACCTCAGAATTGTGTTTCTACTTTCAGGATGGTGCTAGATCCCGTGAAATAGCTAAGCTCTGGTGATATGTTTCAGAGCACTTGATACTATGCATTTGAGAAGGGTAGACCATGCCAAACCTTGCCTATGTCCCATGCTTCTGATGCTTCCTGGCAAAGACAGTGTGTTCTGTGCCCTTTGAATCTATAACCTTAGGATGAATCCAGAAATTATGTAATTAAGATGCATTTTTAAAACACTATTGATGGTGCCTAGGATGGAAAATACAGGTTTTTATTTTTATGTTAGTATGAGGAACATATGTAGCTATTAAAATCTAGTAAACTTGATATTGACATCCAGCCTTGTTATAATTCTCAGCAACATAAAAAGGAAATATTTAAATATCAGACATATTGTACAGAAATAATGTCTATATGTTGACTAAAGGCAAAGTAAAAAACACCATGCATTTACAGAAAAGAATTTACATAATATTTTGAATGTTTGAGAAATGTTATGAGAGATATGGATAAGTCTAAGCAATGCTAACACCACAAATGAGGTTGTTCAAATTTGATTATAAAATTAAGTAGAGAATTTGGATAATTAGTCTTCTTTTCAAGTAGTTATTGCAGTAATATAAGATTTACCTAAATTCACTTTTTAAAAAAATATATTTCATCCTGGACCTGGAAAATAGACTAAAAGGAATAAAGTACAAAGGTTTGTAGTAGTCTTTAAACTATTAGACCCTGACCCTATCTGTATAGTTAATGTTCTTGTCAGTCCAGTAGGCTGCCTCTCTAAATTTATTCAGATTTAAAATGTAAAATTTAAGCTTTACAGGAGTAGTTTGTATCTGTACCTCAAGAAAATGAAAGTAGATGGATTTTGAGAGTTCTCGTTGATGTATTTATCACAACCTGAAGATGAGAGAGAGAAAAAAACTGAACAAATGAATATGAATTCCTTCCATCTTTTATTTTTGGCTCTTTTTTGTGAGAATGCTGGCAAACCACAAAGATGATACATGGCTAACCTTTAGTTATTCTCTAGTATTTAATAAAAATTCAAATCTGCTTGAGCCAGAGGCTTTGTATTGTGGGATGGAGAAGAGATAGTTTGGTTTTGCTAAATCTAAGGATCTGCATAATATCCAGATTTATATGTTGAATTGGGGGGTTGGAGCTGGAGAGAGTGGTTAGACCATTAAGAGAAGGAAGAGTGCTCATTACAATGCCTAGCACAGAGTTGACACTAAGCACTTTCTTTTTCCCTTTTAGGCAGTAAGAATAGAGGAAAAAGTTCTGGGGAAATAATTTAGGATAAAGAGCAGAATTGAAGCTGATGAAAGATATTAAATGTACTTTCTCTTGTCTTTCTCCATCTCACAAACCATATCTCCATGTCGCAATTCTTGTGATATTCAGCATTTATATCAAAAAGGGACTGATATCTGACATTCTTTGGTTAAATACCATAATTAGTGTTTTGTTTAAGTGTATCTTGGACTTTTAAAAAATCATATATGAGGGGCACCTGGGTGGCTCAGTTGGTTGGGCGTCCGACTTCAGCTCAGGTCATGATCTCAGTTTGTGGGTTCGGGCTTTGTGCTGATGGCTCAGCCTGTTTCGGATTCTGTGTCTCCCTCTCTCTCTGGCCCTTCCCCACTCATTCTCTGTCTCTCAAAACTGAATAAATGCTAAAAAAAAAACCATATATGAAAATGAATGTTTTGATAAATTACCTTAGTCTCACATGCTTAACAGGATTCCTATAATGGTGGGTGTAATATAGTACTGGGAGACAATTCTCCAAGGTTTGTTACATTTCTAAACATTTTGTGAGTGAGGCACTAATGGGTCTTTATTCTAGACTGTCTTTTGTAGGATGTCTGAATAGAGAACAGGCTTGAAAAATAAAATCTCCCTCCAGAGGAAAGGACAGATATGGTTACCACATACTTAAAAGAGTCAGGTTCTCTAATATCGGAGTTTCTTCTAACGCAACTCACTGTGCATGTAGGCATTTGAGGTCCTCTGTATCACCTCCATAAGACTTGGGGGAAAGGGAGAACTGCTGTAAATATGATCTTTCTGATGCTTGCTGTGCCATAAATAATAAAAGTCCTTTGTTTCTGACCCGGGAGTCTCAAGTCTTCTGCTGGCATCAATGAAATTGGCAAGCTAGCTTGCTAGTTTGAGAATATGGTGAGCTCAGACACTTCAGTTATTATAGATAGGTTTTCAACAAACACCAGTTGAGGAACTGAACAGTATTCCTGGTAAAGTAAAAATAGAACTTAATTTACAAAGTTGAATTACAATTTAAAAAATGTGTATACTGGATATATCTTTACTGACTGGATGCAAGGTAGATCTTTATTGACTGGATTCAGGATTGTCTCTCAGACTGAAAAGAACAAAAACACTCTGACATTTGTTAAAATGGTAAGGAAAACTTTATTCAAGACTCTTGCAATGGGGATATTGCAAAGGGGAAAGAGATTGGGCTCCCTCTGGAAAACAGTGTGGAGGTTCCTCAGAAAACTAACGATAGANTTTATAGGCAATGAGCAGAGTGGAGGAGGTCAGTGGATGAGAAAATGACTAACATCAAAGATGGGCAAACTTTTCCTAAACTAATTTGATGGGACTCTGGCTGAAGATAGGCCCAGGACTTAGGCATCAAAAGTAATGGATAAGAATGTGATCATTTATCAAGTGTGAGGGAATTGTCACTAAATTGACACAGCAGGATTCTTCCTAAGATGGGGGTAGGCAATTCAAGACAGGATGGGAGCCAAGACCAGCCTAGTTAATGAGAAACTTTAGAGGTGCCTAACTAAAATTTGGTCATGGGAGAGTCTTTATCAGAGTTTAAAGTTTGAGTCTGGGAAGAAGTCTTGTTATTTGTGTAGAAGGCAGTGTGCACAGTATGGTTCTTCCATAGGAAAACGCATCTGTGTTATTGGATACTCCTTTGTTATGTAGGGTTTCTGCTGACTTTATAGAGAGTAGATGATCATCGCGATTGCAGCTCAGGTGATAATTCAACCAGAAAACATTTCTAGAACAACCAATTCAGAAATATTTTTTGCTTGCAGCACTCTGTTTCTGAATCTAAAGTTTGGGAACTGACAACTTACCGCTGTATGCGGGCCTTTGGTACATGACTTCTAATTTGTATTATATAAGAGTTTATCCTCCCAAAACTCAAAATTCATCATCGTTTTAGTCATTATCTGACTCATAGATGTAATCCCAACAACAGCTGGTAAACATTCACACAAGTCTTTAGCCAAAACAGTATCAAAACTCTCATTCTACCTTCTCCTCCTCTTCCTCATCCTGCTTTTTCTTCTCTCTCTCTCTCTCTCCTTTTCTCTGTGCTAACATTTCAGTGCACTATGTATGGGAAAACTGAGATGGATGACGGCTATCGCAATAATCGTGTTTAATGTATCAGATGGCAAAAACTAGCAAGGGATTACAAAATTCTAAAAGGCATAATTTGAGGAAGAATACAAGTTAGGCTTTTTTTGTGTTAGTGGCTAATGTATGAACTAGCTTTGATTTTTCCAAAGCAGCTGAGTGCAGTCTCATGTGAATTAATCACAAAGGGAATTTGATTTCAGTTTTCCCTGTTTTAGCTTTGTTGAAAAAGTTTGTTTTTCCTCTACCATAGTCTGTCAGGATTGATGCCTAGTAAGTATCTTGAAGGTAGGGTTGTGTTTTTTTGTTTGTTTTTTAAATACCAGCATAACTCATGATGTTCATTGAGTCCTCTCCCAATTGATGTTTGATTAGTAAAAATGAATGTTTGGATTTTTTTTTTTATGAACAGCAAATTATAATTTTTTATCTGGTTATAAAAAATACATATTGTATAAAATTTTGAGAGTAAAAATATCATATACATACACAATAAAATAAAGAGCATTCACAACCCAATATCAAGATAACTAATTTTAACCTGTTAATATACCTTTTATTTCTTTTATTATATGTATTTCAGAACTTTTATTAGTACATATATTTTAAAAAATAAAATCCTATGTAAGGATTTGTGTTTGGTAATGCAATTTGTATTCTATTAATACCATTTCTGAATATTTCTCTGTGACATTAAATATTTGTTAGTTTCTTGCCTGCATAGAATTATACTTTATGGATGTAGTATATTTTTTAAAATCAGTTATGTACTTTGAAAACCTTATGTCTAATTTATTGGTTGCTGAAAATACTATTTTAAAGAACATCATTACTGAGAAAATTTGTGTATATCCTTTGTCATTACATTAAATATAACTGTAGAAATGAAATTTCTGCATCAAATATATGCATTTATTAGGTTCCAGAAAAAAGGTGCTGATTTAAGTTATTAGCAGTGATAACCTCTAGCAAATGATATGCTGTTAACATTTTAAATGTTTTTATATAGACAATAATGAAAAATAACATGCTATCAAATTATAATTAGATTCATCTGGCTACTCCTTGCCCAACCTTACAACACATATATGTCTTATTTTATATATGAATATTAGCCTAACCATTTATGATCTTCTTAAAAAAGACATGAATATAACTTATTAAATATTTTTAAAATATAAATATTAAGAGATATTTAATAAGTCATTTAGGTTTATCATCTCCGGTTTAAAATAATTTCATGAGAATTGCATTCTTTGGTTCTAATGAGAGTAAGAGTATCCAGATACGATAAAAGTGAAAATACAAGTGGGTTCAAATTAAAGGACAGATCAAACAATATTAGCAATAACACAGGAAACAAAACTATGTGTATTAACTTGAAACATGTTGAGTGAAAAGGCAAGTAAATAATTTTAGCTTCACTTTACAAGAAAATGTGGTCATATGTAGTGTTCTCAAAGGAACAACATTAAAATGTTAGCGTCTGTGCCAAAACAAAAAAAGAATAAAAGAAAAGAAAAAGAAATGAGAAAAAAATATATACCATAATAACACTAATGAAAAAAAGTAGTTGTATTATCGGAAGAATTACATTTTAGAGGTGAGCATATTATAAAAAGTAAAGATCATTTCATAATAACAAAGGGATATTTAGTGAAAAGCACATATAATTCTAAACAGTCTCGCATCTAAAGACAGAGTTTCTAAAACAGCGCAAGCGAACACTGTGAACTGAAAGATAAGAGAGACAAATCTTTGATTATGTCAGATATTTCAATGCCCTTCAATAAGTGCTATAACAATTAGCAAAAGATCAGTTAAGAACTTGGAATCGAACAACACATAAACAAATTGGTGTTTTAAGAACACCACTTCTTAGAACAGCAGAACATATGTTGTTTTCAAGTATATGTGAAACATTTACCAAAATAGACCATAACGTTGGTCTTAAAACAAGACTCAATAAATTTAAAGATTTAAGCCATAGAACATATGGCTTAATATGTTGATTGTAGGAAATTAATCTAGACATCAATAACAGAAAGGTCACTGGAAAATCCTCAATTATTTGGAAAATAACAAACTTCTAAATGACCTGTGGGTCAAATAAAAGTCAAAAAGGAAATTAGAAAGTATTTTCAATTTTATGAGAACTAAAGTGCAAATGTACCAATCTGTGACTAGGCAGAATTTAGCGAGACATTTATAATACTAAACATATATATGAGAACAGAAAAAAGCTCTTAAATCAGTGACCTCTTACTTTTTAAGAAACTAGAAAAAGAAGAAAAGCTAATGAATCCCTTGAAAACTGAAGAAAGGGAATAATAACAGAGTAGAAATCAATAAAATAGAACACAGAAGCACATGAAGAAAAATCAATGACAACAAATGCTTCTTTAAAAAGATCTGTAAATGTTACACATCTCTAGCCAAATAGATTAGAAAAATGAGAAGACAGAGATTACCAGTAAAAGAATATTGCTGCAGATTCTATAGATTTAAAAGAATAATGATAAAAATATCATGAAGGAGTTTTTACAAACAATTTGGTAACTTAAACGTCCACAAAGGATACAAACCACCCAAGTTCACCCCAAAAGAAACAGATAATATGAATAGTCCTGTTAAAGGAATTGAATTTGTAGTTAAAACCCAGCTCATAAAGGATACTCCATGCTCAGATGGCTTCATGGTGAATTCTACCAAACACGTAAAGGAGAAATAATATCAATTCTATTTGAATTCTTCCAGAAACCTCAATAAGTGGGAATACAGGGCAGAAAACTGAGTTTTGATAAAGGGGCAAATGTAATATAGTAGAGAAAGGGTTAGTATTTTCAACAGATGATTTTGGGAAAATGCTAATCTGAGTGCAAAAAAAAAAATCATAAGGATAAATACAAACCTAAAATCATGAACTCCTCAAGAAAATCACATGAATAAACCTTTGTCACCTTGGATTAGGCAAACATTTCTTAGATATGATACCAAAATCATCCATAAAAGAACAAATTGACAGGCTGCATTTCACAAAGAGTTAAATCTTCAGTTCTTTGAACTGCATTGTTAAAGGAAAGAAGAAGCAAAGACAGACTGGGAGAAAATATTTGCAAATATTCATATAGCTAATAGAGGATTTGTATGTAGTAGATAAAAATAACTCAAAACTCAATGAGTAAACAAAAACTCACTGTAAATAGGACAAAGATTTAACATACTCTTTACATAATAAACTTTACACTGGCTATTAGGCACATGAAAAGAGGCTTAGTATTAATCACTAGGCACATACAAACTGAACAACAGTGAGATACCATTAGATGCCTGAAATTGAAAAGACCAACCATATCAAGTATTGATGAGGATGCAGAGACACTTTCAAACACAGCCACCAGGAATATAAAATTTAGAAAACGGCTTGGCTTTAGGGTTAAATCTCAAGAGTTTAAAAATATACCTACATATGATTCAATCATTCTATGCAAGTTTTATTCAATAGAAAAGAAACCACACGTCCATACAAATACTTACACACAAATATTCATAGCAGCTTTATTTGTAATAACCCTCAAGCTGGAAATAGTTAAAATATCCACTAACAGTAGAATGTATGAACCAGCTGTAGTATATCTATACCTTGGAATACTACTCAACAATAAAAATATGCCATTTTTCCTTGTATATAAGCATATACATGTATATGTATATGTTCATATGTATATTCCAATAAAATAGATGATCCTCCAAATGATTACGCTGAGGAAAAGAAGCCAACTTAGAAAAAAGTACATACTGCATAATTCCACTTAAATAAAATTCTAGAAAATGCAAACCAAACTACTGTGGTGAAGAGCAAATCATTGCTTGTCTGAGAAAGGGAGGAGGCAGGGACAGGGGAGGGCTTACAAAAGAGCATGAGGAAAATTTGGGAGGGGGTAGAGAATATGTTCTTTATCTTGGTTATTATGATGATGGTTTTTTTATGGATATATAAATATGTCAAACCTTTCAGATAATGCATTTGAAGTATGTGTCAATTTTTGTCATGTCAAATATATGTCAGTACAAAATGCCGGAAAGAGAGTTATGATCCCTTAATTCTTGAGGATTTTCTCTGGGAATTGATTTTAATTACTAGGCAGCAATTGTCATTTGTATGTGATTGTGTGATGAATGTAATTGTCTAAGGTACTGTCTTATTGTTTTAGCTTAAATCGTTTCTAACAAGTAATACTAAACCAAAATATCTCCAAAACACAATGTTAAAAGACTTCGCTGGAAATCGGATCTAACAAATAAAATGATGTGAGGAGAGGTTTATCTTTTAAGTACCTCTGTGCTATTTGTACTTTAAACTGATATCAGTTTTGGAAATTAAACAGGTTTTGCATGTGAACCTGTCCTAGACAAGTGTTTGCAGACACGAAGATTGTGCACCGATAACACAGCTACACCTGGAGCACTCTCGCACTTAGTGGGTGTGTACTTTGTGGGAAGGGGCAAAATAGTTCAAGGCAATCATTTGGCAAATACTAAAAGTATTTGTTGTCTGTTCACAACATCCAGAAAATAATAGAATATATCGCATGAGGGGTGATTTACACAATGACAAATCTAGGACAGTCTCATAAGCTCTGCACATTACCAGGACGATGCACTGCCTGCTCACTGTCCCTCACTTCTGACATAAAGAAGCAAAGGATCAAAAGTCCAAATCCTTTGTGCCGGGTCAGGCAGCTAGGTTGTTAGGACAGGCATCTCTTGACTCTTGACTACTCTTAAGACACCAACTTACGTTCTTCTATGTCACTCTGCCCTGATGGTTGAGTACAATGATTTTTTTTTCTGTCATGTTAATTTTGTTTGGATCAAATGCTGACATAAAACTTAGAGAGCATGTGGATCTTATTTTGAGAAACTGAGCTATCAGCTTCTGTTAGATTGAGTGAATGCTCACGATTTGTTAGGCATATGTGGAAATAAAAATCTTTAAGGCTGTACATTGGAGAAATGTCCGAAATACACTTTCCTGAGCGTGTTATTATTCTTTACCAGACAACCTCCTAATGGTGACAATAGTATTTCTGTGTGTGGATGAGCCTGAAAAGACAGTACACAACTACCTGTCACCTCTATGCTGTGCATACCTGACATTTGTCATTTGTTTTGTTCTGCTGGCTGCAATTTGAGTATGTTGTTACAGTTTATTCTGAGCTGTGGCTGAAGAATTTTCTTTATAGCTCAATGTCATCTTGATTTGCCTATCACTGCTTTCTACATTTGTGCCAAATTGCTTGAAAATGTTAATCAGTGGCTCATAGAAGGCCTTCCTTCAACTGCCTGTGATGACCTCACTTTGGTTCACTTACTCAATAGCTGTTAGGCTATCCTGTCATTGTTCCTTGAAAATTTTGGTCACATCTTGGGGTAGCTGTATGGTATCATCTGGACTCTCCACTGCAGAATAGGTTATTTTCCAGACTCATCACAGCTCATTTTTTTACACAAAGTGGTATCAAGAGAGTGCTCAAGATCCTGCAAATGTTTTCTGTGATAGGCCCAGGCATCCCAGCCACATAAAAAGGTGAGACATGCTGGTGATGCACATACTAAATTAGTTCTGAAGCTTGTTGTTGGGGCTATTGCATCAGACTTCCAAAGTATATACCGGCTTTATGATTTCAATCTGCACTCATATGCCACATTGAATTATTCATTTATTTAACAGATATTTCTTTTTTTTGATATAATTTATTGTCAAATTGGTGAACATACAGTGTGTAAAGTGTGCTCTTGGTTTTCAGGTAAATTCCTGTGGTTCATTGCTTACATACAACATCCAGCGCTCATCCCAACAAGTGCCCTCCTCAATGCCCATCACTCTTTTACCCCTCTTCCCCACCCTCAGTTTGTTCTTTATGTTTAAGAGTCTTTTGTGGTTTGCCTGCCTCCCTCTCTGTTTCTAACTATTTCTCCCCTCTTCCCTTCCCCCATGGTCTTCTGTTAAGTTTCTCAAGATCCACATATGAGTGAAAACATATTTCTTAATTACTTTGTTGGGTCAGGTGCTAGGGCTTCAGTGGAGAATAAGACAAAAATATTATTTTTCATGGGGGTCATCATCTAGTATTAATTTCACTCTAAACAGTATCTTGTACATATGAATCTAATTATACATCCCCCCCCAAAATATGTGTTAAAGTTTTAACCGCCAGCATCTCAGAATGTGATTATATTTGCAGAAAGAGTTATTGCAAATGTAATTATATAATATGAGATCATAATGGATTATGGCGGGTCCTTAATCCAACATTACTGTTGTCCTTATAAAAGGAACCATGTGAAGAACACAGAGACATGGGGAGAATACCATGTGATAACAGTGGCAGAGAAAGAAGTTATGAAACTCCAAGCTAAGAAATCCCAAACTGTCAGAAGCTGGAAGGACTCTCTATAAGTTTCAGAGGGACCAAGACCTCAGCAGCACCTTAGTTTCAGACCTATAGCTGCCAGAACTGTGAGACCATGAATTTCTATTGTTTAAGCCATGAGGCATGTGGTGCTTTGTTACGGCAGCTCTAGGAAGCCAATGCAAGAGGGAATCAGTGCTTTTATTGGATTAAATTATTGGCTGTTTTTTTTGAGAAATAGTTTCTCTCAAGTTCTCAATCTCCTTTGGTTACTTCCTTCAAGAGAATTTGATGACATGTAAACTCTTCTGAAGAAAATTTCAGTGATAAAGTGCTAAACTTTGGAATTTGGAAAGAATCTTCCAAGATCTTAGTCTCCACCTTCTGCCTAATGCAGTGCTTCCCTCCATAACACGAGCTCTATCATGTTCCTTAGCAAAGTATTTAGAAAAACAAGTGATTAGAGGGGTGTCTGGGTGACTCAGTTGGTTGAGCATCCAACTTTGGCTCAGGTCATGATCTTGCAGTTCATGAGTTTGAGCCCTGCAGTGGGCTCTGTGCTGACAGCTCAGAGTCTGGAGCCTGCTTCGGATTCTGTGTCTCCTTTTCTGTACCACCTCCAGCCTTGCTTGTGTGCTCGCTCTCAAAAATAAATAAATATTTTAAAAATTAAAAAAAAAAGAAAAACAAGTGATTACTAACTTATAGGGTGATACATTACACTTAAAAGTTTTTTATTTGTTGCTTAATTGTGATTAATACATATAGCATAAAGTTTACTATCTTAACCATTTTAATTGTACATTTAAGTAGTGGTAAACATATTTATATTATTATGAAATTGATTTAAAAAATGTTTGCAAGACCACAACCCAAATCTGTTCAACTTTCCATGTCCCATTTGGAAGCTCCACTAGAAAGTTCTTTTCTTCTGGTGATTCCTAGGAGGTATTATTATCTTCTTGGCTATGACCTGAGCTCATTCTAATTCTACCCTTCAGAGTTGATGAAAGTGGCATAATGACTTTCTTGCATGAAAACCCTGTAAATTATGATTGTTGTTGTTATTTGCCTCCCAGGAATTCTATAAAGTATTTATAATTAGCGAGGCAGCAAAAGCCTTCTTACTTATGTCTAATATTCCTTGGATTTTTATCTCTTTTCTTCATTTCCACAATGATTACTCTGGTATAATTCACTTTCGTCATGTTGTTCTTCTCCCCCTTCCCCCAATGGAGATTTTCTCCAGCATTTTGTTTTTATTTTTGTTTTGTTTCAAGTTTTTACTTAAATTCCATTTAGCTAACGTATAGTAATGTAATATCTCTTCCTGTTCTTTGATTTCCATAAATCTCTTTCAACTTTTCAAAACTATCATGTAGCTTAACAAAATTATTAGGAGAGTATTTTAAACACATTTTTATGTCACATTCCTTCTCTAGGACCTGTATGTTATTCTTCCACTTCCTGTATGAGTCAATCTAATTCCTCAGGGCAATGTTCAGAGTCTTTTATTAATGTTCCCTCCATACCTGTCCAAATTACATCTCTACTCTTCTCGGTATGCCCCTCCTCCTGCCTCCTTTGAGCCAGTCTTAAGATGTTGTTGTATTTCCTAATGCCATCTTTCAAGACACAAATGGGGCTTCGATTTTACTGATGACCTTGGTCAGTATGTTTAGTTTCACGGAACTTAGATTTTCCTCAACTGTAAAGTGAGGATGATAACTATGGAATCAACATCACTGTAGTTGTAGTTGAGAATTAAATGAGAAAAGCCAAGAAAAAATGCTTGGTAAAGTGCTTCATAGCAAAAAAATCAAGCCATTGTCATGTTTTTATTTATGTTATTTTTGTACTTTTGACAGGATGGCCTTTTTATGTATATGGATTTTATTTCTTTGGTTAGAATTTAAGATTTTTAGAGGCAAGAACCAGGTCTTAAGCCTCTTTTGAACTCTCTGTAGCCATTGGTACAATACGGCCATATAGCATTAAATTAAATCCTGTATTTAATGAATATGTGATGACAATTTTTCAAATAAGAGTTAGATCAGGAGATGTAGTGGAAGGCTGGCAGATGGCATGTGTCATTCCATCCCTTATTAAGATATGTACAGATCTGTATTCTAAAGAGAAATGTTTTCTGTCACTGTAGCAACATTGAAGCTGTTTTGACAACATTATGATCAGGGTATCTGTGCAGCAGCTACAAGATTGCTAGCAACGAATATGGGTATTTGTGCAATGACTGTGTATTTGTCTATATGTCTTTGGTCGGATGTGTAAATGATGGAAAACTTTTCATTAAGAAGTGGTTTTGAAAAAGGTAATTTCCTGGAATCACTGTGATGTATGCTAAAGAAAAAGGTACTAAACTCATTCTTTGGAGCAAGAGACTGTGATGTTCTCCAAAGTATGTGTTCTGCCATGTGTTGACGATTGCGTCTCCCTGTATGATCACGTAAAGTTCTACATTAGCCACAATCTGTACCATCATTTAATGGTTATGCAGTATCATCTCAAATGTGATTATAATGCAGAGCAAATTTTGTTTTGATACAGAAATTAAGGTATCATAAGTGTTCACAAATGGACTACAAAGTCACTAGGAAGGCTCCTTTTGAATTTCCTTAATATTTGGCATATCATATGTTTGCCCAGCTAGGATAGTGGTTTATTTTCATTACCTAGATTCTGTTTTTTCTTCTGCTTTACATGTTAACCTTTGTGGATTATTATGTACTTTCTTACCATGGTCCAACTTTTAAAAGAATTCATTAATTTAGCAAATATTTACTGAGTGCCTTCTCTGTACCAGACCGTATTTGAGGAGCAGGGGAGAAGCCATTAAATAAAACAGACACAATCACCGCCCTAAAGAGATTACATAATCAATTAAGTTACAAGTAAAACTAAAGATGACTTTAATTTTTGCAAAGAAACAACAGGCTACATATAAGTGATGCCAAAAACAAATTAAACTAAAAATGGTTAATCTAATTGGTATCATGTAGCAGCACTAACTCAATACACCTTTTAGAAATTTCGTTTCAAATTTACAAGGCCAACGAATTACAATGAATTTCTGTGGCAAAGAGTAATGCCATTTCTTATACAAATTAAGGTCTATTACTTCAAAATACTTCTACATTTTCAGAATGCTTGGTTTATTTTCATTAAACTATGAATTATGCTTCAGTGTCTGTGGTTTTATGAATTAAAGATTTAAAATGCTTTTGTTGATATAAACACATTATTCTTTTAACGTTTCATCTTGTTTCTTTGTGTAACTCCACTTCTCTTCTAAAGTTGAAAAATGCCTGTTATAAAACCAGGTTGTCATCTGTTCATTAAATGTTATGTAGAAGATACAGGATTTTTTTGTTTGTTTTTTGTAGTGATTCAGAGTGTCAACAATTTCCCTGTAAATAAAGATGATAGTATGTTATTTAATTTATATAAGTAATTTTTATTAAATGTAGGTCTTTATTAAATGTAAATTGATTGCTAAATAGTCACATCTCTTAGTGACTATGTAGGAGTTAGTTGAGAAATAATCTATGTTATTCTCTGATAGGTAAATAATGAATGAGATTTTCTACATACTTTGTTTTGCTCAGCATTTTAAAAAGAATTTTCTATCATATATCTAGTTTTCTAAGCCCCAGGGAAGGGTTATTGTTGGGGTTTGGCCTGCAGTATGAAAATATAGCTGTGAAATAAAAATCAAATGACAATTGAAATTTACTTTTCCATTTGGCAGTCTTTATATTTTTTTTATTTATTTATTTAACTTATTTATTTTTAATGTTTATTTTGAGAGAGAGAGCTTGCACATGTGGAAGGGGCAGAGAGGGAGAGACAGAATCNGGGGAAGAGAGTGAATCCCAAGCAGGCTCTGTAGTGTCAGTGCAGAGCCCGAAGCAGGGCTGGAACTCATGAACCGTGAAATCATGACCTGAGCCAAAATCAAGAGTCAGATGCTTAACCAAGTGAGCCACCAAGGTGTCCCTGCAGTCTTCATATTTTAAATGGCATTGTATTTAGGCTAAGGTATTTCCTAGTGAAGGTAGTATAAACTTGGGAGTGAGACATGTTATAAAATTCAATTCTTGGCTTTTCTAATTCTGTTTATTATAAGTTGCATATAACCTCTCATGATACTACTTGGAAATACAAATTAGTATTTGTTGTGGTGTTCCAGAGAATTAGAAATAATCCTCACTTTTCTTTTTCAATTTGTTGTTTAGAGGCTCTTTTCCCCACTCTGAAGATCTTTGAAAAGGAGATAACACTCTCCCCACTTCCCTGCGATTGTTCATACTGTCAAAATCTCCCTAGAGATGACTCCTTGCTATATTGTGGAATTGAACAATGTCCAATTCAATTTAATACATTACTATGTCAAATGCTATCCCAGTTTTTTAAGAGGTCGATCCTCACAGCATACTTTAGAAACAGATTGAGACTATAACTTTGCAACTTAATATTTTATCAGATGCTTTAGATACTAGGTCTCCTTTCCAATCTTATTGTATTGGACCATATTGTAGCACAGTGTATAATCTGAAACCACTGGCTTAAGGTGTATCTCAAAAGTATATATGATTTTGTCCAGCAGAGTGGGCTTTTTTTCAACATTGTTTTTTCCTTCATACCACTACGTTATTTAGTCACTTCTGTTGTAATGTAGGAATTTGGGGGAGGGTGGTAATATGCCCATGAGGTGCTCAGAAAGTTTATGTGCAAATATAAGGTAAACTTGTCTTGGGATATCATATTCATATATATTTGACAACAGGGTATCATTATATGACAAAAGACATAAAGAATAAATTCTAGTGAAAAATATTAACTAATCTACTGAGATAGATAAGCTATATTTTAGGCACAGTTTAAAAAGAAATATGTGATTAGATTCATAAAAATGGTAACACAAAATACTTTAATTCAAGGAAGACTTGCAGGCCTTTGCTATGCTATCTTTATCTGTCTGAGGTATTCTTTAATTTGTGCTCCTACTTAAATTTCCTATATTTTTCTGCAGAATCAGACACTCATTCTGTGAAAGACTTTTCAAGCTCTTCCAGAATTCCGGATACATTACATGGCCTTGTTACTTATTGTTGTTGTAAAAATACTGCTGAGAAAAATATTGGGAAAAGACTGCCATCACATTATTTTTTTTTCTTTTTCTGAGTGTACTATCACAAAGCAACACAGATGGTTCTCTACTGTTTTATATTAACTGTATGCTTATTATCTCTTCTTTTGAATTTGGAGAAACCTAACAATTCTTTCCTTTTGACAGCCTGCTTGCCTTAAAACCTTTTGTGAATGTTCCTCATTTCTGGGATTATTCTCATGAAGAATGCCTTTTGGAGCGAGGCAGTAGGTAGATGTGGTTATCTGTTCAGTGTTTCCTGGGTTGTTGAAGATGATAAAACGAAGACTTGACGATCAGTTATACAACAGAACTACATTCTGAAGGGCTTCGGAATGTTCCTGTAATGTTTCTGCTCTGAAATTGAAAGGGAGTGAGAAATCACTGTTTAGATCCTTATGTATCTATCTGGAAGCTAGATTATACAGAGTGCTTCTGTGCAAAAAAGTCCTTTTAGGAAGAACCACAAATCTTTAAAAGAGCTTTAAACTAAAACATTTAAAATGTTCAAGTGCATAAAGATGTATTCTTAAATAATTACTGGTTGGACTTGATTTGAGACAAAGGTACTGAACTATCTGACACAATGATCAACAAAGTATAAAAGTCTTTGTATATAGACACACAAACTACTGTTGCTAGCTCTGCCTGTTTTAGCTACTTGTGACTTAAACTCTTTGAGTAACTGCTTCCCTCTTTGTAAACTAGGCGACTTACACTAATTCCCAAACATAGCTTTCACTTAAAATTATCAGATGCCTGAGTTCTTTTGAATAGTATGTGTTTCTGTGGATAAAGTAAAAAGTAATGAAATGATTACATAACTATGAAATACTTATTAAGTGAAGCCAGTTAAGCTAAGCTTCTATAAATCTTTTAATAGGCTACTGAATCATGAGTTTGAATATTTTCTCATGAAAACATTCATAGAGACATGAAGCACAGTGTGCACAGGACAGAGAATAAGATCTCTGTCTTTTCATCTTAACCTTGTATGGATTTTACAAGTGTCACTTATGTAGAATCATTTGGCCATGCCTATAGGAGGCCAGTACTCTTTAACACTGGACTAAACTGAAAAACAGATCAAGGATTCTGCTACTGGTGTCCTTAGAATCATGTTCCTTTGCTGGCTTCTTTTTCTACTTTGTGACCTCTTACAGAATTTACTACCTGGACCTAGTTTTTATATGGGCCAACCACCCTGTTAGATTGAAGATTTCTTGGGATTGCAAACTAGGCTTTGATTATATTTTCTGCAATCCTTAAAAATGGCTTAACATCTAGTCATTTTGTAAATATTTACTGACTTAAATTCATCTGCTTTTATTTATATGTCCGCCTCAAAGATTAGATTGACAACTTTTGGACATGTAGTAGATTTCCTGATCTGTGTGATCAAATCAGGTTCGGAATGACATTTGCAGTAGCATATGTGGTCAGACACAGGTGGCTGGGATGACCAGAATGTTCTAAGGCTGACCTATAACCCAAGGTTCCAGTTTGAGAGGTGACCATAGCCGGTGGCCTGGAGGCTTGCCAAAAGTAAGGATTTTCAAGGCTGATCTTATCCAACTGCATGTTTTAAATTATAAGACACTACCCCAAACTTTGTATACCCATTTACTAGGTCATCATGTTTGGCACTTAGTTGTAGGATGATTTTAATTTAAGAACTCTGGCATCTCAGTAGGGAGGTAGGAGGTGCAAAAGCAGTGTTGTTCAAAAGTTCCTGTCAGAAAACGAACGACCGTGAAAAGTGTCACTGAAACAATAGGTCAGTTCAGGGAATCACCCTAATAAATATCTGGCCCAGATCCTAAATTAAATTCTGATTAACAGATCTACTGGTTCTTGATTTTACGATTTGGCCGAAGAATAAGGTGATAATTTACCTGTGCTATTAAACTGGAAGAATGGTCAGACAATTAGAATGAAGAATTAGAATGTTAGAGCAGTTGCTACGACTTCTTAGAATGCACCCGTGCTGAGTTTCAAGCCAAGTGCCCGCAAATTACTGTGACCATAATTGTAAGCACAATTAAATTGCCTTTGAGTATAAGGAAACCTTCAACTCCTGTGTCATTTAATGGCAGATATCTTCATGACTATTTTGTCTGCCTGAAAAAGAGGAATAAATCAGAGCTACAATTATTGTGATAAAAGGTAACTCCTATCAGCTGAACTGGGTTAAAGTAAAACACAAAGAAATCAAAGGTGCAAATTAAATTTCCATAATGATAAAAATTTGCATGATATCAAACAGTGAGATACCCTATTAGTTGATAAATAACCTCACTGCTATGTACCTTAACATCTCTTTCTCACATTTTATGATAATTATTTGTTGCTGGGGGACATTTGTTAAGAAAATATTCAACACTCACCCACAGAAAGTTCACAAAATACAGTTTTCTAATTTTAGGATAAATCAAATACATTCTTTGATTTGTGCTGTGTCTACAGAATTTTGCTGAGATGATTGCAGTTGATTTATGGCAATCACAATGTTAAAACAAGTAAAACAAAGAAATGGTAATAGTATAATTAGTGTATTTTGATGTAGATATGTGTTATTAATAAAAATATCCATAAGTAGTTCTTTTTGGAAATTTGATATATGGGAATATTAAATATAGTTCTTGGATCAGATGACCAAGGTGTTCATTAGGCAACTTTTAAATTATTCTTTTCTGTTTCTGTGCACCATTTCATTTCATTTCCATCCTGTTTATTCCTTAGAAAAGATAGATGGTCTATACTGATAATGTCTTTCAAAGCAAGGGTGAGAATTCAATTTCTGTCTTTCAGTTTTTTCATCAAAGATTTTAAAGGTCAATTTTACATATGATGTAAGTTACCTAATTGGGGTTCTTGAGTAACAGAAGGAGACAAAGTAGAACATGATTCCCAAAACTATGTTCTAGTTTAGAAAAATAATAACCATAATAAATTGTTCAAAGAACAATAATAGTCAGTATAGTTACAGTAATAGTTAACTTTTACTGAAGTGTGTGTCAGACATTGTGTCCAGATTAAAATAATCATTTATCCTCTTATAAGCTATGTTTGCTGTGAGGTAGTTCCCATGTTATCCTCTTTCTATAGATCATCAGACCAGGATACTATGTGTATATTTATGCATATTTTCATATAAGTGTACATGTATATTCATGCAAACAATGGAATAATCAGACTTACATGTAATTTTAAATCTGAATTTTTCCTATAGCACTATGTTAAATCTTTCCAAATCAGTAGAGCTAAATCATCCCCTTTTTGGCTATGTAACACTTTGATTCTATTGACAGATAATCCGGTTGATTATAGAGACATTTTACTAATTCAGTTGTCTGTTCCATTATTTTGAGTGAAATTGCTGGGTCAGAGTGTTCCTCTCATTTAAGTATTGATACATACTGGGAACTCCTGTCCAGAAACGTTTTACCAATGCACACCCAAATCAGTACTGTATCTGAGGTCTCATGTTTCCCATCTCTTATCAGCACTTGGTGTTATCAATTTCATTTATTGTTGAAAGCTTCTTGACATAAATGGATGGGGTAGCATGTTATTACTTCAATTTGTATTTCTTTATTACAGCTAAAGTTTTCTTTCATTGTATTCATTCAAGATTTTTACACTTCATTTTATAAAGTGTCTGGAAAGTGCCTTGCCTTCCATTCTAAGGAAGAGTTTTTTCTTAAGTACCTGTATCAGTCTGTAATCTATGGAGTTGTTTTCCTATGGGTTATAATCATTTGCTATCATTAAATTAGCCCCGATTGATCAGGGAGGGCCCTTTGATGCAAGCTCTTATGGTTCTATTGATATTTGCCACAATTTTTTATTTAAAAGAATTTTTTTAAATGTTGGAGAGAGAGAGAGAGAGAGCAAGCACATGGAAGGGGGCAGATAGGAAGATACAGGATCTGAAGCTCTGAACTGTCAGCACAGAGTTTGATGCGGGGCTTGGAGCCACAAACCACAAGATCATGACCTAAGCCCAACTGGGACAATTAACCATCTGAGACACACAGGGGCATCAAGTATTTGCTACTGTTTTTTAAAGCACATTTTTACTTTCTGACCCAGCAAGAAAAAAGGAGTAAGAAAAATCACCATTGGGCAATTGCCAATAATGACTGTTTTAGACAGAATCATTAGTAGATTATAAAACTAACAGGTGAATGTGTGACAAGGAATTGGATGATTATATGTCCTCAAAATATCTTCTACAAGGGCGGTGGCGTGCGGAGGCTAGGTGGCTCAGTTGGTTAAGCATCAGACACATTTCCACTCAGGTCATGACCTAGCGGTTCAGGAGTTTGAGATCCGTCTTCTTGGGATTCTCTCTCTCCTTTTATCTCTGTTACTCCCTGGCTTGCTCTTGCTTGCTCTCTCTCTCTCTTTCTGTCAAAATAAAAAAATAAAAATATATCTTCTACATGGTACTATAATTACAAAGTAAAAATGAATAATTTTAAAGTGGAGAAAACTGTGACTCTATCTTAACCAAATACTTGAAGTTTACATTACTAGTAATAAGGTAAATACATTTATTTATGTATCTCTTGATAGGATGTACTGAGAAGTACACACACACTTGATGACAGTCCTTTCCCAAAGGCATAACCTGCATCTAATCATGAGGGAACATCACGGAAATTCAGACTGAGATATTCTACAAAATGACTGACCTATACTCTTGAAAAATGTCAAGGTCCTGAAAGTCTGCGAAGATTGAGGAAACTGCTAGACTTCATATAAAGAAATATGACAGCTAAATGCAACACTGGATCCTGAATTAGATCCTGAATCAGGAAAAAGAAAAGTTTCTTTCGCTATAAAGTTCCTAAGTGAGATATTGACAAAATTTGAATACACTTTCTAGATTAGATTGTAGTTCGTTTTCTGATTGATAATTGCAGCTATGATTATATCAATAAATATCTTTATTTTAAAAAGCTACTGAATCATTCAAGGGTCAGCCACATTGAATCTTCAACATACTTTCCAGTGGTTCAGAAAAAATAAAGTTGTGTAAACACATACAGAGAGAAGGGAATAGGGAAGTAGGGAGAGAAGTAAATGAGTTAAAATATTAACATTTGAGGGTTTTGGTAACATGTATGAGAAGTCTTTGTACTATTTTTGTTATTTTATGTAAGTCCAAATATTTCAACACAAAAAGTTTGCCCTTGACTCTATTCTGGTATCAGTCCATTCTTTGTTGATTTATATGTTCTGCTTTTTAGAGTGCCATAATGTTCTTTAATGGAATGAAAACATTTTAGTTTATCCTTTTGCTGAAATTTCTAATTGAACTGCATTTTCCCTATAGGCCAGAAGATGCAAAAAAGGATCAAACTGGGGTTTTGATCCCCCACTAACCCTGATGCTAATTATGAATATGGTTAAGAGGTCTATGGCCTAATTGAGGCCATGTAAGTTAAGCTATCATATGGATAAGTTATCATATAGCAATAACTTAAATGTATTTAGTGTGTTTGTATTTCTCTATGAGCTATATTATTTTTATCTCATTCAGGTTATTAAGAACATCTTAAAACATACTTAGGATATTACTATTTAAGACCAAATATACATTTTTATTTGTATGGTGTTGTGATATGATTTAAGGTCTTCTGGTGCTAACATAGATACTGTAGCTTTGATTCATGCCATGAGACTGTTGAGATGAGTTTCTTCTGGCACTTTTAATAAGCCTGCCTTATACTTACTCTCTTTTGCACAAAAGGGATCTGTATTGAAGACCATAGTATATTTAAAAGATAATAGCAGGCTTTCAAAAATTAGAACCGATTCTATAGGTCTGTGGGTTTCCCTAACACAGGATATACTGACTATATCATGCACAAACCTAGGTTTGGAAGCAAGGCAAGTGTACGTTGAAGGCAGTGAGGACCATAGAACTCTGGACAGAAATACAAAACCTCCAGTACTTAGACAATCTGGAAGTGCACTGGGAAAGGAAGGGACATAACAGAGCTAGTGTAAGAAAAAAGTACAAAGAAAAACATATTCTCAAAAGTAGAGCTAAGTTAGAGATTCTAAGAAGACAAAGATGCAGTAAATTATGCAACAAAACCTACAATTAAATGTAATTTATAGTGACATAAAAATAGTTCCCCATTTAGCAAAGCCTCTCTGGGAAAAATATCTCATAAAGCCCAAGGTAGTGCTGATGCTTTGTGCTGCATTCTAATTGTCTTCCGAATCTTTCTTTGGGTGCTTTAATTAACCTTTGTCACCCAGTCCTCAGCCCAGTCCTCAACCATGGCTGAGCTCCTGCAGAATTATGATCCTGTTCAGCACTGGGTCACCAAATTGAATGATGCAAGGTTGCTACTGTAGGACTTTTCTCCATTCTGGGACTATGGTGTGAAATGAACCATGAAGAAAATTTGGTGATCCTGGACTGTTGTGTATTTTAGTTTTTACTTCTCTCCCTGAATACTTCCCCTTTCCTCAGATGAAGTGATACACATTATTTGTAAATATCTACAGGAAAGCTCAGTAAATGTATTATTATTTTGATGAAAAACTTTTTAGAAAGGATCCAATAGAGTATTTGGGGGACATTTTAAGATCACATAAATCAATGTCGTGTGAATGCTCAACACAATTGTCAGAACCAGTTCGACCTTCTCAGCCTTGCTTCTGCTTCATGGAGTACAGAGTGCCTGAGGAAGATTAGGAACTAATGAGGGGAAGTAGCTAGTCTCTGAGTGACACAGGCCTTTTGGAGAACTAAACTGGCAGACACTTGGAATTACACTTAGGTTACTTTTAGAGGATAAAATTATCCCTGGTAACCCCAAATCTGATTTCTTTTTCTGCTTTTTATGTTTTAGTTTTTGTTTAGATTCCACACAGGAGTGAGATCATACAATATTTGTCTTCCTCTGATTTATTTCACTCAGCATAATATCCTCAAGATCCACCCATATTGTCACAAATTGTAGGATTTCCTTATTTTTAATAGCTGAATGATAATTCATTGTGTGTGTATACACACTTACACACACATATCACTACTAACTCATCCAGCCATCAGTGAATGCACACTTGTCTTGGCTATTGTTAGTAATGCAGCAATGAAAATGGTGGTATAGATAGCTTTTCAAGTTAGTGTTTTCATTTCTTTGGATTTAGTCTCAGAGGGTTAATTGCTGGAGCGCATGATAATCATACTTTCAATTTTTTGAGGGAATCTATTTCTTTCGATTTATAATCTTAGATTCTGGTAGACAGCCTAGCTCATAAAGGGCTTTTGGTAAATATCTGTTGAAGAACAAACTATAGGAAACCTAAAATGAAAATACCTGCCATTTGCTAAGCACTTAAATGTGCCATTCACTGTGTTTTTACATGAATTATTTCATCCACTCAGCAATCGTATAAGGTATCAAATTTTTATAAATGAGAAAATGGAAGCCTAAAGAGGTTAAATGAATTGCCTAATCTAAAAAAACTAGAAAATGTCAGGGCTGAGATTGGAATGCATGTGTCTTATTTCAAACAATCATGAACTAAACCACTATTTTTACTGGGGAATAACAGAACCTGAATAACCTTGCAAAGAGAGGATTACATTTTTCTTAAAATTGAGGGATATCAAATTTTTTAATGTTTTATTTATTTTTTGAGAGAGAGAGAAAGACAGTGTAAGCAGGGGAGAGTCAGAGAGAGGGAGATACAGAATCTGAAGACAGGCTTCAAGCTCTGAGCTTTCAGCACAGAGCCCAACACGGGCTTGAACCCATGAACCATGAGATCACGACCTGAGCCGAAGTCGGCCACTTAACCAACTGAGCCACCCAGGTGCCCCAAGGGATATCAAATTTTAACCTGTCTAGTCAGATGTAAATAAGGAGTTATAAAAGTCCAAGGGTTGGTTAAGATATATGCTGCATTATACTCCCTCTGTGAGGAGCAATGATCAGTTATCAGAATTACTTGGCAGACTGTATTAGTTTTCTATGGCTGCTGTAACTAGTCAAAATTAGTGACTTAAAGCAACAGAAATATATTTTCTCATAATTCTTGGAGTCACAAGTCTGAAGTCTGAAATAATGGTCAGCAGGGATGTGATCCCTCCACTGAATCTAGGGAAGAACTGATTCCTTGCCTCTTCTAGCATCTGATAGCCTTTGGTATTCCTTGGTTTGTAGCCCTTTCTCTTTAATCTCTGCCTCTGTCTTCACACTGCCTTCTTTTCTGGATGTGCTATCTCCCTTTGCTTCTCTTTTATAAAGACACTTGTGAAGTGTCTTTAGAGCCCTTCTGGATAATACAGGGCAATTTTATTTCAAAATTATTTATTTCACTACCTCTGCAAACGGCCTTTATCTAAATAACATAATATTTCCAAGTTCCAGGGATTAGGACTTGAAATCTTTGAGTGGCCATTATTCAACCTACTGCAGGGACTTACCAAGAAAGGCTTTGTGGGGGAAGCAGGAACTCATCAATCTGAATAGTGCAGATAAAGACTGTTACTAGAATTGAGAAAAGAGGGGAATCATTTGGCCTTTGATTTTGAGAGAAAGCTTCATGAAAGTAGATTTTCAGCTGCATTGGGAGGACTATATAAGATTTTTGGAGAAATGGTGAGTAGAGACCTTGAGCTGGGAATGCCTAAGATAAATTTGGTGACAATGAAGAGGTCAATTTAGTAGGATCTGGTAAATATTACTCAGGACAGTCAGTATTCATCTATTGTTAAGTGATTAATGTAAAACATTTTTTCCCAAAAAAACTTGATGTGCCTGAATTATTAAATGTGAGGCAGTGTCTTCTAATAATAACCCATTTTCTAGCAGATGTCAAAGGAGCGGTCCGGAAATCCCAAATGTTCCTCCATATGCATATGGAGAAAGCTGTTTGTCTCCCTAGATTAGAGCTCGAAATGCACACTATCAATGAGTCTCTGAGATCCCTGAGGGGAATGTGCTCCAAAGATACAAATACCTTTAGGAAAATTGAGGTAATGTCTAGGGATTTGAGAAGTAGAGCCTCAGCTCTTGAAAGATGATCAGTCTTTACTGATGCCGCCTCATTATAAATATAAGTCCTCATTTACCCAAGTCCTTTGCCCAGTGCTTTCAGCTCAGTTTTATGTCTCACAGCAGCTGATCACTTGGGGCTAAAAGGAAGTCTGATAACTTGATTTTTGCAAAAGATGTATTTATTCTGTTGGGGAATACCATCATTTTTCTTCATTTTCTCTGACATTTTGTCCATTACATTCTGAGTTTGCCCATAAGACAGAAATAAATAGCTCAGTCTTCTTTAAAAACAAAGTGTGAATGGAATAAATTTAGAAGCTGCTTGGTGCTCCTGATGCTGATCGAGGAGTGTCTTCAATTTATTCAGTTCCTGTTTTATTCCTAAAGGAGACTAGTTATTTATTTTGGTCCATGGGAAGAGCTCTCGGCATTATGGATACAGCCAAAATAATTATGAGTAATAGTTGAGCGTAACTATAGCCAAGTTAAAGACCTGACTGAAAACCTTACCTGTTTTGTAAGGTAAAAAGCAGTAGCCCTATACCTAGACAGATTATAGTTGTAACTAACACTTTAGTGTTTAAAGTCCTACTCTACTGCAAATGAACTGTGTATTTGTGTTTCTGAGTGTAGCATTGGTGTGGAGGTCTTCAATGTCTTTCTGCTTTATTTTCATAGGGCAGAGGGGTGGGAACTGTAATTCTGAGAAAACTGTGACTCACTTGTCTGTCAAAATAGAGGGTTCTTTCAAGCAGCAATTTCACCACGAAACCCTTTTGGTGTATAAGGATCAGAGTACTCTTAAAGGAAGTGGAATTCAAGAGTACTCTTCAAAGCAACTTCTAGTCTTTCTTATCCTTCCTTAGCTTTTGAAGAATGTTAAGGACTCTGCTGTCGCTTTGAATTTTCTCCACGTGCACTTCTTAACCCTGAGACTTGGGTCTCACTTGGGTTTCATCACCCAGGTGATAAGTTGGTTAGGGAGAGAAAACTAATATCCTAATCCTGTTATTATTTTTTAAAATGCTTATTCATTTTTGAGAGAGGGAGAGAGAGAGAGAGAGCATGCATGAGTGGCAGAGGATTAGAGAGAGAGGGAGACATAGAATCTGAAGCAGGCTGCAGGCTCCAGGCTCTGAGCTGTCAGCACAGAGCCCAATGTGGGTCTCAAACCCATGAACTGTGAGACCATAGCCTAAGCTGAAGTCAGACACATAACTGACCGAGCCACCCAGGGTACCTCTCAACCTGTTTTAATGCTGATTTATGTACTAGGAAATTTCTTGATGTCCCAGCCTTGTACTCAATAGTGTGGGGCATGATCTAAAGAAAATAGATATAATTGGATAGCTCCAGATTTAGGTGAAAGAAATTTTAAGATGTAAGTAGTGCTGGAATAAGTTGGAGAATGGAATTAGATAAATATAGGAAAGTCTGGAAGAATGATGGCCAGATATTATAAATTCAAGTACATATGTTTGCTCTGCTAACATGAGGATGTGCATAGAATTTTAAAGGAGTTTTGACTCAAGGTTTCTTGTCCTCATGTTCAGTTTATATATGATCTTAAGTATTATTTGATAGTGATGCTCTTCTCTATTTGAATAGGTACAGACTCCATAGGTTACAAACTCTGGCATGTATAATATAAAATCATTTTTTAAAGAAAATTTTCAATATCAATTAATTTCTATCCTGACCTATATTCCATCATCTTCATTCCACATAGACACTTGCAGCATTTTCAAAATAAGTTCTAGATATCCTAGGCCAATTCTCTCCTCTGTGGTAGGCAGAATTCTACCCCAGAATTCCTGCCTTCTGGAGTTCATATGCTTTCAGCTAATCAAGTGTGAATCCTGGTACTGATGTGAATGAATTTTGAAGGTATAATTAAGGTCCCAAATCAGTTCATTTTAAAAAAGGGAGATTATCTGGATGAATCTGACCTAATAGTGTGGGCCCTTTAGATCTGGATTTAGAGATCAGAGACAGATTGGAAGCTTGAGAAGAATTTGATGTGGACAAGATGGATTGCATCCAAGACAGAAGGGACCATATAGAAAGGAACTCAGGCAGTCTCTAGAGTTCAGTGTTCTGCTTGGCCTCTAGAAGCTGAGAGCAGCCCCTGGCTGATAGCTGGCCAGGGACAAGGACCTTAGTCCTACAGGCACAAAAAACTGATTCCGTCAACAACCTTAACAGGTTAGGAAGCAGATTTTTCCTAATCCTCTAGACAAGAACTCAGCCTGACAGACACCTTAATTTCAGCCTTGTGTTACCCTGAGCAAGCACTCAGTGTGGCCACTCAAGACTTTTGACCCACAGAACTATAACTAATAGGTATTATTTTAAGTCTCCTAAGTTTGTGGTGATTTGCTACACAGCAATAGCTAACTAAAATAGCCTCTTTCCTTGAAGGTTGTTTAAGAGTTCTAATAGGTCAACATAATGTCAAGGTCCTGGAGGGGATCGAAATCAGGAAATAGCACCAGGTACTCAGTTGCAATCGGTCCCAGTCAGATACCCGTTGCTGCACCATCATCTATTCCTTGTTCCCACCTGCAGTCTCAGCAGGCCTTGTGCACTAGCCTTTGTTGTATATTCTCAGTCCTGGCTGTTGTCTGGTCCATGCTGGTATCTGTTGCTGTATCCCTCTTTACACACCACTTGCCTCTCTGGGCTGAGCCCTTGGCGTCTCTGTGAAGCTGACCTCAGGATCAGGTACCAAGAGTCTTTCTGTACGCATTTCTAATTCATTGTTCTTTAGCCTCTGGACATAGGATTTTTCTACAAGGCTGGAAAAATTCCTGGAGCTGGAGCCTCATTAGGGAAGATTGTCCTCTGTGCTCTCAAAATTCTGTATTTATTTGACGTGTTTTTTTTTATCATTTTCAGCTCTCCATTTCTCTAACCCCCACACCAGATGTTTGACCCAAGAAAGGCTCAGGATATAAATTTCCTTTTTTAGAGATCATCTTTACATCCAACTCTATGGCTTTCCTTCTCAACACCTTACAGGAAATTCATATATCCCCTTGAATGGGAACACCCTGTATAGCAAGCCATCTTCCAGTTTTATTTATCTCAGACCTGGATTTGGGGATACTAAATTAAAAGCTGATAATTTGACTCATTTGTTTTTTGGTTTTGCTCTGACAAGTCCATCCTGAATAAAGGTGATGGGATAGAAGAGGACTGTGGGGAAGAAACAGATGAATTAATGCTTTAAACACTTTGATACATATTTTATAATTATATTTTAATGATTTACATATTCCCTTACCATACATTTTTTTATAGTAAATTAAGAAAGGTGGAGCTATTTAAAGAGAACACAAGTGTCTATTTCTCAATTAAAATTACTCAAGAATAATGAATCTGAGGAAGTAAAAGTATTTTCTCTAGGACAGGATGTTTAAAACAAAGTTGTTTCAGAAAGATTAAAAAATTACTTTAATTAGCCTGGTGTTGCATAATATTTTTCAAATATTTATCAAGATAAATATTTTATTAAGATTTTTCAAATCTTAATCCCATTTTGAAAGGATAATTGATAAAGATGAAGCTTTGGAAAGTTCTTCTGGGGAAATTAGCCTCTAAGTGTTCTGATCTTTGATATGTTACTTTAACACAGTGGATTCTATTTTTTTTTCACTTGAAAGAACATTTTTATTAGATTGTGAAGATAGTTTAGCAAAATAATTAAGAGATTAGTGTAACAATAAAATAGTAGGACTCTAAGGGACTTAGTGACAGTTTGTTTTAAATTTTGACCATAATACCACAGTGCGTGTACCTGACTTACCCTTGTTTATAAAGGACAGTTATTAAATTCCAGCCTGCTCTGTAAATCAGTCAAAGTTTAAACTATGTTTAGGTCAAAGATTTAAAATATCTCTATTTATTTCAGTCACTCCTGATAAATACGTTTGAAGAAAAAAAAAATGGATCCATGTGCGAAAGGTTTATAAAACAGTTTTAGATTTTGGCTTTAAAAATTTTTTTTAAGAAATAAGCTAATTTAATGTATTCTGCAGATGGAAAACCCAGTTTATATTTCTCATTTGAAAACTTGCTCTGTGTTAATGAAATGTTTCTACAAAGGCAAGTGATAGGGAGAGGACTGTGTTGATAGCACTGTATCAAAGACCCGTGTTTTTAAATATGACAAAGTTGTTGCTAGCTGAGGGTTAAATGCTTTTGTGTAAGCATTGTATATGAAGTAAAACTTACAGGCAAATCTTACAATTTATTAATTAAAAGTGGTATCTATAAATGGTAAGGGGTAATATTTGTGAATATCAAGTTTTAGCAATATCGTCTTATTCACATTTGGGGCACTCTATTAACTGGTAGATATTAGCGTTGAGTGCATCGGGTTTGCCATTAGAAATGAAACAACTGGCTTAGCACACCGCTTCTTGTCTTTGGGCATTTTACATCATTTGGTAGTTATTGAGCAGACATCAGAGAGTAAGGGAAGAACATGGGTCTAGAAATTAGGAAACAAATTGTATTAAGATCCTTACCATTGCAAATGCTAGAAACTCAACTTGTACAGATTAAACAGTGGAAGTACAAGGAGCTTCAACTATAGCCCGAGACAGTTTCCAGTGATGTCAACATTAGCTCTCTTCCCGTTTTCTCCACTCTACCTTTTAGCTTGGTTTGTTTTGAGAACAGCATAAATCTAAAGAGAAGTGTGACTTTTAAAGAACTCTCATGGCCTTGCCTGAGCTGCACTTGCACCGCTAAACCAATCACAGTAACCCAGAGGTGAAGTGGAATACTCTGATTTGTCAGCTTGGGTCACATGACTTGTGGATACTGGAGGAAAGTAGGACTACCTAATTTGCAACCTCATCCAAAAAACATTGAGTGGAGGAAATGCAGTTCCCAAATGGAAAAGATCCTGATTACTAAATCCTCTTTACCTGTCCTCTCTCACATTCTTTCTTCCTTAACTACAAGTGTGGCTTACAGCAAGTCACTTAAATAGTTTAGGCCTCAGTTTCTTCAACTATAAAATAAAGTGTTGTGCTCTATGATTTATATTCATCCATCTTTCCATTCCATCTATGCATTCTTCAGTTAGTGCTCACTCTCTTCTAGGAGTTTTGCTACTTGCTAAGAATTCAAAGAGGATGAAATATGATCCCTTTATGTGATGGTCTAGTATGAGGGATAGACGTAAGTTAAAAAATGGTAGTGTGCTCTCAGAGCAGTATGGAATACTACTACTACTAGCTATCGTTCTTTAAGAATCTAGTATGTGGGGCACCTGGGTAGTTCAGTCAGTTAAGCCTCTGACTTTGGCTCAGGTCATGGTCTCGCGGTTTGTGAGTTCGAGCCCCACATCAGGGCCTGGAACCTGTTTCAGATTCTGTGTCTCCCTCTCTCTCTCTCTCTCTCTCTCTCTGCCCTCCCTCCCTTGCTCACACTCTGTCTCTGATTCTCTGTCTCTCTCAAAAATAAATAAACATTAAAAAAAAAAAAAGAATCTAGTATGTGCTTGGTTCTGGTATTCTTGATTTATGCACATTTGGGAATGTGCCCCTCATGTCACATGATAAGGCAATTACTGAACTAAAGTACTTAAAGAGTTGAAACCAAGATTAGAGGGATTTGGTAAATTAATCAGGTGATCAGTGGTGGAAGCTGGAAATTTGCAATTAATGCTGGACTCTGGACTCTCTGTTCTTTTCACTGTACCATAAGCAAAGAGGGAACGACTAACTCTGTAGGCAAGGATCTGGGAAACCTTCACAACAGAGGTGACATTCCAACTGAATGGAAAGACAAATTGTGTAATGAGGAAGAGAAGAAAGCTGGGAAATGTGTGATTCCCTTGGGGAACAGGAACAGTGTTCTCACAGAGTAGAGTCAGGAGTGCTGGGGAAAGGGAGAAACACAGCTAGAAGAGGAAAGCTACAAATGTGGTAAGGGCTTTGGCCAAAGGACATTTAGTCCTTCTGTACACAGAAATACGATGGAAGAGTTAAGACAGAATTTTGAAGAATCAGATGTTGATTTAAAAATATCATTGGCAGTCCTTTAGATCCAAGTAATTTATAATCTAGTACATTTTATTAGGTAATTTAGAACAAGAGCTTGAAATAGTGTATAAACAATATTGTAAGATCTATTATAATTTTTAAGTTTTGATTTCCATAATCAAAACTTTCCATAATCTTTTTTTATAAGAGCTAACATATTCCTTTTCCCCTCATATCAGTCATCTTCTTGGTTGGTATTTCCTGAGCACCATATGAATGCAGAATTTTAAATTTTATATTTTTACCTGGTCTCCATAATGATTCTCATTTTACATAAAGAAAAACAGGTTCAGAAGACTCAGACTCAGTTGTGCTGATATCTACAACTGGGCTTTTCAATTCAATGCCTTTTTCATGCAAAGTAGCTTGCTTTTGTGTTAACCAAAAGATAGGACAATTTAAATGTCTTGGGGTCATTGTCTCCCTGGAAAAAGGTGTGAGCTGAAGGTGATCAGAGTAGCTATGCTTATGGGTTTTTTTGTTGTTGTTCTTTGTGAGAGAGGGAGAGAGTATGTGATTGCCAGCAAAGGAGGGGCAGAGGAAGAGGGGGAGAGAGAATCCCAAGCAGGCTTCACGCCCAGTAGCGAACCTGACTCAGGGCTTTGAGATCAAGACCTGAGTGGAAATCCAGTTAGATGCTTAACTAACTTCCTGAGCCACTTAGGCACCCTGAAGCTGTACTTATCTTAAGGCTGACATTGCATTAGACTTATTTATTTACTTTTACAATGTGGACTATGATAAATTAAATAGAATGAACAAATCAACTAACTATTTATTAACAATGCCGTTAAATTATCTTTTATTCCCTTGGCCTGGGATTTAATTATGTGTTCATGTTACACCATTATTCATTTGAAAATGCCCCCTAGTACTTCTGGTGCTATCTCATTCATTACAATAATTTCTTTGAGTGTATCACATAAAAATTGTACTTGAGTTATTATGGCTTTTCTTGAGATGACATTAACCCTCTGGCCTGGTGCTGAAAATGCCTTGACACTTTAAATAGATTTAGACAATGTCAGTGCATTTCATAAAGAATGGTCCTACAAGACCCTAAAATTGCAGGAAAATAAAATCTTATATGCTTTGAAAAATTAGAAGTCCAAATCTATTTTCATGTATGTTCCATGGTTTGAGGCATAGATTCTTTTAGTATTTTTATTTTAAATGAAAATTTAATTACATTCATATCATCAAACTCATCAAACTTCCCTTTCCTGATCTTTTTTTCTTGACTCTAATTTCTGTGTACAGAAGCTGGGTGACAATACTGATAGTACAAATGTATTTTAAGTCATGCTGAATAAACACATTGAGTTTAAGTGTCATGTTTGGCATGTGAAATGGCTTGATAACATTCATCTTGTTAAAAGACACATGCTCTCTCTTTCTATATAAGAACAGGTTTTTTTCAAATTTTTTAAATTTTAGTTTCAAGATAGTTAATATACAGTGTTATATTAGTTTGGGATGTATGATATAGTGATTCAACAATTCCATAACTTACCCAGTGCTCATTATGACAAATGTGCTCCTTAATCCCCATCCCCTATTTCATTCACCCATCCTCCCATTCACCTCTCCTTTGGTCACCATCAACTCTCTATAGTTAGGAGTCTGTTTCTTAGTTGGTCTCTCTCTTTTCTTCCACTTTGCTCATTTTTAAAAATGTTTATTTATTTATTTTTGAGAGTGATAAAGAGAGAGCAGGGAGAGGGGCAGAGAAAGAGGAGAGAGAGAAAATCCCAAGCAGGCTCAGTGCTGTTAGCACAGAACCCAATGTGGGGTTCGATCTCATGATCCTGGGATCATGACCTGAGCCCAAATCAGGAGTTGGAAGGCTAACCAAGTGAGCCACCCAGGCACTCCACAGCTTTGCTCATTTGTTTCTTAAATTTGACATATTGGTGAAATCATATGACATTTTTCTTTCTCTGACTGACTTACTCCACTACCATGATACTCTCCAGCTTCATCCATGTTGTTGCAAAGGGCAAGATTTCATTCTCTTTAATGGCTGGATAATACATTGAATTTATATACCACATCTTTATTCATCAGTCAATGGACACTTGGACTGCTTTTATAGTTTGGCTGTTGTCAATCATGCTGCCATAAATACTAAGGGATCATGTACCCAACTGAGTTAGTGTTTTTGTTTGGTTTTGGTTTTTTTGGTAGATAGTTAGGAATGAGATTACTGGATTGTAGAGTAGTCTCATTTTTAACTTTTTAAGGAGTCTCCATACTGTTTTCCACAGTGGCTGTACCACATTGCATTGCCATCAAGTTATATATAAGAATAGTTTTAATAAGTATTTATCCTCAAGTCACCTTACCTTATAAGCACATTGAAACTTTGTCTTTCAATAAATCTTTCTGTCCATGGATACTTAAGGCCAATTCCCACCTAGTTTGACTCTCAATCGTGTTGCATGATTTGTTTCTCGGTTTATTAGTACAATTGTATCCATGATTTAAATGCATTTATGTTTGTTCTGTAATTCCCTGATGCTCAGTGAACACATTAATATTTCTCATGGTCATCTAAAGGAGAGTTTTTAGCACACAATTATGTTATTTCATATTTGCTGGTCATGGATTAGAAGTATTTAGCCTTTAGTTGATGTTGTATAATGTCCTTACTGATAAAAGGGAAGTTTACACATTTAGTAGTGAAATTTTATGTTCATTGCCCAAATAGTCTAGGAAAAACTGCTCTTTAAAATCTAGTACTGGGGGCACCTGGGTATCTCAGTCAATTGAGTGTCCAGGTTCAGCTCAGGTCATGATCTTGTGGTTTGTGAGTTCAAGCCCCACATCAGGCTCATTGCTGCCAGCCTGTCAGCACAGAGCCCGCTTCAGATCCCCTGCCCCTCTTTCTCTGCCCCTCCCCTGCTTGCATTCTCCCAAAAATAAATAAGTAAAATCTAGTATCGGGGCGCCTGGGTGACTCAGTCAGTTAATTGTTCAACTTTAGCTCAGGTCAAGATCTCACGGTTCAGGGGTTCAAGCCCGGTGTCAGGCTTTGTGCTGACAACTCAGACCCAGGAGCCTGCTTTGGATTCTGTGTCTCCCTCTCTCTCTGCCTCTCTCCTGCTTTCAGTCTTTCTCTCTTCCAAAAGTAAACATTAAAAAAAAATTTTAAATTAAAATCTACTATTGGTAAGAGGAGCTTCTGGGTGGCTCAGTCAGTTGAGCATCTGACTCTTGATTTGGGCTCAGGTCATGATTTCACAGTTTGGAGGTTCAAGTCCCGCATCAGGTTCTGTAATGATAGCATGGACCCTGCTAGTGCATTCTCTCTCTATATCTCTCACTCTCTCTCTCAAATAAATAAGCATTTAAAAAAATAAAATCTAGTATTGACAAGAAAGGCTGAATATGTGGAAATTATTTCTATTTAAGGGAATGATGGGTAAAATTGAGAAAAGAAACTGAGTTAAGGTAAACTGTTTTGGAACTTGGTTAAAAACCAGGTCTTATTATAATCACTTCCCCAGCTTAATGTTCATTTGAGGGAATGTGCTCCTTTAAAGGGACTCATGAAAAGGCAACACACATTTTCATTTCTGTGTTCAAAGGTTTCTCAGACTCCAGAAGACTGCCTGAAAACTGCTTAGAATGAATTTTGCAAGCTGCTTTCCATTTTATTCCAGGAAATAATAGGAACAGTCCATACTAGAAAAGCAGAAGGTGACATTACAAAATGCAGTTTACCTAATGGAGTAGAAATATTTCAGTAAGTGTTAAGACAGTTTTCTTGAGGTATAGCTGACACACAATAGGCTGTGCATGTTTAAAGGGTACAATTTTAAAGATCTTGTATATCTAGGTACAATTCTTTATCAGATACATGATTTGCAAATGTTTTCTCACATTAACAGCTTGTCTTTTTACTTTCTTAACAGTATCTTTCAAAGAGGTCACATTTTAATTTTAATGAAGTCCAATTTATCCGTTTTTCTTTTATGGATTGCACTTCTGGGGGTGCTGTATCTAGGAAACCTTTGCTCATCCCAGAGTCACAAATATATTGCTCCTATATTTTTGATAATTATTAAAATAATTCTTGCCTTCACATTTTTGTTCATGATCTATTTTAGGTTAATTTTGATATAAAATGTGAGGTATAAATTCAAGTTCATTTTTGGTATATGGACATCCAATTTTTCTAGCACTGTTTGTTGTGAAAACTGTCTTACATTGAATTATCTTTCAAATTTACTGAAAGTCTGTTGTCCTATATATGTCGGTATGTTTTTTAACTCTCCATTCTGTTTCATTGAGTTATTTTTCTATCTTTATAACACTACCGCGTTGTCTTGATGATTGTAGATTTGTAAGAAGGCTTGAAATCAAGTGATGTTAGTTCTCCAACTTTGTTATTTTCTAAGGTCTTTTGGCTATTTCATGAAGATTTTAAAATTAGTCAGTTTCTACCAAAAAGCCCACCAGAATTTGGACTGAAATTGTATTAAATCTATCGATTAGTTTGAGAGACTCATCATCTTAACCATATCAAGTCCTCTGACACATGAACATGGTATATCCTTCCATTTTTTTCTCCACTTATTTTGCCTTTAAAATTTTTCTCAGCACTATTTCGTAGTGTTTAGATCTTATACTATTTTGTCAAATATATACCGAGTATGTCATATATTTGTGATCATTGTAAGTGGTATTGTTTTATAAAATTTCAACTTTTGAGGTGCATGGGTGGCTCAGTTGGTTTAAGCATCCGACTTTGGCTCTGGTTGATCTCACAGCGTATAGGTTTGAACTCCTCACCAGGCTCTGCGCTTACAGTGCAGAGCCTGGAGCCTGCTTCAGATTCTGTTTCCTTCTCTTTCTGTCTCTACAGCACATATGCTCTCTCTCTCTCAAAAATAAATAAGCATTAAAAAAGTTTTCAGTTCTCAATTGCTTGTTATGTAGAAATGAAATTGATTTTTGCATATCGATTTGTAAGATGTAACCTTGCTATTGGTTTTTTAATAGATTACATTAAATATTCTATATATTTAAATAATTTTATGTCAGTATGGTAAATGTTTAGGGGCCATGAACACTTAACAATTGCTTTGTTTAAAGTTATCTGTGAAGGACGTAGCAATTCTATAACAATTAACATTTAGATCTGTATCAGAGAATGCATGGTGTTATAAGAGTTATGACTGGGACCCAAATGTAATTAGGAATAAAATAATCTTTTGCCAGAGACCATGACTAACATGAAATTTTAAGCTGTTTCCTGCATACTGTTAATGTTCAATAAATATTAAATATTAGTATGATTAAGTGGGCTAAAACTTCTTCTCCCCAATATTGATTTACCTTCATATAACATTCCTTCTAAGGAACCCAGAATAATGCGTTGAGGCAGTCACAGTGCCTTTTAGATCATTATTTTCTGTTCTTTGTCGTTTGGACCATTATAGAGAGCTTTAATTAGGATTCTCAACAGTATTCTGCCTTTATCAAAATGCACTTGAAGAAGGTGTTTGGTTATTTCCTCCTGAATAATTTTAAGTATTAAAACTTTGTTCTTCTAGGATGTCTACAGAGAACTAGTCATAGCCAATAAATCATTTTCAGAAGAAATCTGTTAAAGACAGATTTATATTGAAAGCATTCTTTGTCTTTTTAAAGATGTGGAAATGCAAAATAACGAATTCTAAATTGCATGGGATTTTTCAGGTAGTTTCTTTTGATCTCTTTTAGGGAACCACCTTTGTAATAGAAAAGCTTTTTATTTCAATTATTAGGTAATTAGATAAGGGTTTCTTTTGAGAAATCATTCTTAACGTGTAAGTTTGGATTAGAGAGCAGTCCTGGGTATTCCCACAGCTCTTTTTCTCTGACCATGACTGTGCTCATTCTACATTGGTATTGCCTGTTCACATGTGAATAATCTCTCTGGGCTGCCAGTTATATGTGGTCAGGGGTCTCTTCTCACCTTCCTGCTGCCTAGCTCTGTGTGGAAGACAGGGGCATTCAAAAAATGCTAAGACTACACGACTTAATGCTTGAAAATATGCTGTTTTTCATCTAGTTTTTAAATAACCAGGGGGGCACCTGGGTGGTTCAATCGGTTGTGTCTGACTCTTGGGTTTTGGCTCAGGTCATGATCTCAGGGTTTGTGAAATGGAGTCCTGCATTGGGCTCTGTGCTGATAGCATGGAGGCTGCTTGGGAATTCTCTCTCTCTCTCTCTCTCTCTCTCTCTCTCTCCCCTGCTCTCTGTGCCCCTCTCTCCATTCTCTCAAAATAAATAAAAATTTTTAAAAAACCCTAGGTTCTAAAGATGGTGTCATATCACTGAGTCATTTAGAATTATAATAAACTTTTATGCATTAAACATTATATAAATAAACTCTAGTATTATTGGGTAAACCACGTAGAATAATTTTTTTTTAATTAAGATTTTTAGGTATTTTCAACATCATATAATGCTAATACTTAAAACAGAATTTTAGTGACTTAGGAAACCAAAGCATATTGCAAAATTCTTTACCATATTGCTATTGTAGCATTTCTTCCTATTATACTTTTTAAACAGTATGCAAATAATAATTCATTTTCAAAGGAAAGTGGATAAATATGCAAGTAGCTGTATTTGTTTGTAATTATAGTTAGGTGAAAATGAAGTGTGAAACTAATTATTAAATGTGGTTTATTCCTATTTGTAGATATTGCTATTCATGTAACCTTTTCCCCTGATTATAGAGTTCAAAATGATTAGAAACAATGGGTAAATTTTCTTCTCCTTTGTTTACCTAATTTAGACCATCTCCTTCTGTTTCAATTACTGATGCTTTCAAAACTTTCTGGACAAAGGAAGATTTTTTGCCTTTTCTAAATGATATGCTATGGCACTATGGTTTCACATCAAACATAGAATTATAAATTCCAAAGAGAATTTAATTTTAATAGCAGCCACTTCATTTCGCAGAGGAAACAGGGCCAGAATCTCACATATTATTTTTGAAGTTCTATGATAATAGGTAAAATGATTTCTTATCTTTAGGGTTTTACAGTTTGCTTAAATCTGCTCAACAAAATCCTCTTAGGGGAAAGAAAACAATAAAGTAAAAAGGAGAAAACCCCCTGTTGGCATGAGGCAAGATCATATCTAACTCTAAATCTCAATCAGTATGCATGTTTATTTGAAAATTAGAATTTATTTGATCCTGAGTTGCCACAGGAATAATACTCTGAACTTGGAGTTCACAATAATAATCAAAAGGACTTGGGCCATAAATAGGCTACCAGAAAGTTTGGGGATTACTTGGGATTAAATACCATATTGCAGAGAAATGGGTGGTAAAGGGCTTCAAGAGATTGTACAAATATGTGTCTTACTTTGGGTTTCTTCAGAGCAGAGCCTGACACAAAGACTCTGGTACAGAGGCTCTTTAGACAGTGATTCCAGAAGCAGAAGTTGAGGATAAAAGGAGAGACGAGGATGGAGAGACAGATGATGATAGAGGGAAAGCCAGTGTGCCTGTGGGTTATCAAAGTTGTCATGGTGAGTAATGCACATTGGATTCCACTGGGACCTCTGAGACATGTACAGAATGGCTCTCAGAATTTCCTGCTGGAAGGACCATAAGCAGAACATTTATCTACAGGATCCCATCTCTTGTTGGTTGAAGGTAGCCTCAGGGGTCCTAGCCACCCCCTGTTTCCAAGCAGCACTTGGGAGAGATAAGCAGGCTCCTCAAGCACTTGGGAAGGAGTTGAGACTGAAAACAGAACAATACACAGCTCTCACTTCAGATTGGTGCAAGTGGTATGAGGTGAAACTGAGCCCATGCAGAACTGTCTACTAGAGCTACTGCTGAAATCAGAAGTGAAGGGATGCAGCAGTGTGGGGTCCCAAATGAGAATACTGCCTCATTGGACCTATGATTCTCACACAAAAATGTGCGATAGAGATGAGCTGGGACAGAGAAGGGAGGGGAAGCCAAAACTAGGTTTGCTGTTCTTGAGCAATACATAAATTCTGAATTTCTTGGAGGCTGTCTTACTTTCTGATTCAGAATTTGTCTTTTCAGAGCAAGCAGCTCACCAAAGAGCAAGTTGGAATGGGTTACAGGATTGCCCACTGGATAATTTAGTTTATGTTAGAAAAGTAGAATTTGACTCTAAAAAGTATATGGAAATATAAGAGAATAGGGACTCTGAGAAAAGAAAAAAGGAAAAACCATACCAAAGAATGAAAAAGAGTCTAAAGAGAATAGAAAAAAAAGAGCAATTAAAAAGTGAGAAGACTACATCTTGATCCATTAGTCCGTGGATGGACACTTAGGCTCTTTCCATGTNGCCCAAACGGAGGTTTTTCTGTTTCAGACTCTCTTTTTCACCTTACTGCCAGTGCCTCTGACCCTGGAGTCTCCGATCCCCGCCCGATTTTATCTTCCCCAGTTCGCACTCATGTTAGAAGTCTTTCTCAGTGGATTCTGCGTCCTTTTTCTCCCAATCTCTCAGGTTTTATAAGGTTTTCTATGGCTTCAGATCTTTTCCGTGTGAGGTATGGGCGCGAGTGCAAGTACGGATGCTCCTTCTCCACCATCTTGCCCTCTGAAAATTGTTTTGCTATAAGGGTAGTGGTGGTCCCATGCATGAGTTTGGACGTGATTTCTCCTTTTTTCTTTTTCTTTTGGATGAATTTGAGAAGAATTTGTATCACTTTTTCTTTAAACATTTGGTAGAAATCAACAGTGAAGATTCTGGATTTAGACTTTAGTTTGTTGGATAACTGATTCAATCACTTCACTAGTAATCAGTGTGTTCATATTTTCCATTTCTTCATGATTTATTCTTACTGAATTGTAGGTGCTTAGGAATTTATCCATTTTCTGAAGGTTGTCCAATTTGTTAGTGTATAACTGTTCAAGTGTCTTCAGTTGACCTTAGTCTAAAGTCCAAAAAGCAATTATAGTAGTGTCTTATTATTATTTATATTTCTGTAATATATATTTTGTATATATTCTGTAATATATATTCTGTAATATATATATATTACTATCAGTTGTAATGCTCTGCTTTCATTTCTGATATTGAATCCTCCTCCTTTTCTTGGTGAGTCTAGCTAAAAGGGTGTCAACTTTGTTTTCAAAAACTATCTTAGTTTCCTTGATCTTTTCTACTATCTTTTGTCTCTATTTTAGCTATTATCTCCACTCTGAATTTTGTTTTTTCCTTCCTTCTACTAACTTCAGGCTTTGTTCTTTCTCTAGTTTTTTGAGATGTAAAGTTAGAGTGTTTATTTGAGATATTTCTGTTTCTTGTTATAGGCATTTATCACTATAAATTTCCTTCATAGTACTGCTCTTGCTAAATCCTTTGAGTTTGGTATGTTGTATTTTCATATTCATTTGTCCCAAGGTGTTTTCTGATTTCTCTTTTGAGTTCTTCTTTGACCCATTGTTTGTTTAATGGCATACTGTTTAATCTGCACACATTCGTGAAATTTCCAGTTTTCTTCTTGTAATTGATTTCTAGTTTCATACCACTGTGGTTGAGGAGATGCTTGATATGATTGCAGACTTGAAGGAGTATCCTTGTGTAGAAGTTGAAGCTTATTGTTCAACCTCGTCCTAGCTCTTGTTTTTCTCTCAAGCCTTTGTGAATGCCTGAGCAGCAGCCTACTTGATTTTCAGTGGCTTCCAGTAGTCGAGGGTATGCCAAGACCTTTCAGTACTCCAAAGGCGAAGATCTCCATCAGCACCTAGATTCAGGCTGACTGAAAACCAAACCCTCAGGCAGCAGCATTTAAAATATGCAAATATATACAGTCTAATGGGACCATGAGTGTAAGCTCTACTGGCCACCAGAACTAGGTGATCTTGAAGTGTTTGCTGGGCAGCAGCTGCAAAAATCAGGTGGGGCCAGATGAGCGTACAAGTTTCTCTCTGAGAGCTACTAGTGGCCTGGAGTGAGGCAAAGGGAGAGAGCAAAGAGGTCATCCACTGGACTTTGTCCCCAGAAAGTACCTCATTAGGCTCCTAAATGTGTGCCAATCTAGAAGCTTGTAGTCTGCTATCTGTGCTGTGTGCCCTGGGTATGGTAGCCAGGCAAGTATTGTCTCCCCATTTGTTACAGTCCCATGGAACCAGGAATGCAAGCTCCATTGGCCACCAGAACCAGGCAACCAATGGTATTCTCTGCAGCAGCTACAAAACCAGGGAACCAACTATAGAAGTTCCCTTTCAGAAGATATTGGGACTTTGGAGCACGGCAGAGGGAGAGCATGAAGATACTGGCCACTCTTAAAGGCCTTTGGAGAGAATTACAATGAGCCCTTAGATCATGTATAATTAGAAGACTGACCAGATGCCTAGGTGGTTGAGTGTTGGAGTTTGACTCAGGTCATGATCTCACAGTCCATGAGTTCTAGCCCCGTGTTGGGGGCTCTGTGCTGACGGCTTGGAGCCTGGAGCCTGTATCAGATTCTGTATCTCCCTCTCTCTCTCTGGCCCTCCCCTACTCTGTCTGTCTCTCGCTCTCAAAAATAAATGTAAAAATTTTTAAAAATAAAAAAATTAATTTAGAAGCCTGTCCCTCAAGCTATAATTCTGAAGATAAGTTAATAGGCCTTTTTCACAGAAAGACCTTCTTAATTGTTGCCTCTCTGTTGGTGCCCCGGAGATGGTAGCTTCGTAAAACTCTCTCTGTTACAGTCCTGTGGGCCTGCAAGCATAACTCCAGCTGTTCACCAGAGCCAGGTGACATAGAGTAGTCCCTTGGGTGGTAGTAAAAAAAAAAATCAGGGAGCCAGATGACGGCACAGGCTCCTTTTTAGGGGATACCAGTGAACTGGAAGAAGGCAGAGGAAGACTACCAGATAGAATGTTTTGGCTCCCATCTTTGGAGAGCACTTCAGTTGACCCCTAAGAGAGTATTCAGTGTTAAATAGGATGCCTGCCACTTAGGCCATATTGTTTCAAATGATTAAAGAAGATCCTTTCTCAGAAATTCTGGGCACTTTGCAAGTCAGCTGCTTCAATCTATGTTGAGCTCTGTGGTAGGTGAGTCCACATGTATGAGCCTTCTAGGAGTCATTTCTCAGTTCATTACAGCCTTATGGAACTCATAGATACCAATCCTATAGGCTCCCAAAGCTAGGTGACCTGAGACTCATCTCTCAGGTGCAGGTCTTAAAAGTTGGGGTGCCAGTATACACCTGGGTGGCTCAGTAGATTAAGCTTCTGACTTTGGTTCAGGTCATGATCTCAAGGTTCATGAGTTTGAGCTCTGCATAGGGGTCTGTGCTGATAGCTCAGAACCTGGGGTCAGCTTCAGTTTCTGTGTACCCCTCTCTCCCTGCTTCCCCTCCCCGTGCTCACACTCTGTCTCTCTCTCTCTCTCTCTCTCTCTCTCTCAAAAATAAAAATTTAAACAATTTAAAAAAAGAAAACATTAAAAAAAGTTGAGGTGCCAGATGTGGGTTTAAACAATTTGTTCCTCAGGGAGAAGCTCAGGTGTATGAGTTTTCTTTTGATTATGAGTTGTCATTCTGGGGGNCTCCCCTCCCCATGCTCACACTCTGTCTCTCTCTCTCTCTCTCTCAAAAATAAAAATTTAAACAATTTAAAAAAAGAAAACATTAAAAAAAGTTGAGGTGCCAGATGTGGGTTTAAACAATTTGTTCCTCAGGGAGAAGCTCAGGTGTATGAGTTTTCTTTTGATTATGAGTTGTCATTCTGGGGGGTGAGTTTATGGTGAGATTGTGTCTTAGTCTCTCCTACCCACTTTGATATAGGCTTTTTTGTTTGTTTGCCAAATGTACAGGAGTTGCTGAGCTACCTTTTGTTTTTCAGAGGAAATTATTCCATATGTTGCTATAGATTCAGTGTGTCTGTGGGCTAAATGGAGATCAGGATTCTCATATGGTACCATCTTGAAGTGGAACCTATTGTATGTAAATTTTAAAAATAGATAACCAATAAAGCAGGCAGTATATTGGAAAAAATATCTAAGTAACTGATCAGTGTGTTAAAATATGAACCATTAACTAAATGCAAATGTAATATTTTATCCTAAAATATTACTCCAAGATGTCCTATGCTACATATTTTTCCATTGTCTGTGACCCAACCATGGCTTTCTTTTTTCTTTTTCTTTTTTTTCTTTTTTTTTTTTTCTTTTAGAATAGATGGTATTTAACAGAAGATAATTCAGAGGAGTTGAGTTTTCAAGAGAGAATGGTGGGGTGGAAAGAAAGTTTTTTAATACTTTGTATTCACTCATCTATATATTTTTTACATGGAACATTCATTAATTTATTGTTAATTATCATATTAAGAATAGCATATGAAAGGAGATGAAATGGGTATAATTTTCATTTTCATTTTACTATTGAGCCAACTGAGGCTCAAAGTATTGGGCTTACTCATGTGAGACAGTGACAGAAGAGGCCAGGTGAGAGCGGTAGATGGGAATATTTAAAATAACATATTCAAACTAATTTGCTGCAGGAATAATTTACATTGTGAACATCAGTAAAGTGTAACCCTGATTTTTAATACCATTCTTAGAGTTGCAGTTCAACCTAAATGGTGGTTGATAAAGCACAGCTTTAGAGTAGAATGGGATGCCCATAGCACCCTCCTACACTTTGGTGGGAATGTAAACTGGTGCAGCCCCTCTGGAAAACAGTGTGGAGGTTCCTCAGGAATATGACAATAGAACTCCCCTATGACTCAGCAATAGCACTGCTGGGAATTTACCCAAGGGATACGGAAATGCNGTAAAAAAAAATAACATAAAATAAAAAAAGAATGGGATGCCCATAATATTGCAGGGGATGTAAAGGAGATACCTCTTTCTTTCCTTTCCTTATGCTTACATCTTTTCTTTTTTAATAAAGTTTATTTATTATTTTGAGACCACCAGTGGAGAAGGGACAGAGAGGGAGGGAGAGAGAGAATCCCAAGTGGGCTTTACATGGCATGGAGCTAGATGTAGGGCTCAAACCCACAAACTGTGAGATCATGACCTGAGCTGAAATCAAGAATTGGATGCTTGAACTGACTGAGCCACCCAGGCGCTCCATATTAGGTTTACTTTTGAGTGGATATTTTGGGCCAATAATGAGGATGCAGAAAAACAGAGGGATTTCTTCTCTATTCCTAAAGATTTATGGAAATAAGGGAAATGGCCATCTTCCAAGACCCCCATTCTTTTCTACCTAAACCAAAACCAACCAAACCCATAGCAACATTACAATTGTAGGTCTGAAGGCAGTGAATAGAGATGATGGAAACAGAGGAAAAATTTAAATTTGTTGAATTAGAAAGACTGAGGAAACTCTGTTCTTTCCATTGATACGTAAATTCCATATATGCTATTTAATTCAACATCCATGCTTTGCACATTTTAAACAATTACTGAAATTTCAGAACAGAAAATATTTTTATCAGAAAATGGGCATCAAACTTTTAATTCTAAAAATATCACTTGCCCATTCTAACACATATACAAACATAATAAGTTGTGGCATACACCGTGAAATGGAAGGTGACTAAGTTTTGTCTGAGAATTCCTTTTGTTCTTTTGCACTGATATGGTGTGCAAAAGAAACAATGTTCCTAGGCAGAGAGTACATGGCTTTATCCTTGAAGAAGAAAAGCCTATAGGAATAGCAATTTATCTTCTGAGTGCAGACTTAATGGTTCTCTGGATGTGGTTTTGTTCTAATCAGCCCTGAAAATTCTGGAAAGAAATGCATTAACTGGTCTCCCAGGACCTGATTTTCCACCCTAACTGTCAAGATATTTGCCAGTACATATTAGTCAGTGGCCAGCTTTGACCATTGTGGTTAATAGTATTATTAAATGCACTTACGGTGAATGACTGAGAATAAAAAATTCATTCTCTTTTATAGTAAAGCATTTGATAATAGGCATTTAAACACATCCTTTTAATTACTGAGGTGGTTGATCAAGTCTATTTTACCCTGACCCCTGTGAATGTAACATCTGGGAAATTTATCACCTCTCCCCCAATATGGCAGTGCAGTGTTGATTAAGCATGTGGCCCTTCCAATTTGGTGACTCAGGAGAGCCCATATATCACTTAACACATCAGAAAACATGTTCAATTGCTTTTGCCTTCATTTATTACCCCACAGGACAGAAATGACTCTTAGCTTTCCTGATTAAAACACTGTGACTGTGCTTTAGGTTTAATTGTGTACATTGATAGTTAATAGAGGACTCTTCCCTTGGGCATAAACTTTTAAATCTCATTTAGATTGGCTCTGTGTTATGATACAGGCTCTAGCTTGGGAAGAAAGAGAGCAGTTGCCACATCTTTAGTCTTTAGCCATATATATAATGTGTCCTGTAAATTCAGAGAAAAATCAAATTCAGGTAAATTTTAGAGATAATGTTACCAAAAAATAGTCCTCAGAAAATATTTCAGTTAAAAATAATATAGTGCTGATAACTCATTCATAAAGAAAAAAGATTATCTACCTAAAACATCCAGGCAACTAGAAATTGGAATAAAAAAATCCTAAAAAAAATACATGTGATCAATTATAAACATTATGATCTTTGAAACTGTTGACTTTCCCTTAATGGAGAGGAAAAAAAATAAGTACATAAAGTCCGGAGGAAAAACAAACTGAACCGTTAAGTTAGACTTTTTAAAATATTTTTTAAATCCTTGAGTATTCTTAAACCTTAAAAAGAGCATAATTTAAAAGAACATTTTTATTGTCAACAAATACTGATTTTAAATGGAGTTTTAGAATTTTTTTAAAAAGAGTCATTTGTACTGAGAAATCTTTTTTATTTTATCTCTTAAATTATTTTTATTTTTATTTAAAAAAATTTTTTTNCCCTCTTAAATTATTTTTAAATCTGTTTTAGAATTGATCCAGGAGAGGGAGAATTCTCTCAATCAAATCTATACCATAAACTGGAATATACATCTAGAGGGTTCTAGGCACATGTCCAAGATTTGCCATTAATCAATACAGTGTGGTATACAGTAAAAAAAAAAAAAAAAAGGGGGGACACAAAAAATACAGAAAAAATAGAATTTAGAATATAATTTAAGCAATCACATATTGGAAGTAGTCTTTATTCAATAATCTACAGAGGAAATGATGACTTTTTTTACACAAAAATATTTTGAGTGTAATGGTGGTAGTGGATTAACAAACTGTGATCTGTTTCAGATTTTGGTTTAATGACTTCATCTGCCCTTTTTCAGTGGATTTATTTACAGGAAATATAAGTGTCAGATACCTCCTTTTATATAAACCAATTTCCCCCCATTTATTATTATTCCTTTATTTATGATACCTGATATGCAATGTTACATTAGTTGCAGGGTACAACTAGGTGATGTGACAAGTTTATACATTCTGCTAATGTCACCACAAGTGTGGCTACCATCTGTTCCATTACATTGCTATTACAATATCATTAAGTGTATTCCTTACGCTGTGTCTTCTGTGCCCGTGACTTACTCATTCCATAACTTGAAATTTGTGCATCCCTCTCCCCTTCACACATTTTTGTCTAACCCTTCATCCTCTGCCCTCTGGCAACCATCAGTTTGTTGTCTGTATTTATAGGTCTGATTTTGCCTTTTGTTTGTTTATTCGTTCTTTTAAAGATTCCATTTAGGAGTGGAATCATATAGTATTTGTCTTCTTCAGTTTAACTAATTTCACTTAGCATAATACTCTCCAGAACCATCTGTGTTTTTCAAATGGCATAATCTCAACCTTTTTTTTTTTTAATGTTTTTTAAATGTTTTTATTTATTTCTAGGGGAGAGAGAGAGGGACAGCATGAGCAGGGAAGGGTCAGAGAGAGAGGGAGACACAGACTCTGAAACAGGCTCCAGGCTCCGAGCTGGCAGTCAGCACAGAGCCCGACCCGGGACTCAAACCCACGAACTGTGAGATCATGACCTAAGCGAAAGTCGGATGCTTAACCGACTAAGCCACCCAGGCACCCCAATCTCAACCTTTTTTATGGATGCGTAGTTCCATTGTCTATATACACCACATTTTCTGTATCCATTCATCTATTGATGGACATTTAGATTTATGTTACCAATTGTAAATGGCTAGCCAAAATAAAATCTTGCCTCTCCAAGATATGGCTGCAATAAGGGTGCATATATCTTTTCAAATTAGTGTTTCAGTTTCTTTGGGTAAATACCCTGTAGTGGTATTATTGGAGCACATGATATTTCTATTATTAATTTTTTGAGGAACCTCCATACTATACCACAGTGGCTATATCAATTTACATTCCCAATAATAGAGCATAAGAGTTCTTTTTTTCCACATTCTTGGCAACCCTTGTTAGTTCCTGTCATTTTGATTTTAGCCATTCTAACTGGTCTAAGGTGATATGTCATCGTGGTATTGATTTGTATTTCTGTGATAATTAGTAATATTGGGCATTTTTTCAGGTGTGTTGGCCATCTGTATGGCTTCTTTGGAAAAATGTCTATTCAGGTCTTCTGTGCATTTTAAAATCAGATTGTTTATTTTTAGATGTGTTATATAAGTTCTTTACATATTTTGTATATTAACTCCTTATTGGACATATCATTTGCAAATATCTTCTCCCATTCAGGAGGCTGTCTTTTTGTTTTGTTGATGGTTTACTTTGCTGTACAGAAGCTTTCTATTCTTTTTTAAATGATTTTTTTTAATGTTTTATTTATTTCTAGGAGACAGACAGCGTGAGCTGGGGAGGGTCAGAGGGAGAGGGAGATACAGAATCTGAAACAGGCTCCAGGCTCTGAGCTGGCTGTCAGCACAGAGCCCGACGCGGGGCTCGAACCCACGAACCGCGAGATCATGACCTAAGTGAAAGTCGGACGCTTAACCGACTAAGCCACCCAGGCGCCCCCAATAGTTTATTTTTGTTTTTGTTTCCCCTGTCCTAGGACATCTATCTAGAAAAATGTTGCTATGGCCAAACTGTCACTATATGTAGACTACACAATACTATATGTAGAAAATCCTGGAGACTATACCACAAAACTACTAGAAGAAACAAATTCAGTGAAGTGACAGTAAATAAAATTAATACCCAGATATTGATAGTGTTGCTATACATTTATATCTACCGATTTCTTAAAAGTCATTTTGACGGGCACCTGGGTGGCTAGGTTCGGTGTCTGACTTTGGCTCAGGTCATGATCTCATCGTTTGTGGGTTCGAGCTCCACATCAAGCTCTGTGCTGACAGCTCAGAGCCACAGAGCCTGTTTCAGATTCTGTGTCTCCCTCTGTCTCTGCCCCTCTCCTGCTCATGCTCTGTCTCTCCCTGTCTCAACAATAAATAAACATTAAAAAAAATTAAAAGTCATTTGATAATTTTTGCATTAGTTTTCCCATATGTTTTAATAGTTCCATGTCCAGTGCAAAATAAGGCAATGTTAGGGGACAACTTTGAATAATTCATCCAAAATACTTGTATAACACTTGCTGTGTGCTGTGTACCACTCTAGACACTGGGAGTGTAGACACTTTGGATATTGAGGAACTAAACCAGTGATATCCCTGATCTTACAGAGTTTATGTTCTAGTGAGGAGGACAGACAATACGTAAATGAACAGATACTGATGCAATAGACTAGGAAGATGAATAAAATGTCACAAAAAGATCTACAATAATGGGAGATGTGTGTGAACAGTGGTGTGAACAGTGAAGACCTCTCTGAGAGAGTGACAGTTGAGCAGGGCCTGAATTCACTAAAAGTAGGTTCTGTGAACATTTGTGTATATGTGGGAACGTGATGCAATTTGGGAAAAAGGCTTTGAGTAATGGTGACCAAAGGGAAAAGGCTGTTAAGTTGAGATTGTTCCTGGCTTGGCAATACCACGAAGAAGACAGTAAGACTAGAGCAGAAGAATTGAAGAGTTCCAAACTTATGGTCAGGGATCAGAGCAATAGGAAGAAAAATGGATTTCATTCTAAATGCAGTTGAGGTAACTTTGATCAGGAGAGTGAAATGGTCAGATCTGCATTTTAAACACACCACTGTAGGTGCAGTATGAAAACAGAGTGGATTTGGAGCAAGGGTAAAAACAGTAAATCAAGCTAGGTGATTGTCCCAGTAGTCCACAAAAGAGAAGATGCTGTTTGGACCAATGTGGTAGCAGATGTGAGAAGTGATTGCGTTCTGAATTTGATTTTGATATATTTTCATTACGGAGATGATAAAATTTGCTGATAAATATGGTAGTGGGTGAGTAGATGAGGGAAAGACCAGAGTTAAGAATGATTCCACAGTTTTAGAGCAGAATCACAGAGTGGGTTTTGCTGCCCAGTTTCTGAAATACAGACACTTCAGGGAACAGAGGAACAATTCGAGAGTTCTATTTTGAACTTGTTAAATTTGAGTTGTCCTTTGGACATTCAAAAGGATATGCTGCATGTGGCTGCATTTATGAAATGGTCACCCAAGGAAGAGATGAATTCCAGATCTACTTTTCTAGTTTGTTAGTGTACGCATACTATATAAAGCCATGGGGCTGGATGAGTTCAGCTATGGTATGGTTTTAGAAGAGAAAATTCTATTTTCTACTCCAAAATTGGGAAGAGGAGCAGAAGTCATCAGTAGAAATTAAGGGCTGGTTAGGAAGATAAGGAAAACCAAGTTTACCAATTGTAACCCGAAATCAAATAATTATTACTGGTTGGAATAATAATCTCTTACTGGAGTAATGTCTTACTGAGGCACAGGAAAAGATGCTTTGCTCACAGATGCAGAAGGTACATTTTGTGTACCTGAACTTTGTGTTCAGGGTTTATGGACAGACATGGAGAGGGATAGTGTTTATTTCTCCACTTTGCTATGAAAATAATGAATTGTTTCCTCTGAAGTTGCCTGAATCATTCATCACAAACGCATCAATACAAATAGCATGACACTCTTTGATATAAGGCAAATATGTTTATTTTTTGTGAGAGACAGAGAGACAGAATGTAAGTGGAGAAAGGGGCAGAGAGGGAGGGAGACACAGAATCCAAAGCAGGCTCCAGGTCTCTGAGCTGTCAGCACAGAGTCCATTGCAGGGCTTGAACTCACTAACCGTGAAATCATGACCTGAGCTGAAGCTGGAAACTCAACCAACAGAGCCACCCAGGTGTCCCAATAGTGACATTTGAAAAGAGCTGAAACTCTGCTCTACTAGCCAACCTGGAACCAACATGATTTATTCTAGTGCCGATTAGATATAGTCTTACAATCTAAAGGGGCTCTTTTAATATGAGACTTAATAAAATGTTATTATTTATTGAGAAGAGTTAAATTACTCTTGGAACAAATGGCCTGTATTTTATCAAAAGGTTATTTTAAAAATGTTTATCCACAGTGCAGTATAGTCACCTATTTTCGATAGTTTTTCCAGTTTGACTTTATCCCTTTTCTCTAGAAACTGGAGATACCTTTCTTCAAGAGAGCCTCTCAAAAGATTCTGTTCTTGTTCTGTTTTATATGTCCTCTTCTTTTGTCATCTGATTCTGTCTCTTTCTCCAGGCTGCTCCACTGACCCATGACAGTCAGTGTTGTATTGATTTATGTCTTGCTGACTTCTTTATATCACTGTGGATACGAAGAGTTCTGCAATTCTTAAAGTTATTCAAAGCTCAGTTCTTGGAAAATTTCAATTGAATTTCTGCTCCAAATTATTTCTCTTATTTAAAAAAAAATGTATATTCCTCTTATCAAAATGTCCTTCAGCAGTGGGACAGATTACATAGAAATCTTCCATGAAATTAGATGAGAAAGAATAGTTTTGCCACTGGCTGACCTATCCATCAATATATTTGTTTTTTTCTTTTAAAAAAAGTTTATTAACTTATGTTTAGAGAGAGAGCGAGCAAGCAGGAGAGGGGCGGAGAGAGAATCCTAAGCAGGCTCCATGCTGCCAGCACATCATTCATAAGGTGGGGGGGAATAATACCTTTCTTATTTGAGTGTTGGGAGGATTAATTAAGTTTACACACATAAAGCATTTAGAAGAATGACTGACACAAATAAGAACTCTAACACCTTATAACACCTTATTTTTTTACTTTAATAACCAAAACGTTAACCTTGGGAATTCATTTATTTGACAAATACTGTTCGAGGCATACTATAGGTCAAGAACTTGATCAGTTCTTGACCTATAGAACTGATCAAGTTCTATCTAACTGATCAACAGCACTGGGGATGCATGTGATAAACAAAACAGATCAAGTTCTCATCCTAAAGCAGTTTACATGTTAGTGGATTTATACAACATGGAAATCAACAAATGAACAGGAATACAAAGTTGGTAAGTGGTGCAGTAGTTATGAAGTGACAGGGTGTCATGGGAGGGGTGTTGCTTTGGGTGGGTTGTCAGGGAGGGCCCCTCAGGGGGCAGTGTCTGAGCAGAGATCTGAATGAATATGCAGCAAAGACTGTATCTGGGTGACGAATATTCCAATCAAGAAGCAGCCAAAGTGCCCCATGCTAGGAATGTGCTTGACATGTTTGAAAAATCTCTGTTCAATTCTTGGCTGGAGCAAAAGGAGCTAGTGGTAGAATGATGGGAAATTTGGGAGGAAGCGAGAATGCCTAAGACCAGGTCTTTCTGGGCTGTGTTAGCATGGACATTTAAACTTTATTTTAGGTGTGCCCCGGAGCCATTAGGGAGCTCTGAGTAGAGTCACAATTTAGAAAGCTCACAGTAGTTTCTTTGTATAAAATGTGCTGTGCTGGTGCAAAAGTAGGTAGTGGGATAACAGATTACTTAAATGATCCTTTTTTTGTTCATCTGTATTTTCTGAGTAGTTTACAATGCACAGGTATTCCTTTATAAGAAAATGAAGGTTTGGGGTAACAATTAGGCACATGGGACAATAATTGTTTTTACCATTTTCCCCAATTTTCAAAAGGGCACCTGACTTTTGTGCAGATATACGAGGTCTCCATAGTTTTTTTTTCTAACCAATTCTTAAAATACATTTCTAGTGATCTATCCTTTGTCAGACCTAGAAAGCAGTTCATTTTTGTTATTTTCCTCTTCAGAGACATCAGTCTATCATTACACAAAGGCATCATCATCTCCACTGCAGAGAACAGAACACGTATCATACCCTTCTCTTTGGGTTTTGTTTTCAAGATCCTGATACAAGTGCCATTGTTGTCAACAACACGTTCTTTCCATTGTACAGTTAATGCTTCAATGTGAACAAGGCACTGTTGATTTGCTAGACCAATTGAAACTAGGATATTTACTCCTGAGAAATGACACATTTGAGCTACTATATCATTATCTACTGACTGACTTGGCAACAACAAGAAAAAAATTCTCTCCTGCTGGCAATGAAACATGGCATGTCACAAAGATGGGAGTCCTTACTTTATGCCACACTGCCTGTGAGAAGGACGGATGTCTGTACTTGATCACTACTTGAGGCATGTGGTTCATGAAGGATAATGTGAGCACTTAGACATTTACTATCACAGTGAGTGTATCTTTCTCATTGTCATTTTTGGAACAGCTACTTCATCTCTGACATGATGCCCTTAGCCTGCAGAAAAAAATATTAAGTTTGAGGAAAAAACTCAAGTATGATTGTCTCCTCTCTCCGTTAAAAATCGATAGTATAAATAAGTATAAATAAATACATTTATGTTTATACTTACATAAATAGAAGTTTAAATATGTAAAAAGCAAATTAGATGTTATGACTTTGAGGTTTTACATGACATACTGTGATTTTAAAACTTATAATACATATACAAGGATTATGTTGACATATTAAAAATGATGCTGGAAGATCACTAGTAGGTAAACAAATGATTCTAATTCATCCCATCATGTCCTTTTTATTTTTTGAGCACAAAATAGAGGGCTTAGAACCATGGAACTGTGTGTTCTAGCCAGAAACTAATAAAGCTCCCCCCCCACAGATATCACTTTTTATACTCTGTAAATAAGTTGGTAACTGACAGTAAAACAACAAATAAAAATTAGATACATTTCCTGAGTTTCTACTGCTTGTCAGGCAAAGTGCTATGGTTGTGATATACATATTTTGTTTCATCCTCATGATAACTTATAAGTAGACACTATTTTTATCCCTCATATGGAAATGTTGAGGTCAAAGAGGTTAAATAAATTGTTCAAGACTGCACTACTAGTAGACGACAGAACTGGAATTGAAACTGAGGCAGCTAGACTTCACATCCTAAGTTCTCAACAGCTTTGTTATTTCGTCTAGCAATATCCATACATGGTGTTGTAGAGAGCATAATATTTGGACCTGGATAATACATTCATTGCTTCACATACGATAATTGCTCTATCAATGTCAGTCCCCTATGATGACATTATTCACGACTTTTCTAGAACTCAGATTACCTAGGCAGGGTTTATTCAAATGTTTCAGAAAAATGAGGTGAGTCAAATCAGTTACATAATTTTTCTTCATGGGCCAAGAAGATATTGCTACAGGTGTGTACTTCCCTCTGTGGTTTCTTGTAAAGAAAGATCTTTCCCAGTTGTTAATCCTGTCTTCAATCAGATTTTCACACAATATTTAGACTGTCTGATCTGCTGTGTGAATGGAACTTAGACTTTTCCCTTAAGATGCATTTTTGGTTTTTCCCTTGAACAGATTGAATTCTACTATTTTCTCTGTGGCTTAGGAACCCACATAGGTTTATAACCACATATACTCTTTCTCAATATACCCTAAATACACAAAAGCACATTAGGCTCATGCATTATGTTCAGATGGATAATTAGAATAATCAGTCTACGTGCAGCCCCTGTAGAATCAGTTTTGACTGAAGGTACTAGCAATTGAATGTTTCTTGTTAGACCCTGAGAGAACATGAACTATCACCAGTGGCAGGAACTGCTACAAAGAAAAGCCTTTGCTCTTGTGCATATTTAAGATTTGTCACACGTCCACACAGAGCTGCTGTATAAGCCATGCTAATAACTATCTGGGAAATTTGGTTATCCATTTGAAGAGAGCAACCCTGTTCTTATTAGTTTCTAAATTTATTTTAACTTCCATTGACACAAATTAAAATGGGAATCTTGCTGTCTATTGATTGTGTCAGTAGATTTTTTTTCTCTCTCTCTCGAATTCATTTTTAAAGACTTTACTTTTATTAAACTAAATACTGCCAGTTAACGAAAGTCTTGGCTTTTATAGACTCAGGAGAGCAGGATCTAACATAAATTAATCATGACTTAATTGACTGAGCTAATTCAAGTTCCCTCCAGTCCACTGCACAACAATATTCTTGTCTTCCCAATGAAGGCTAAATTGTACATTGCTTCAGGAGTATCAACTTTTATGTCTTTAGTACTGCACTTTTTCTAACATCTAAAGTTTTAATATTATTGGAATTGTCTACAAACGTCTTCATAGTTAGGAAGACTAATTGACCCTACACATCATACCTGGCCAATTTCTTCCTTTCATTTATACCATGCATGGACTAAAATCTTTATTTGGTAATACTGTTACACACACACACACACACACACACACACACACAGAGCCCCCGAGAATTTGTTTGCAGTTTACATCCGTTTTTTTCCCCTATGCAAAGATGATGTAAACGGCATTGAATTCCTAATGCTACCATTATATTGCTATAAAAAAAACAAAATGTATTTAGCAATATTACAAAGTCATCAGTGGTGATAGTTTTCTTAACACATCCTTATATAGAATAGTAAGGACTTACAACTCTTGTAAAGAAATCATCAAAAATTTAACGTTTCTGGGGCTTAGTTTTCTAAATATCCTATATAAGAAGGCAATGCAAAAGTACATGAAAATTCAAAATCTCTAAGATTTTTATTTTTTTAAACTTTTATATATTTTTCTTAAATAATAATTCACTCATACTGGTAGGAGAGAACCATGTAAAGAAAAATGATAAATTTGGTGTATTATCTTTTTTTTCTCCAAATTCATTAATTGGAATAGCATAAAATAATGTAATTTTTTTTAACTGGTTATTAGAATAGCTATGCAAAAACTGAATTTCTTGAACAGTTTCCTTTTTTCTTTTGGCTATTTGTGTTAGGTATTTTTCATTTCTGGTCTTGTTTTTGGTTTGTTTTGTTGATTGTGTTTTGTTTGTTTCACTCAGAGTCTTCTCCTAGTTCCTCTCTTAGGACTTAAACAGAGTTAAGAGCTAGTAGACTGATACTGAATTCAGGGATGTCATTGATTCTTCAGTGACCATGATTATAAGCAATAAAATGTCATATAATGACAGGAATTGACCGTGGCCGGGTCTCCAAAGCAGGGAATAAAGGATAGCAAAATGCAAATGTTCAAACTTCAGTGTTTTATATATCCTACAAAATGTTTAGCATTTTCTATTAAAAATATTTCATAATATAATAGTGAAATAGGTGAGCTACAAACTTCTTGTTATAAATAAATCACGGAGATGACAAGTGCAGCATAGGGAACATAGTCAAAAATATTGTATAACGTACGGTGACGGATGATAGCTACACCTATTGTGAGCACTGAGTGACATATAGAATTGTCAATCACTATGTCGTGGACCCAAAACCAATATAATATTACATGTATAAAAAAAAAGTCCTTGATATAAAAGAGAAATGTGTATGCAGTCAGTAAGAATTTTTAAAAAATTTTATTAGTATTTGTTTTTGAGAGAGGGGGAGGGAGACAGAGAGAGGCAGAGCACAAGTGGGGGAGAGGCAGAGAGAGATAGCCACACAGAATCTGAAGTGGCTCCAGGCTCTGAGCTGTCAGCACGGAGCTCAAACTAAGGAACTGGGAGATCATGACCTGAGCCGCAATCTGATGCTTAACCAATTGAGCCACCCAGGAGCCCCAAGAATTTTAGTTTTGTTTCTGCTATTTGCTGTATCACCTTGGGCAAAGCTAATCCACCTAGGCGTACTTTTCCTCAACAGTAAAGTGGGATATTATGTGCCTTAGACGTTACTAATGGTAAAATGAAATAATCGGTAAAAGCATTTTATAAACAGAAAAACATTATCTACTCGTGAAGAGACCGAACTTTGCCTTTGAGATGATACTGGATGTTTAATTTCAGGCATGTATTAATTACAGAATTACCCCCTGATTTTTCTGACTGAATCTTGGTGAATAAAAACCAACTCTGCCATTTAGTGAACCAAAACGTTTCTTATGAATTTGGGGTCAAGGATTTTTCCTGTGTGTGATAAGAACAGGTAAGACCTGTCACTGAAGCTACTTAAGCATATATAGGAAAGTTGTGGAGGTAGCATTGTTACACTCTCAACGCTCTTTTTCCGCTTAGCCTTAAGTATTGAATTTTGTATTTAATGTATGCAAATCTAAAAGATAGGACTGAAGCTGCTGACCTTTCACTGATTCTTGTTGAACCACAGTTGCTGGTCTCGCTGTACAGAGTTTCCTCTGATTTTCCAAGATCATAGACGGGCACTGGGAAAAGTTACAAGAGAAAATCAAGCACTCGAGTAATGGCTCCAGTAACAAGTTCCTTGAGACTGAGGGCCTATTAGACAGCAGCTTGAGACTGAGGACCTATTAGGCAGCAGTTTTATAATCACTGAGCTTCACACAATTTCATTTCCCAGAAGATAAAGTTTTCACTAATTAGATAATATCAAGCTTGTATTAAAAAGCCAATGTGGTAGACAGTAGACATTCTGACATTTAATGTGAAGCTTCTAAGGTGGCACATGGACTTTGGAAAGTTCTGAAGATGTGATTAGGTGAAAGTGGGGGCGGGGTGGTGGGATAAATGCACTTTAAAATAGACACAAAATTTAAGTAGTTATAAATTATTGTTTCTCATATAGAATCAAAATTGAATGTTCAAGTTCATCTTGATAAAAAATTTTTTTATTCTTTTTTTACACATGATTACCTAAAAGTGAATTAATAAAGTTAAAAGTTAGATGCATGTGGAGATATTAGGTATTTAAAAACTGGAGGGTTTTTTTTTTATACAAAATTTAGTATTCTTTTTTTTTTAATTTAAATTCAATTTACTTAAAATACAGTGTAGTCACACGGGGCGCCTGGTGGCTTAGTGAGTTAAGTGTCCCACTTTGGCTCAGGTCATGATTTCACGGTTTGTGGGTTCCAGGCCCATGTCAGGCCCTGTGCTGATGGCTCAGGGCCTGGAGCTGCTTCAGATACTGTGTCTCCCTCTCTCTCTGCCCCTGCCCCACTTGTGTTCTGTTGCTCTCTATCTCAAAAATAAACAAGCATAAACAAAATTTTAAAAAATACAGTGTAGTCTTGGCTTTAGGAGTAGAACCCAGTGATTCATCCCCCTACTTATGACACCCAGTGTTCATCCCAGAAAGTGCTCTCATTAATGCCTGTCCCTCATCTAACCCCTCTCCCCACAGCACCCTTCAGTTTCTTCTCTAGATTATACCTACTCTTAATCACAACTGGCAAATTAACTCCTTGTAGGTATCTCTCACATATAAAACTGATTATTAAGTTGAATCATAAAACATATGTTTGCAAATAAAAAGTGATCAAAGATTGGGAGTTTCATATGGTTGAACTTAGTTTATTTGTTCCCCTAATTTTGTTTTGTGAAAGAAATGGTCCTTTTTGACATGCAGTGCAAAGGGCATTAGATAATATATGTGTAATATCCTTAGATTTACGAATGCTTTTAAATTGTTTTTACTTGGTTTCCTTAAAAGCTTACCATATAAAAAGGGGTTTATGTCAACAATAAGGTGAGAGAATACATTTCTTCTATCTTCTAGTGTTGTAAATACATGAAATATTCTAGATTAAATATATTTGAAACACTTTCTATTATGGAGACTCAACATGACACTCAGTAATTAAAATGAATGAAAACTTTGTTTTGGGAGTCTATATAACGCACGATTCAAGGTATAGTACATTTATTATGTACAAACCATTGATTCTATTTGCTTTTTTTTTTATTAAAAACTATCAAATACAGAGAAACTACCTCTCCAGCAGTTTTTTAAAGGAAATACAAATTTATGTGCAACAGTAACTACCCAATTAAATATTGACTTTAATAACCCCTCAGTACATTTTCCTCATATTCTCCCTATGGAATATTTCATTACAAGGTTTGATTCTTTTATATATCCATTTTTGTTACAGATCATTAACTGCTGATAGGAATTATTATAGCTTACAATTTGGGTGGTAACATTTCATTTCCCAAGACTACTCATGCCTTTACTAAAACAATGTGACATCCTTGACAATCTGAAGTATTTCTGTACATATCTTGAAAACAGAAATGCTGAAGTGTGTTTTAATGCAGCTGCATGTAATGAAACCTGAAATTAAATTATAACTTAATAAAGCAGATTGTTTTTTAATTGAATGATTTCCCCCCAGTTGAGAATATTATCGTTTTAATTATATTTCATTGAAGAGAAAGAAAATGAAAATCATTTTATGTTCTGATAGCTAAAAGAAAACTTAGAACATTTTCTACCAAATATTTTTTAAAATTTCCAATAAAATCAATTAGAATAATTGGAAATTGACCAATTCCAATTTAGGCTTATCATTTGTAAGTTGATTTCTGTGCCAAAAAATGAAATATAAACATAATTTTGTTAAAACTAAAAGTACTTCAAGAAGATAATTAGGATGTTTGAAATGAATATGGATGGGAAAAAGGGAACAATCTAAATGTTTTCTGAATTGATGTTGCGCTATGTTTTTACAACAAATTAGCTTACAGAATTTAAAGAATAGTATTTCAAATTTTAAAATGCAATTTAGAAGTATAACATTTATTACTGCTGATGAAATACAGAGAAGATAAAAGAGTAAAGAAAAAGTAAATAAATCCAGACAAATATAACCTAGGATCTGCTTCAGGAATACACTTCCTTTGGGTTTGCATGAGCAAGTTTAGGATATTACATAGTTAGTTACAGACATGCTGTCCTTGAGGTACCTGGTAGGCAGGTATCTAGACACTCAAGTGGCCGTCTAGAATGCTGGATATAGTAAAATAACAGTGACATACTATTAGTAATGACAACTACAATAGTAACATTTATGTGGCATTTCCTGTCAGCTATGGGTCTTAAAACTTTGAGGTAGGTACTACTAATATCCCCATTTTAGGGATGAAGAGACTGAGGCACAGATAAGGGCTTTTCCTTAATCACACTGAGCTGTGATTTAAATCAAGTCAACAGAACTTCACAGCATACACTACACACAGCTAACTCTTCTAGAGGAAGGAGGTTGAGATGGATATATTTGTGAGTAGGCCTTGATCCACTTACCATCTGTACCCTTGTATCTTCCCTTCTTTCCTGTGAAAGAGTTTCCAGTGAAACTCTGTGCCCCATGGAAGGCAATTTTCTCCTCTTGGTCATGACATCCATTGCCTGTGGTCTACTCAAGGGTTTTGCTTCTGTGGTTATTTATAGTTTAGTTCTTCTCATAATCAGTTACATCTCTTCTATCTAAAAATTCCCATCAACATAAAAATTGTAGTCTCTTCTTAAAAATAAATCCCAGCCCTCAGATATTTATATAGCTCCCTTCCCTCATTTCTCTACTTTTTCAAACATGTATTCTAGATACATTCCTTCTACTTTTCTCATTTCAATCCACTTCAGTTAAACTCTTTGCCCATCGGTCTACTAAAATTTCTTTTATAAAAATTTCTAATGTCTTCCATTTTGATAAATTTAGTGGTCAATTTTTGTTTCTCAGATTAGAAATTCTCACCATAATTTTTGTGTCCATACCCTCTATTTACATAATCTGATGAAATCCTATGACTTTAATACCATCTATGCTCATGACTATCAAGTTGATACATTCAGCCCCAATCTCTGAGTTTAAAAATAACACACTTGACTATCTTTTTTTCTTTCATAGTTTATTGTCAAGTTGGTTTCCATATAACACCCAGGGCCCATCCCAACAAGTGCCCTCCTCCATGCCCATCACCCCCCTTTCCGTCTCCCCCACCCCCAATAGCCCTCAGTTCTCAGCATTCAAGAGTCTCTCATGGTTTGCCTCCCTCCCTCTCCCCAACTATTTTCCCCTTCTCCTCCCCCATGGTCCTCCATTAAATTTCTCTTGATCCACTTGTAAGTGAAAACATATGGTATCTGTCTTTCTCTGCCTGACTTTCACTCAGCATAACACCCTCCAGTTCCATCCACTGGAGGATGTTAGTTGCTACAAATGGCCAGATTTTATTCTTTCTCATTGCCATGTAGCATTCCATTGTATAGATAAACCACATCTTCTTGATCCATTCGTCAGTTGATGGACACTTAGGCTCTTTCCATGATTTGGCTATTGTTGAAAGTGCTGCTATGAACATTAGGGTACATATGCTCCTATGCATCAGCACTCCTGTATTCCTTGGATACATTACTAGCACACACACGACTATCTTATCTTTTCAGTAACTCCATAGAGATGTGTAGTAGGCATTCTAAACTTCATTTGTCTCAGACAGAACTCTGTTTTCATCTCGCTCCTGTCCAAACCTTCTACATCTCAGTAAATGATGCCATCATTGATTCAGTTCCTAATATATATGTATTATATATGATGTATGTATATATATGTATACATATATGTATATATATATAATATAGGTGTATATACTTAGATAGGAATCACTATTGACTTCTCTGTACATCTACTCCATCATCAGTTCCTGTCTACTTTCCTTTCAGTATATTTCCCAAACTTTGACTTTTCATCTTCTCTTGGATTACTATGTTCATGATTGCCAGCCTTGCAAATGATCTACTTGTCTCTAATCTTTCATTTGTACCAATAGTTATTTTGAGATATGTAGTTATATTGTTTAATATATTCTAATCATTTTCTGTCTTGCTTTAAGAAAATCCAAACCACTTTTTATAGCCTCCACAGTCATAAGTAATCTGGCCCCTGCCTGCCCTCTTGCCTTTTCTTATATTATTCTCTACCCTGTTTCTTCTTCTCTGTCCATTTTAGCATATTTTCCTCCAACAATCTAACTGTATTCTTAGTTTAGAGATTTGTATTTGTTGTTATGATGTAGCTTTGGAACTCTACCTTTTTATTGTAACAAGGCTGACTCACTTTTATCTATCAAGTTCCAGTTGCAATGATATTTCCTTAGTAGGGCCTACATTGACTTTAAGTAACCCATTCAGTCCAAGTTACTATCCATTTCTTGCATCTTCTTGTTTATTTTCTCTTTGGCCATTAATAATTATCTTGTGTTTTTTTGATCATTAATTCAAATATTACATGTATTTTTGTTGCTTGGTGATTCATTAATTCAATTATTGGTTGTTTACCTACAACTAGACTGTTAGCTCTAAGATGTAGATGGTTGGTAAGGGACATAGCAAATGCTCAATAAACATTTGCAGAAGGAATTAACACTTTAGAATTGACAAAGGGTTTTTGTGTATATAATCTCATCATCTGATTAACTATTATCAGCAAGAAATGTAGCATATTCTCTCCTAGAGTTTTGACATAAATATGGCTTAAAAGACCATCTATTCTAATTCTGCTCATCTGCTACCATTTTGAAAGCCTCAGTTCAGAAAGATTTAGTTGTCTTGCATACATCATAAGAAAGACCTGAGATGGAGTTTACTCCTAAAAAATCTCATGTCAGGTTATTCAATGCCTTTCTTATACCCTCTATTGACAGTTTTGTTTGTGACATATTTTAGAAAATATGCCAGTAACAACTAGAACTTATCTTCTTTAAGTATAAATAAATTTGACATTAAACTTGACAAGATTAATATCTGAAGAAACCTTTAATGAAACAGATAGGGGCTCCTGGATTGCCCAGTCAGTTGAGTGTCTGCCTCTTGGTTTCGGCTCAGATCATGATCTCACACAGTTCATAAGTTTGAGTCCTGAACTGGGCTATGTGCTGACAGCGTGGAGCCTGCTTGGGATTCTGTCTCCCTATCTCTCTTAATCTCAAAATAAACAAATAAACTTAAAAAAATAAATGCATGAGTTTTCAGAATAGCCTGTTTCTCAGCCTCTATCTCTGAGATAAAAAGGTTAAAAAATTAATCTAAGGGTACCAGGATATCTTCTATCATTGATTAAACTTACCAGAATGTGTCTATATTTAGATTTAAGTAACATACACTGAACAAATACTATGTATAAGGTATTATATGGATTACTTTTGCCTATGGTATCTCATTTAATTCTCAGAATCATTACATAGTTATTTTCATAACTTTTGGCTTGAGAGAAAGCCTTGTACAGCAAGTAAGTTACCAAAGTCTTCTGAATCATAATTAATTGCTCCTTTACATTGTGTTTTACTGTCTCTGCAGTGTCAGGAAAATAACTGTATGATATAATTAGTGGAAAGAAATGTAGCATTTTGATAATACATTGTAATGCTCCGTAATGTTCTAGGACTTATCTTCCAAGTCAAACACCCTGGATTTTTCTTTATTTCTCTTGGCTTCATATCCATATTTAATTTACCAATAGATCATGATTGTTCTATTTCTAAACTTTGTCTTAAGTTGGCTCACTTCTTTCCATCTTCACTGTCATTGTGCTAGTCCAAATCCATATCATCTTTAAACTGAACTCTGATATCTCTATTCCCATGCTTGTTTTCTTACAAGACATTCTTTATAGGCTGAACCTAAAATTATATCTTTTTAAAAATGCTTTATTTGATTATTTTGAGGAGGGTAGAGAGAGCATAAGTGGGGGTCGGCCAGAGAGAGAGAGAGAGAGAGAATATCCTAAGGAGCCTCCAAACTGTCAGCACAGACAGATCTCATAAACTGAGATCATGACCTGAGCCGAGATCAAGAGTCAGAAGCTTAACTGAGACACTCAGGTACCCCTAACACTGAAATAAAATCATAACTCTGTTAAAACAAAAACATAAAGTAAAAGAAACCTGTAATGAGTTCTTACATTTCAGATCAAAACCAGATTTTCACCTTGGCCTATAAGGTGAATCTGCCTTGCACCTGTTCCATTCTACCAATCATCTCCTTTTTCTGGGTTCCAGGTACTGGGACTTTCTTTTTCTTATTTACACATGCCAAGCTATTTGTGGTCTTTGCATCTGCTATATCCTTTTCCTTCCTTGATTTTTCTATTTCTGTGAAAAATGCCATTAGAATTTTGATAGGAATTGCATTAAACCTGTAGATTGCTTTGGGTAGGATGGACATTTTAACAATACTAATCCTTCCAATATACAAGCATGGAAAATCTTTCCACTTATTTGTGTCTTCAATTTCTATGATCAGTTTCTTATACTTTTCCATGAACACATCTTTCACCTCCTTGGTTAAATTTATTCTTAGATATTCTTTTTGTTGCAAATGTAAATAAGATTCTTTTCTTATTAAATAATTTTTAATGTTTATTTTATTTTTGAGAGAGAGAGAGACAGACTTTTATTGCTCTTTCTTGCCTAATTGCTCTGGCTAGGACTTCTGATAGTATGTTGAATAAAGGTGGCAAAAGTGGACATCCTCAGTCTTGCTCTCAAGGGAAAAGCTTTTAGCCTTTCACCATTGAGTATAATGTTAGTATGGGTTTATCTTCTATGGCCTTTATTAAGTTGAGGTGTGCACTCCTATACCCACTTTGTTGATAGTTTTTATCATAAATGGATGTTGAATTTTGTCAAATGTTTTTATATAGCTGTTGAGATGGTAATATTTTTATGCTTCACATTGTTATAGTGTATCACATTGATTTTCAAATATGAAAATACCTTTCCATTCTTGGAATAACCACTTAATAATGGTATATTATCCTTTTAATGTTCTATTGAAATCAGTTTGCTAATATTTTCTTGAGGATTTTTGTATCAATGTTCATCAGGGATATTGACCTATAATTTTCTTTACTTGTAGTGTCCTTAACTGGTTTTGGTATTAGGGTAGTGCTGTCTCAGAAATGTTCTCTTCTGGGGTGCCTGGGTGGCTTGGTTAAGCGTCTGACTATTGATTTTAACTCAAGTCATGATTTCACAGTTTGTGAGTTCAAGCCCCCACTTTTGGCTCAGCTCTGATGATGCAGAGCCTGCTTGGAATTCTTTCTCTCCCTCTGTCTCTGTTCCTCCCCTCCTTGTGCTTTTTCCCTCTCTCTCTCTCAAAATAAACAAATAAAAACAATAAAAATTTTAAAACACACACACACTGATTCTAAACAGTGTCACTTAAAAATTTTATTTATAAAATGAGTTCAGAAATGGAAGAGTTTGAGATGAATTATTATTAATTCTTCTTTAAATGTTTGGTAGAATTCACCAGTGAAGCCATTTGGTCCTACATTTTTCTTTCTTTTTTCACAGGTTTTTGATTACCAATTCAATCTTCATACTAGTAAACAATTTATATTTTCTTAAAAATGTTTTAACATTTATTTTTTGAGAGACAGAGGCCGAGCATGAGTGGGGGAGGGGCAGAGAGTGAAAGAGTCACAGATTCCAAAGCATGCTCCAGGCTCTGAGCTGTCAGCACAGAGCCTAACTTGGGGCCTGAACTCATGAACTGTGAGATCATGACCTGAGCTGAAGTCAGATGCTTAACTGACTGAGACCCACGGGCCCCTCAATTTTTCTTCCTGATTATCTTGGTAGGTTGTATTTTACTAGAAATTTATCAATTTCTTCTAAGCTGTCCAATTTACTGGTATATAATTGATAGTATTCTCATGATCCTTTTGTATATATGTTGTTTCTGCTATAATGTTTCTTTTTTTTCTTGCTGAGTACTTAGCTAAAGGTTTGCCAACTTAGTCTACATTAAAAAAAAACAACACACCTCTTAGTTTCATTGATCTTTTCTATTGTCTGTGCAGTCTCTATTTCTTTATTTCCATGCTGTTCTTTATTTCTTTCTATTAACTTTGTTCTTCCTTTTCTAGTTACTTGAGGTGTGAGGTTAGGTTGTATATTTAAGATTTTTCTTGTTTTCTTATATAGGCGTTTATTACAATGAACTTCCCCAGTAGAACTGCTTGTGCTATATTCCATTGAGTTTTGTTTTTTTCTATTTTATTTTGTCTCAAGATAGTTTTCTTTATATCTCTTTTGATTCTTTTACTCATTGGTTGTTCCCTAGCATGCTGTTTTTAACCACATATTTGTAAATTTTCCAGTTTTCTCTTTATAATTAATCTCTATTTTTATACCATTGTGGTCTGGAAAGATCCTTAATATAATTTCAATCTTAAATTGGCTAAGACTTGCCTGGTGGATTAATATCAGTTTTATCCTGGAGAATTTTCCATGTGCACTTGAGAAGAATGTCTATTCTATTGCTTTTGGATAGAATGTTCTGTGTATGTCTGTTAAGACCATCTGGTCTAAAGTGATTTTTAAAGCCAATGTTTCCTTACTGATTTTTTGCCTCAATTATCTATCCATTGGTAAAAGTGGGGTATTGAAGTCCTCTATTATTGTATTGCTGCCTATTTCTCCTTTTAGGTCAGTTAATATTTGTTTTATATATTAAAGTTCTCCTATATTGTGTACATACATACCTATAAATATTATAAACCCTTGTTGGATTGACCCCTTTATTATTATATAATTATCTTTGTCTCTCAGTGCATTTTTTTGTCTTAAGGTTTATATTTTTTTCTGACATAAGTATAGCTACCAAAGGTTTCTGTTGGTTTACATCTATGTAGAATATCCTTTTCCTTCCTGTCATTTCCAGCCTATATAATTCCTTACATCTGAGGTGAGTCTTTTTAGGCAGCAGATGAGTCTTTTTTTAAAATCCATCCAACAACTATGTCTTTTTATTGAAGAATTTAGTCCATTTACATTTAAAGTGGTTTTTGATATGTACTTATTGCCATTTTGTTAATGATGTTCTGGATGTTTCTTAGTCTTTCTGTTAATTTTCTCTTGCTCTCTTTCCTTGTGATTTGGTGATTTTTCTTTAGAGTTCTGCTTAGAATATTTTGTGTGGTTACTATAGGTTTTTGTTTTGTGGTTACCATAAGTTGATAACACCTTAAGTTTGAATGTATTATAAAGTCCTACCTTTTTTTCACCACCCACACCCAAAATTTATGTCATTGATGTCATAGTTTATAGTTTTCATATTGTAGCCCTTAACAAATTATTGTAGATTACTTATTTTTACTACTTTTGTTGTCTAACCTTTATATTACCTTTATAAGTGACTAACCACTACCTTTACAACCTTATGTTATTCCAAATTTTGTTATCTGTTTCCCTTTTCCCATAAGATTATGCTTGCAAACCAAGGTTGTACTATATAATTCATACCAGAATAATGCTTGTAATCCAAAGCACTTGTATATCAAAGTGAATTTTCCCATAAGAAATAATGGAAATTTAGATGATTTGTTCTACAACCCAAAAATAGTCATATAAAAATGATTACAGTACTGTAATACTAAATAATAAAGAAAATACAAAATGTAAAGAAAAATACACAAATTTACCTGCACTTATCTGTGAAAACCTTTGTGGCTGATGTGAGGGAGACAGGAGAGAGGAGGTTTATTGTGTAGGACAACTTTCATTATCACTAATGGAATCACTGCTACCTATTGGCTCAATGGAATCTTTTCTTTTTTGTGCAACTTTATCAAGAAACCTATCCAATGACACTTGCTTTTGCCTCTTTTTGAGGACTTCATGGATATGTGACACTGCATTGTTCTTAAACATATTCATTGCTCACACTGTTACAGCCTTATTCAGGTGGTGCTTTTCTACAAAATTTTGCACTATTTTCCACATCTCCCTAATCTCATTTGAAGTGAGAGATTCCTCTACCTTCTTTATTTTCCTCTGCAGATGAGATGCAGATATAAACTTCTTAAATAATCTTTTAATTTTGGCTACTCACATGCCTCTTTGAATTTCTCAATGATTTGCTTCTTACCTTCCACCATAATCATCTCCTTACCACCTTTCAGCTTTTTTCTGCACACGGGCCATTGTATACACTTTAACAAACTCTTGTCATATACTGCACTTAATGTCACTGGAAAAAAGACAGCAGAAAGAGTCTACATCTGTAGAGGGAGCCTGACCTAGAATGAAGCAAAGCTTTCCTAAGCTTACTCCTGTATGGAAGAGCAAAGGACTGTCCATAGGTGCTTTGAAGTGAGAAAAATACAGTCGTGCCAGTTGTGGGCACTTTCCAGTGTTCTGAAAAATCACTGATTTCTGCCAACACCACGGCCTGAACTGAGCATCTGAGCATGGGAGACAATCACCCACAATCTCACAGCGAGTGAGAGAGAGAAGGACCATTGGCTCAGTTCTTCGATTCATTGCACACACTGATCGAATGATGTTGAGCATCCCATACTAATATTGCAAGACATCACTTGTTTATTAAATTAAAATTTATTAGAAATGTTTGCTAGTCTTGTGGAACACTTGCACAACAAGTTAATTGCAATTCAAGGTTTTACTGTACCGTCATGTGTTTTCCTGTTACTAATTAGTGCCCTTTCGTATCTGCTTATAGAAGTCTATCATTTCTTTTAAGCCCATTCCAGTGAGGAACCCCTTTAGCTTCTGCTTGTCAGGAAAACTTGTTCTCTCTCCAGCAGTTCTGAGGGACAACTTTGCTGAGTAGACTATTCTTGGTTGGCAGTGTTTTGTCTTTCAGTACTTTAAATAAATGATTCCATTCCTTCCTACCCATAGATTTTCGGCTAAAAAAAAAAAAAAAAGTTTTTTCTCTTGCTGTTTTTAAGATTACCTCTTTAATTATAATGTGTCTTGGTGTGGGTCTAATTTGATTCAACTTTTTGTGGAACTCTCTGGGCTTCCTGGATCTGGATGTCTGCTTCCTTCTTTATATTAGGGGAGTTCGTAGCTATTATTTAAGTAAATTTTCTGCCCCTTTCTGACTCTGTTCTCCTTCTAGGACTCCTAGAATGCAAATGTTGGTCTGCTTGAATCCCATTACTCCCTTAAGCCAACTTCACTTCTTTTTTTCTGATCTGATTGGGAAAAGTAAAAAGTAGGACAATAATGGCATGAAGGGCAGTAGGTTAAAAAAAAAAAAAACTATTGCAAGATACCTTTCTATATTAAATTGTACTGTATTACACTTGATCTTAGCCAAAAGGCAGAGAAGCAATTAAATTGTACTGTAATAACAAGGGTATATGATGAAATGATGAAATTTCCAGAGTTACCAATTAAAAATTAATTTTAAAGTATTGCTATCAAGCCAATAGAAAAGATAAAGTAAAATATAAAAGATTATATGGAATAATAAATAATACTAGAAGGTAGAATACAGGAAAACGATGAACAGATGGCACCAATAGAAAACAAATAGCAAAACGGGCAACCTAAACCAAACTACATCAGTAATTACTTAAGTAATCAGTTGTCAGCAACCCTTTAATCCACACACACATACCCCAAAAACTATCAAATTTAATCAATGGTTTCTAATCATAAGTTATGATGTATTTACCCCGGGTAGTGCTGAGATATTCCAATGTGTAGGAGGAGGATCCTGAAGTGGATAACACGACATAATGATTCTATTCTCAGCCCTTACCTGAAGGAGGAAAAAAAGACTTGATATATCATTAGAAATTACTATTCTTGGAGTTCTTGTATATAAAATAATTAGCTTGAAATAGTTCTACTTCTAAATATCTAATAATTCTGAGGCCATAAATATTATTCAACATTAGGAATAAGTATTAGTTATCTGTAACTACTCCTCTAAAATTTAAAGGAAGGTAAACAATGTAAAATTCTATATATTACAAAGTCTGCTGGATGGTAATGTTGTGTGAGCAACTTTTGCTCATTCGCGCTTTGTTAAAAGTTAAAAATGAAACTTCCACATGCAAAATAAGAACTAAATGTTTTTTTTTAATTCACACAAGACAAATGACTTTATTACTGAAATATATTTGACATACAATGTATAGATTTAAAGTGTACATGTTAATTTGATACATTTATGGATTGTTATGATTGCTATTGTAGAGATAATTAGCACCTCTATCGCATTACATAATTATCCTTTCATTTTAGAGGTAAGAATCAGTAAGATCTAGTCTTTCTTTTAGCAAGTTTGGTGATTATAATACAACATTTTTGTCTCTATTCACTATACTGTGCCCTGGATCTCTAGGACTTATTTACTATTTGTTGAAAGTTTGTACGCTTCAACAGCATGCGTCCTATCCCCTAACGCCTATCCTCTAGTAAAAACCATTCTACTTTCCATTTACATCTAGAGTGATTATTGATATCTAAGGACTTTCTGCCACCTTGTCAGTTGCTACCTGGTTGTTTGTATCTTCATTGTTTCTGTTCCCTCTGTTTCTAACTATCTTTGTACATTGGTGGTTTTCCACAAGAGTACTTTTTTTATGTTTCACAAATCTACTCTAGATTTTTGCTTTACAGTTTCCATGTGGCTTACATAAAAGATCTCATAGGGGTGCCTCGGTGGCTCAGTCGGTTAAGCAACCAGCTTTGGCTCAGGTCATGATCTCACATTCGTGAGTCCAATCCCCAAGTGGGGCTCTGTGCTGACAGCTCAGAGCCTGGAGCCTGCTTCCGATTCTGTCTCCCTCTCTCTCTGCCCCTCCCCTGCTTGTACTCTGTCTCTCTCTCTCAAAAATAAAACACCAAAAAAAAAAAAAAAACCCAAAAAACTCATAGATAAAATGTCCATTGTATGCTGAAAGCAATTTATCTTCATTTGCCATAAGATCTCTGCCCTTTTGCTCCTCAACTTTTTTTTATTTTTGATGTCACAATTTAGCTCTTTATGCTGTGAATTCATTAACAAATTACAGAGCTATAGTCATTTTTAATGTTCTTTCCCTTTAATTTTTATACTATAATTTGTGAACACATCATTCTAGTAAAGTTACAGTTTTCTAATTCTATTTTTCACTTTTACCAGAATGTTGTACACTTCTGTATGTTTTCATGTCCCTGAATAGCAATTTTCTTTAATTCCAATATAATTAATGTAAAGCATTAGTTTCAGGAGTACAATATAGTGATTCAACAATTCTATACATTAGTTAGTTCTCATCATGATAAGTGTATTTTTAAAAATCTTTTTATTTATTTTTGAGAGAAAGAGTGAGAGTGGGGGAAGGGGCAGAGAGAGAGAGAGAGAGAGAGAGAGAGAGAGAGAGAGGGATTCACAGGATCAGAAGCAGGCTCCAGGCTCTGAGCTGTCAGCACAGAGCCTGACTTGGGCCTTGAACTCACCAACTGTGAATCATGACCTAAGCTGAAGTTGGACACCTAACTGACTGAGCTATCCCAGTTATCCCGATAAGTATACTCTTAATCCCCTTTGCCCATCCATCCAACTACCTCCCCTATGGTAGCCAACAATTAGTTCTCTATATTTAAAAGTCTGTTTTTTGGTTTGTCTCATTTTTTTCTTTGTTCATTTGTTTGGCTTCTTAAATTCCACATTTTTCTAACTTATTTTACTTAGCATTATAGCGTCTAGATTTCTCCATGTCATTGCAAATGGCAAGATTTCAGGCTTTTTTATGCCTGAGTAATATTCCTTCATATAGACATATTACACCTCTTCTTTATCCATCCATCCATGGATAGACACTTGGGTTATTTCCATATCTTGCCTGACTAACATCTTTTCATTTCACTGTGAAGAATTCCTTACAGCATTTATTGCAAAGCAGTTCTAATAGTGGTGAACTCTCTCAGCTTTTGTCTAGAACAGCCTTTATATCTTTGTACCTGAAGGTTAACTTTGACAGATAAAGCATTCTTGGCTGGCAATCTTTATTTTTCAACACTTTGAATATGCCATTCCATTATCTTCCGACCTATAGAGTTTCTGCTGAGAAATCTGCTAATAGACTAATCAGGGTTCCTTTGTAGATTTCTTTTTTCCTCTGGCTGCCTTTAAGTTTCTTTCTTTTTGACAGCTTCATTATAATAGGTCTTGGAGAGGTCTTTGTGCCTTGTAAGAATAGGGTGTTGTATTAACTCTGTGGATTTTCTGTACAGTTCCTTCCCAAGGTTTAAGAAATGCTTGGCTATTATTTCTTTAAGGAAACTCTCTGCTCACTTCTCCCTCTCTTCTTCTGGTATACTGATTATTCTTGTATTGACTTCAAAGCTATTCAAAGTGAATTTGATAGGTTTCTAAATGAACAGTTTTTAAAAAAACCCTATTCTCTTCTTCAGACTGATTTTTATATATCTATCCTTCAAGTCACTTATTCTTTCTTCTATCTGGCTTGCACTGTTACCTATGCTGCCATTGTATTTTCCAACTCCAGAATTCTGTTTGGTTCTTTTTAGCAGTTTAAGTCTCCTTAATCAACAGCAGGAGTTCTTTACCAGTATTATTTCTGATTTTTTTTTCTTTTTGGTAGCTTATTGAATTTCTTTATGACAGCTATTTTGAATTCTTTATCAGTAGATTGCAATATTCCATGCCTTTGAGTTAAGTTGTTGGGGAATTATTTTCTTTTTATGTGACACCTATTTCCTTGATTTTTCATGATGTTCAACCACTCACTTGCAGAGTAACAAAAACCTTTCTCAGATAAAGATTTAGGTTTACTTTCTCTCTTACAATTCAACAGGCTGGCACTTTAGAAGCCTTTCTTTTGCATATTAGAAGGTGGCTATTACTCAACCTTGTGGTTTCTCCTGCTGGGGGAGCTAGTTGCAGAGGTGGGAAAGATGTATACTTAGCATCTGGGGTTTTGGGAGGTGCCCACTGGCCCAGTAGGGAGATATTCAAGTGAGGCACTCCCAAAGGTTCATGACAGATCTGCTGAAATCCTGAAGCAAACATCAAGAACTATGTTCCTTCAGTGCCCTTTGATAATCTTGTCTGCCTTTTTCACTCTCCTCCTAGAGGTCTTCCCTTAGCAATTCAGGTGCTTCTGGAGAGAAATGGATCCCTTTATCTGTGACCCAATCAATTTGGCAACTGGGTGGTCATTTGTCACTTCTGCTTTCCATCTCCTCTGTCGGAGAGGTAGTCTTTGATGCTCCCCACATCCCAATGCTGACTTGGCAAGTTCTGTCTCCCCTGCCTTAAAATTTGTCTTTATTTCTCACTGATGGAAAACAGGACCTCTGCAAATTCTCTACCTTCCATGGACATCCATCCAGTTTTTTATTCTATCCATTCTCTTTATCCTGATTGTGTTGAATTGGGGTAGTGCAGGTTCACCAACTCCCTTGAATCCATGGCCCACACAAGGTCCTGTCTGCCCACTTTTGGATGTGCAGGTGGGTAAAAAATCCTAGATCTTTTGTTCTAATGTGCAGAAGCAATAGGGTCAGTAATGGATGTCCAATTAACTGAAAATCAAAGGAGAGAGGAAAAAATGGAATGGTTCACACAGCCATGATGCTGACCTCCAAAAGTGACTTCTGTCTTTGATTTTTCAGAGACAATATCTTCTTCACTTTGTATAATGAAAAATAATTTTTTTAAATTTATTTCTGAGAGAGAGAGAGAGAGAGAAGCAGTGTGAGCAGGGGAGGGTCAGAGAGAGGTAGATACAGAATCTGAAGCAGGCTCCAGGCTCTGAGCTAGCTGTCAGCACAGAGCCCGACGCGGGGCTCCAACCCACGAACCGTGAGATCACGACCAGAGCCAAAGTCGGACGCTTAACCGACTGAACCACCCAGGCGCCCCTGAAAAATAATTTTTTATATAAAACAAATGGACTTTGAAAGTGGATGCACCAGATGATGAGCTTGCTCTATAATACAAATGAGCCACCCGAGGTTTTTACACTTGATGGAAAAGTATGTGTCAGCCAAACCCTTCTCTAAAACCTTCCTTGCCTTAAATGATCAAAAATTGAATTTGAGTAAGATTCACTCAGTATGATAAAGAGACAGAGAGGTCATGAGAGATGGTCTCTGAAAGCAAGGAAAATAACACCTGGCTTCCAGAGTGCCGAATGGAAGAGCAAGAAGTATCACACCGAGACAGCACTGTGTTTACTAAATGGATTAACTTAATTATTTCAGGAGTATTTAGTGAACTTCTGTAGTTGGAACTGATTTTTTTCTTTATTAAAACCCCTATGGATTTCCCTCTTTGCTGCTGAGTTCAGGTGGCCTTAACTGATTACAGGAAAATAAATGCTGTTTTCAAATCTAATATTATCTCTATGCTGAGAAGACCCAAGCTGATAGAATTTGGGGCCTTTTTTTTTTTTTTAAAATTTTGTAAAAGTAGTACTGAAACTAACAAAATACCTGGGGAATGAAAAAAAAGATTAAACTCTTGAAATTAGAGAATTGTTCAGTTTAAGCTTTGCCACTGCCATTTTCTTGAGATATTTTCTCCTTTTCCAATAATGGAATATTCTGGAAGCTGGTACTGAGTTAAAGGAGCATAATATTAACCACTTACCTATCCATAATTATTCATGCATTTTTGTTTTAAAATATTGCTTTTAAAAATTGTTAATAATAAGTATATTTGTTTCTGTAAGGAGTTTCTTGAAACAAAGGGTATTTCGCTGTTTATCTTTAAAATGTCAATTTACTGTAATTAAATTAATGGAGGATTGTACTAATTATGGCATATTCCTATTGAATACAAAACTAGGTAACAATCATTTTTGCACAAGGCTTATTTCATGTTTTGACCATAAACTGGTATGTTCTGGAAAAGTCTGGTGAGTTAATTCAAGGGTGTTAAAAAATACTGTTGTTAGTTTCAAATAAATTAAGGATTATTCATGGCCTCAAATTAGATCCTTTGGAATAACACGTATTGATGGCTTGATTGTTTTTAGCTCAGTCATGGAAAAATGCCTGAAACATTTGGAGATTATTGTCTAAGCAATTCAGAAAGCTGGCTTAAAGGTAAAAGGAATTGTTGGTTTGGATTTCCTAAGCTGCATACCTAATTATTAGGATACTGTATGTGGAGTGAAATAAACACTTTTTCTGAGATACTGTTGAGGTCCTTAACATGGAGAGGGAAGACTCAAAAACAAAGACCATTTCTTTAACAAATTATTAGAAAATGTGCAGTTCATTATCCTTTTTATCAGTAGGAAACTGACTCCTGGAGATCCTGGAGAAGACTGATAGACCAGAAAGGGAAAGAATGCTATTATTTGTGCAATCTGTATGGCTATTACAGAGAATAGTTTTGCTATCCAAACACCAGCCCACTGCTGGAAGTAATAAAGGCTTCTGCTCACTTGTTCATGATAGTCTGCGGTATAGAGTATGCTTTGTTCTGTATAACCAGCCTTACTTTATGAATGAAACCTTAATAATGGACTGATATAAAACCAGAAAATGACCAAAAATAAAATTAAGATGACAGTATAAAGTTAGAGTTAAGATTAGTATATAAAATATATATCATCAAGTCCGGGATCCATAGTCATTAGAAGTGATTAGTATTGTACCTCTTGGTGGCAAAAGCAAGGAAAGTGAATTACAGTGTCCGAGAAATAAAACCACACAATTCATGAGACTAGGCATCGTTACGGTTGGAATTGAAAACGGAGAGATGAACGATGTCACCAACATCTTTATGAAAAACATGGCATTAAGTTTCAACTGAGTAATTGTTGTAGGGACTCAAAATGCAAGCGAATACAAAGCAAATCCGCGAGGAAAATTCTACAAGGCAAGAAAACAATGTTACTTATCTAAGCAGCTTTCTGATTAGCTTGATCTAAGGATAGAATCTAACAAAATGTATATCTCTTAATTCTGAGGTTTCTATGGTGCAGTCACATAAATAAGGTCCTTATTAACTTGCAGATCCCAATATCTTTATTGAAAGGTATTCTATGGGCCACAGATTGCCTTAAACGTGGCTTTAAGCAATCTTTTATGAATACTTTATGAGTTAGAATTCCATTCAGCTGGAAGTATGGACACTTACCATCATGGGGTCAGACAAGGAGCACTATTCATGTAACAGAGTGTGAGCGAGATGAGACCGCAGTTCCTCAGCAGCACTGTGCTCTTGCTCTGCAACCTTTAGCATGTGCTTTTCACCCATTCAGCCACAGACTTTTTCCCCCGCACCGTCAATGTATCATGTTTACGCAGGAAGAAGAATGCAGAAAGATGCAATCTTACTCTGTCCTTTTGAAAAATATTTCCAAGAGTCCAACCTGTTATATCTTATAATTCCTCTTTCAGTCATTTGAATTAAGTCACATACCTACTTCTAGAAGCAAGAAAGTCTGAGATGGTGGGGATTGTAAACAAAGTGAAGGGCTGAACCCTAGAAAAAGCAAAATTCTCTGAATAAGGGACAGGAAAAGAATGTATTTGTGTCTGGCATATGTATCATTTCTTGCAATCAAGCTTTAAGAAAAAATGGTGATCAGAAAGATCAAGGCTATATTTCATGTCAAGAATATAAAGTGCAGTTTTGCTATGTTGCCAGGGAAGGGGACCTGTGTGTTTGATGTACAACTAAACATAGAAAAGTGCTGATAGCCTGTCATGAAATTAAATACGCCTCACTAGGATATAGGCTTACTATGTACTCAGTCTTCTTGTGCCCAGGTTTATACTAAGGGAATAAACGGGGATGGAACAGGAACTTGTCTCAGAAAATAGCCATGGTCCCATTTAACACATTGAGAAAAAGTGCATTGATTATTTACTGAATCTTAATTTATTCAGCAAATTTGTGTATAATTTACATAAAGCTTGTGCCTGTTGCCTCTTTGTGTCACCCATTACACTTGGTATGTACCATGTGTATACAGTATTATTGTTTGCTAGGAGAGATTCCTATGTACAGGTAGCTATTAAAATCTACAAAACATGATGAATACCATAAACTATATCAGTATATATTAGGAAAGGCCTGATGTAATTGCATGAGATTTGTATTTAATTCCTGGTTATGGAGATAGAAACAAACAGTAAAACTGAAGATGACCTAGGTAGAGGAGTGTGATGGTTTAAAGGCTTTGGAGCCAAAATTCCTAGGTTCAGTTTATATCTAGATAAGCCACTCTCCACCGGTACTGTCTTGCATAGAGACAAAGCCAGCCTCACAGGGTGTGTGTGTATATATATATATACTTTTATAAATTTTATAAATATGTATATGTATAATAGGCTAGTTATACCATTATCAACTACTGTATGATGGTTCTGATTTTCAAAACGTATAGATTAAAAAAATCTGTTAATTTGATAATACATGTTTGCAAAGAAATAGCTCTGGATCTGTTTGTACTTTTATCATCTAAAACCCTTAATCTTAATTAAAGGTCAAATATCTCTGTTGCCCAGGAAATATTGAACATTTTAGGGGGAAAATAACATGAAGATGTATAATATAACATATTCTTATTTGCATAGTTAAGTCTGCAGTGAATTTTGAATAGACACATCTTAAAAAATTCAACATTGCTATCTGTGTTTACTACAGTGTGGCACATTGAATAAGCAAACTCAAAAGCCTTATTGATCATTCTCCTATATTTGGCTTCCAGATATCCTGGATGATCTGCATAAAATTTCCAGTTTAAATGCTAGTTTAAGTATTTGAAAATTCTTTACAATAAGCTGAGTTAAATACATCACCCCTTGTCCTCGAAACTTTGAGTTAAATTGGACTGGAAGCCCCCTTAAATCATTAGCTTACTGTAACATGTTAAAATAGCCTTGCAAATTTAATACTGACTTTTGATAAGGCCTATTTATTTATATCCCTTGAGAAAGTTGATGATTTTAATAGAGTATGTTAAGTATGTTGATAATTTCTAAGTACAGTACTTTGTATAGACTTGATTATGATATACAAAATAACAATTACATGTAGTTTTAGCTAATGTTTTCTAGTGAATGGATAATTCTTGGAGTAGGAATGTGACTATCCCTAGAAAAAAATCTTTTTTCAATAAAAATTTATCATTTGTGAACAGATAACTCAGTAATGAATCATGTCTTAAATTCTCAAAATGGGTTAATTATAATGGAAGCCAAAAATTAGGTAAAAGTAAATTTCATTTAAAGCTATTCTTTGGTTACCTAAAATGAGAGATGACATGAATATTATCTACAGAAAACTCATTATTTATTAGTTGTGATAAAATTGATCAAGTTTAGGTTTTGTGACAATCTTACACCTGTAAGGAAATGAAAGGATTAAATCATTGAAAACTATCATTACATTAGTGTTGCTTTGAGGGACACTTGCTGTTACTACCAGAACGATTGTTGTAGCTTGCTTGGTACAGTCCTATATAACAGGGGCATGTGGTTCCATTAGATATTTAAGTTTTTCAAACAATAGTTCTCTCAGGGATAAAGAAATGTTTTAGTTGATTTACACAACAAATGTTTTTGAGCAGTAATTATATTCTGGGTACGGTGCTAAACTCTGTTTTCACTGAAATTGGTTAATGGTCATAACCAGAGGAAATAATAAATTTCTCCTGTAAGCTCCCAAAGCATGGACAATTAGTTGGTAGTTTTTTATTTGATTTTTACTGGGACAGAGATTCATTCTGACTGTTATCGATTCCGTGAAACTTTTATAAAATCCCATTTCTGGATTTGACAAGAAGCTTCTCTATTATGAAGCTATGATACATGATTTTGCAATTCTGAAAAAATGCATGCTGGTCTCATCCATCTCATCCACTTTGAACAGTTCTAAACTATGTCAATGTGCTTTTTTCCTTTGACATTTTATGTAATTACATTTTCTGCCTTGGGGTGTGTTGGTTGAATGTTAAAGGTTGAACTGGAAAATATTTAAGGGAAAATTTTATAAAAAGTAAATATTCAGTTTTGATATTTAAAGCAGAATTTTTCAGTAAAAGCTCATCTTGAAATCTGAGATTAGTAGAGAAAGAAAGGATTTCCTAAATTCACTTAGCTTTCATTTACTAGATAATGAGTGAAGACTAAAAAACTATAGTTTGAATTCTTCAAAGTACTGAAAGGACATCTCTTTGTGCATGAAAACTAAATTTTCTGCATTAGATAAAAGAAGGAAATAATGCTGAAGAACTAAATAACCCAAAAAAGCCTAAAGCTTGACCCTCCAGTTTTTAGTGGGCTGTAGGGAGAAATCAACAGGAGAGAAAAGAGGAAGGATATGCAATGGGCACCATGCCAGTGTCTCCAGGATTTGAACCCAGAACTGGTGGGGATACCTTAGAAATATCCTAATTATCCAAGTTAGTATGGAAACAGAGAGTGACAACATTCTCCCTGTGGCACACTTGACTTAATCATTGGGTTATTACCAGAATGACATGCAATGATAGTCAACATTTATATAAAGGAGACTGAATTACTCTTTGTCTCTGGAACCTCTGAGCAGTAGGCAAGGAAGCCACGGGTCACCATATGCCCCATTTTGGAGACCCTGAATATCTGTCTGGGAGGACTGGTAGCCTAGATAGAGGTGGGGCAAAAACTTTGAGATAGTAGGAAATGGCTGGAGACAGAGAGAGACTGTACCTGACATTCAGGTAGAACCAGCTGCAATTCAGCATTTGCCCACTTATCCCTGACACTCAGGTGGAACCAATTACATGAGCACCCATCACTCGAACAACTAATTCAAAAGAGATGAGAGAAAATACAAAAGAGCCCTAAAGGGATCTAAGGCTCCCTCTCTTAAGCAATGAGACTCCAAAGAACAAAATTCTACTCCAAATACTTAAGTCGGTCTTGGAAAAGTGAAAGTAATGGACTCAAATTTAAAACATTTTTACTAGAGAAACCCAATTAAGATAATCATTTGGGAGTATATTTTCATCCCTCTGGTCCCAAAGGGTTGAAGACATACAATAGTTTAGAAGCAATAAACCATCAGACAATTATATTTTTGTTGCTTATTTGAGAAATTTTCTAACCTTTTAAGCATTTGTAAAAATTCCTATGAAAAAACTAATTTTATTAGTGTACTTATATATACAGCATATATAAAATCTTGATAAATAGGAGTTCCAAAAACCTAAAGTATTTTAAAATGTCATAGATATTGGGGCACCTAGGTGGCTCAGTTAGTTAAGCATCTGACTCTTGGTTTTGGCTCAGGTCATGATCTGGTGGCTTCATAGGTTTGAGCCCTGCACTGGGCTCTGTCCTGGCAGCATGGAGCCTGCTTAGGATTCTCTTTGAAAATAAATATTCAATAAACTTAAAAATTTGTCATAGGTATCCATTAAAGTTTCATTTGCTTCAAAGAATGGACTAAGTGAAATTGCTTTCCAAAAGGAACTGAAGATGCCACAATGCCTAACATTTGGTGCTGATTTGGGCCTATGGGGTGGGGAGTTGGAAATAATCCAATTTTCTCTGTCAGCAGTTGACATTGTATGAGGTTGGCAAAATAGTCTGAAAGAACTATTGCATACAACTGTAGGAATTCAAAAGGAACAGATGCTCAAAAGTAAAAGAGACATGAGTGTATAAGTTGAATACCCAATGTTCCATTTGGCATTCTATTTAATTTTTATTTTCTTCTAACTTGTTATTTCCCATACGATTGTTTTATTCACTAAGCCACAACCTCATGGAAATCTGTCAATTTTTTTAATTATGGGGGAGAAATCAAAAATCTTAGGGTAGGTATTGCTTCAAAGGGGAATTTTCATGTTTCTAAAAGAATGCTTACATAAAATACATCTGTATACAGTGCATATAAAAATCATTATGCAGCTATTCCTCATACTAAGATTCTTAATAAGGGATATTAAGAAAACTTAAATTCAAAGTTACTTGATTCTCAGTCATGTAAATTTTATGCTATGAAATGTTTAGATAACAGAATTTGAGCTATACTTGAGAATGAATAGTCTCTGAATTTTCCTGCATAAGCGTCAATAATCTATCTCTTATTACAGGATTTTCAAGGTTATCATTTTCTACATAGAGGCTTAAAAACAATGAGAATGAAGATTTAAATTAAATGCCCCAAAGAGGTGGCTTGTGGTGACCTATATGAGTGTAAAATCCACTGTAAAAATAATTTATTCTGTCAAAGTGAGATTGCATTTGTCTCCTGCCTATTGTATTTCCTGAGCAGTTTGTATTATTTAAAGATAAGAAAAAAAGTTTAGGATTTTTTTTTTTTTTAGATTCAAGACAGGCATAGATACCTTATCTATAATGAAAGCATTTAATACTTACTGTAAGTTCATTCCACTTAAAATATTATAAGCCTTTTGCTTTTTCATGCATAAAAACAGCTTATGTAGGAGGTGAATCAGTGCAATTGATATCCTGAATGCATCAAGTTTCCAGAAATAACAGCTGCAACAAGAGGGAAAAAAAAAAGGGTAGATGAAAAGAAAGGAAAAGGAACTTCCATTCATATTTTGTGACAGGCACATCTCTGTTAGCTTATAAGGCCTAAAATGAATAACTACTGCAAAGAGATTTGGACTGATGAATCTAAGATTTGAGAGTACTTGACATACCTGGGAAAGCAGCCATGTGAAAGATGAAAATAGCCAACTCTGAGTTCAGCTCCACTGAAGAATAACAGAATCAGTCATGGAGGATGAGTCAGAGGCATATTTATTTCAGTGTGATATTATTGTCACACAGGAGTCATTTATTTGCCAATAAAATTATTCCTGGGGTTTATAATTTTACTCTTGTACTACTTGGTTTATGTTTTTTTAAATCATCTGTCTGCAAATATGAAACTAAAATTAGATACATATTACACTTGGTTAACATGTACATACATAGAAAGAAGAAAAGACTTCTGTTTCGCCTAATGTTATGTTGAACAGCTTCGAATTGGGGAACTGTTGGAATTTTTCTTAGTTTGGCTTTCATTTCCTATAAATTTGGTTTACTCTGTCACTTAAAAATGCAAGATTGGGGTTTACTAAATTTTGGGGGGAGTGGCCTTGTTACTGACTTTTTAATCCCTAAAGAGCCTACTGTCCTTGAAAATGTGATTTTTAATCAAAGGTTTACCCTCAGCTAACTTGGGGTTTACTCCCAGTCAACAACCCTGGTTTACAAGATGGTGTAATGGGACAATCTGTGGTTAATTCCTCATTCCCAGGTCAGAAACAACCTGTTTGAAATCCCAGTTCTGACTATTAACAACTGTGTATTTTAATTTTTCTGATCTTAGAGAAATAAATACTTTATATGTTTAAATATAAACTACTTTAAAGAATTATAGTGAGGATTTAAATGAGATCATGAACATAAAGAATTTAGCCAAATACTTAGCAATGAAGTATTTAAACTTCGTGATTATGTTTTAAAATGTAATATAAGAAATTTAGATAAGCATGTAGGTGACAAACAAAAGGATGAGGATAATAAAATATTTACCATTCAAAGAATATATTAAAAAATAAGTGGCAACCTTTTGCAACAAGACTGTAATAGCGTTCTATGGGACTAAGAATGGATGTCCAGGCAAAAATTTTAACAAGGATTACAAATATTCACAAAGGAAAGGGCGCCTGGGTGGCTCAGTCGGTTAAGCTTCCAACTTTGGTTCAGGTCATGATTTCACAACTCATGAGTCTGAGCCCCACGTTGAGTTCTGTGCTGACAGGTTGGAGTCTGGAAACTGCTTTGGATTCTGCCACTCTCTCTCTGTCTCTCAAAAATAAACAATAAAAAACAAATATTCCCAAAGGAACAAATCATTAACAAGCCCAAAGACATCACAATATATAAGAAATGAGATACCATCCAGCTGGAGCGTAGTAGAGCAAAACAATGGCATGTGGTTTGACTTCTTAAAGTAGGACATAATACATAAATATTGGTAAAGTTTTAAATATTTCATTTCTTAAATACCAAATTATATTTTAGGCATTTAATGTCTGAAAATGTTTGAATTCCTGTAATGTCTAAGAGAAGTAAAGCTTGAGATTATCCTAAGTAAAATTTTCCGATAACCAAACAAGCACTCTCCCAGGCACCAAGGCGGCTCAGTCAGTTAAGTGTCCGACTTTGGCTCAGGTCATGATCTAAAGGTTTGTGGGTTCAAGCCCCGCATCAGGCTGTGTGCTGACTGCTTCTCTCTCAAAAATATGCATTAGTTTTTTGTTTTTATTTTTTAAGAAAACAAGCACTCTCCTACCCTGCTGGTGAGAAAGCAAATTTTTACAATCTTTTTGGTCCAGCAGCTCACTTCCAGGAATGTAGCCTAAGGATATGCCCAACAAGGGGCAGCTGGCTGGCTTAGCCGGTAGAGCATACAACTCATGATATCAGGGTCATAAGTTGGAGCCCCATGTTGGGCAGAGAGACTGCATACAGACCTATGTAGTATATACAATCAGAGTTCCCCTTTGAAAGATCTATATGCCCAATAGTACAAAAATACATATGCACGATTACTCATTCTAGCATTGTTTTTGAAACTGTAATTTCTTTTATGACTTTCTTTGGATAATGGTTGAGAAAAATGGTACATTCATGCAGGGCAGTACTACACTTCTTTAAAAAAATGAAGAAAAAATAATGAGGAAGATTCTATGAAGGATGTCCAGGATAAACTAAGTGGCAGGTGAAAAAGCAAAGTAAGAAGAGTATTTTTAGTGTGATTTTTGTAACAAATAAGAGGAAACAAGAAAGTATAAATATCTGCATTTTTGTGGAACAGAATTCATGAAGAATAAAATGAGCCTAGGAAGATTGGTGACTTACAGGGAGAGAACAAAGCAGAAAGGAAGAAATGTGGGGAGGGGATAAAGACACTTCTCTAAACATACCTTTGGTGCAGTTCTGACTTTGGAACCATGTTAATAGTTCATGCACTCAAACATGATTTTTAAAAATCAACTAGATTAGGTAAAAATCCTAAAACCACAAAAATGAATAAACTGAACCATGTTTCACATGAGTCCTCATTGAACAGAGGGAAGGGAAAAGAACCCTGACTTTTGAGTATCATATAGACACAAACAAATACTGAATTCTAGTTAGTAAGTTGTGCTTTTTTAACAGTTCACAAACTGTTTTCTGGGATTAAGCAAGTTAGTAAATACAGATGTCTGAAATTACTCTCAAAAGGTATAAAAATTTTAAGTGAATGTGTGTGTACTGAAAGGGCAAATACAAATGAAAAAGATTAATTCTCCCTATTGAAAATAAGTGACTTTCCTTCTCCCTTTTTGTAAAGCATGAACTTTAGACAACTTGTAAGTGCATTCTCAGTATCCTTGAAAGGTAAGTAAAATTTTTTAGAAGATAAATAAGCCTCTTGTCAGCATTCAGCTCCAGGAATAATCTTTCTTAAAGACCTAGGAACCATCTCTGAAATGTAATCATCTAGGAAAAGAGCTCTCCCATTTTCTCTGGAAGGGTAGGAGTCTAACTTGAATGGGTCCCTTGCTCCAGGCTGCAGAAGTCTTCTTTCAGCCTAAGCAATTTCTTAGCAGGTTGCCTGTGAAGGCATCACATTTGAGATTAATGCCTCTTCAATAAAACATTCTTTCTCTTCTACCTTTGTAAAGAGGTTTTCTGGAATGAGAGATTTTCTTTGTAATTATATTTCCTCAACACCAGAGAAACAGAGGAGAGAAGCAAAAGCAAATGTGGTAAAGTGATAACATTTGAGGAATTTGGATAAAGATAATAGGGAATTCTTCATACCTTCTCATTCAGCCTGAAACTATGTCAAAATAAGAATATTAAAGTGGCACTTTGGGCTCAGGTCACGATCTCGTGGTTCATGAGTTCAAATCCCACATCAGGCTCTCTGCTGACAGCATGGAGCCTGCTTGGAATTCTCTCTCTCTCAAAAATAAACATTAAAACAATTTTTAAAAAAAAGATTAAAGAAGAGAGTAAAACAGTAAAGAAAGGTAAAGAACAGGAGCAAAGAAAAGTCGGCAGCCTCAGGCTACTTTTATTTGGGAAATCTGGTGCTTCGACCCTCCTTTGGGAGTTTTGTTCTACTTGTCACACAAAAGAGACCTCACGCCTGGTCTATAACAAATTTATTCACCTTGTCAGGTTACTGCTTAAGAAAAATTAATGGAAACTTTTCAGAACTATAGATTTCTTAGCTCCTATCACTATAATAGGGAACAGTTTACTCCATCTGTGACAAATCAAGATGTAATTTCCAAAAATGAGAAATTATCATAGAAAATTTAGAAATAATGCAGTATGCAATAGTTAAGCAAATCCAGCAAATCTGTTATTTCTAAAGGCAAAAAAAATAGTAAGTAACCCTTAATATAATAAAATTAAAATGTCCAGAAGACACCAACTTCTGAATTAAAATGTTAGAAGTTCTTAATAGTTTAATTAAACTTTTGATGTTAAAAACAACTACTGTTGGATGCTTAGGTGGCTCAGTCATTTGAGCCTCTGATTCTTGATTTCAGCTCAGATGACGATCCCGGGTTCATGGCATCGAGCCCTGCAACGGGCTCCATGCTGAGTGTGGAGCCTACTTAAGATTCTCTCTCTCTCTCTCTCTCTCTGCCCCTCTCCCTCTAAAATAAAAACAAATATTTTAAAAAACGAGTATTGAGATTCAATGGAAGAGAAAAAACTTGCAGATAAATTGCCTAGCCTAAAAATGTTTTTCAAAAAATTAAGAAAAAGCTAGGTACATCATGAATGCATAAAATAAATATAGATGCTGGTCTATATTATCCTTTACTGCCATAAAATATACACAAATGTGACCAAATTTTAAAATGTATCAGAACATACACATACAGACCATAACGTGGCACCATTCACAGTACAAAGAAATGTGAACAAATGTAAAGACAAGGAGTAAATCGTAACTGCGTAAAATTAGCCATAGTATATACTGTATCACTGTAGTAATTTCATAGCCACCTCCTGGTGCTGTTGGGTAGGCTCAAGTATTGCAAGGATCTGATTAAAATGCCGTGTGACACTAATTATTTCTGCATGAGCAGTTTGTCTCTTCAGTAAACTGCATATTGCAGTAAAAAGGGATCTCTCATGGTTCTCGTGTATTTTTCATTGTGTTTGGTGCAAAGCCATAAACCTTGAATAACACCATGGAAACCATACAAAGTGCCTCTAGTGATGCTGGAAGTGCTCCCAAAAAGCAGAGAAAAGTCATGACATTACAAGAAAAAGTCGAATGCTTGATGTGTACCATAGATTGAGGTCTGCTTCTGAGGTTGGCCACCATTTCAGGATAAATGAACTCACTATAAGGACCATTGTTAAAAAAATAAAAAAAGGAATTGAGGAAGCCATTGTTGCAGGTACATTAGCGGGAGCAAAAACTGCACTTTTTGCAAAATACCTTTTTATCTTGTAATGAAAATATAGCTTTTACGTGGGTACAGGATTCAAGAAAAAGTAAAGTCACCATATGACAGTTTAAGGGCAAAGGAAGGTGAAGGATCCAAATCTGGAGAATTTAGTGCCAGCAAAGAGTGGTTTAATTTCAGATCAAAAAGTTTGGCCTAAAAGCTGTCAGGGTAACGGGAAGTGCTTCTGTCAACCAAGAGACAGCAGACAAGTTTCCAGATACCATTAAAAAAATCATTGAGGAGAAAGGACATCTGCCCGAACAGATTTTTATGGCAGATGAAAGTCACGTTGTCCTCATAGGGTTCTGGTTAGCCAGAGGCATTGTCCAATAGCAAAAGAACTTGAAAAGGCAGTCCCTCACTTCAAGGTACTTCCTGACTTCAGGGACAAAGCAACCAGAAAAACAACCCAGAAAAGTGTTCTTGTCTAGGACTTCTTTTTGTATAACCCAAACACTAGCAGCTGGTATTTACCTTTTCTTTTTAGGGCTCAGGGATCAGCAGCTTTATAGATAAGGTCAGTCCTGATTGTAAATCCAACTGCATTTGCATAGAATAGTAGAGTCAGCTTATGCCTTCCTGCTTTAAATCATGGTACTTACTTCTCTTCCTTATATGTTCTTTGTGACACTCCCACCCACACCCCTAGATTAGGAAGCTGTTGAAATGGTTTTCTTGCCCCCAAACACAAAGTCTCTTATTCAGTACCTGGATCAGTAGGTCATAAGAACCTTTAAGGCTCATTACATATGGTATTCTATGGAAAGGATTGTAAATGCTATGAAAGAGAACCTTGATAGAACATCATGCAAGTCAGGAAGGATTACACCATTGAAGATGTTGTTATAGGAAAAACCATGAAAACCATCAAGCCTGAGACTAATTCCTGCTGGAGAATATGGTATCCAGATGTTCTGGGGATGAGCACTGGGTGTTATATGGAAACCAACTTAATAAACTATTTGTAAAAAAAAAAAAAAAAAAAAAATTCACAGGACTTATGACAGAGCCAACCAAGGAAATCCTAAAAGAGATTGTGGATATGGTAAAAACAAAATAAAAATATGGGGGTGAAGAGTTTCAATATCTGGAACTTGGAGAAACTCAAGAGCTAATTAACAGAAGACGACTTGATGCAGGTGAGTTCTTCTGAACCCAATGCCAGATGATGAAGAAGATGTAGAAGAAGCAGTGCTCGGCAACACATGGACATTGGACAATCTGGCAGAAGGTTCCACTTACTTAAGACTGTTTTTGGCTTATTTTATGATGTGGGCCCTTCTAGGATATGGGCATTGAAACTAAAGCAAACAGTGTCCTATATCTTCAGAGAAGTGAAAAAGCTACCAAGCCATAAATTTTGATATCTTTCCATGAAGTTACACTTAGTATGCCTGCCTCACTTCCCTTCTCTTCTACCTCTTGCACTTCTGCAACCCCTCCTCTTACTCCTCAACCTATTTAATGTGAAGACATTTATGATGATCCACTTCCACTTAGTGAAAAGCAAATAATTATGCCATACAGTTCATAAACTCATTTGTTGCAGATGTCTTTAAAAAATCTAATAATTGTATGGCAAGAACTATAGGCGACTTTTTTGTGTTATCATCCTGACTGCCTAAGTATTCATCATGTAGGACATCATGAGTAAGATTTGTAGGGAAGCGGATAGCCTATTCTCACATAAGTGTAAGTTGAGTTACATTTAATAACTAAAGTTAATATTGTGTTTTCTTACTGTTCTACGACTTTGTTTGAAGAACGCTATTACCATATAGTATGTCCCCCACCCCATACCACCTGGAGAAACTGTATCAGTCTATCATCACAGGTAAGTGATTTTTCAAAAAAGAAATTAACATTTTTTCCTGTGCTGTACTATAAATATGACTGTCATACTGCATGCCACAAAACTTTCATAATAATTTATTTTTAGTACAAGGTAGGCTACCATGAAGCTATCATAAAGCATTAATATTGCTACTTCTCTGTTAGCAATGAGTGAGTCATTACACCTGTAAATATTAATTTATTTTTCACAAGATCTTTCCATTTTTGATGTTTAGTGTTAGTAATACTTAACATCTACGGTGTTTTGTATCATCTAGGACAATATTGATGCAGGTACTGACAGGCGATTCATATTGTAAACAAATGACATAAACTTACAGCATCAATGAATATAGAACTGTCAATGCAGTTTCTTTATGATTCTAATAGTGTTTTCTTTTCTCTAGAATCCAGTTTATGATACATATAACATTGAAAATATATGTTAATCTATTGTTTATGTCCATAATGCTTCCAGTCAACAGTAGGCTATTGGTAGTTAAGTTTTGGAGGAATCAAAAAGCTTGTGGGGAATTTTGGCTGTGCAGGAGTCAGTGCCCCTAATGCTGCTTTGTTCAAGGGTCAGTTGTACCAATAGATAACTATATCTACCAGGAATGCTTTTTCCTATCATCATACATGTCAGCTTTTACAAATTCAGCATTCCAGGGTTACGTGCCCACTGTTATTATGGAGTGGATAATCTTAAATGATGTATATTCCTCACCAGCAATAATGGTGTTTAAATATTACTTTTTGTCTCACTAGTTAATCTCAATTCAAACCATCTTTACTTACTAAACTTACAGGAACAGCAAAATGTTAAGCATCAAGATAAAGACAAAAGCCACAACTTTTATTACCTTCCTTTTCCTCTAACACTACTATCTTCATTAACTGTCTGCCAAAAAGAATGCTAAAAGTATGCAAACAGTAATGTTATAAAATAATAGTAACTAACACGTTAGGAGATTTGCTACATGCCCTACACAATGTCATGGACATACATTTATTTTGTTTCTTGCAACAACCCTGAAAGTCGTCTTTCCAGTTTATAAATGAGCTGTGAAAGCTCAGCAAGTTTAACTTTTCCAAGAATAAAAAGCTAGTAAATGAATAGGTCAGTTTAAATCTAGGATTACCTTATTTCAAAGTCTGGAAAAATTATCTGTAATGGTGTTTCTCAAACTGGATTATCATCTGCACCAGAAAAGACAAAAACTTATTTGTCCACTTCCTCAATATTGCCAAGATACAAAACGAGTCTATTCTATATGCACACAAGTTAAATTGTTAGCCTCTATTCAGTAGTGTTTAGTATCTTCTTGATAATGCGATATGTATTACATGTACATTAACTCATTTAATATCTAGAGCCACCCTGAGGGAAATATGGCATCAATTCAAGCTTCTAGACTGGGAAACTGATTCTCAGAATGGGGAGATAAATTGGCCAATTTCATACTGACCCTAGGTGGTGATAAAAGAACAAATAGCAAGTACAGTATTTTGTTGATCCAGATACACTACTAAAACTTTCCAAGAAGTAGAAACTTCAGTTAATGAATGGGTTGTTTACTCTATGTCATTTGTTTTCTTTTTTTGAATTATTTTTAATGTTTTATTTGAGAGGCAAAGAGGACAACAGAGAATCTGAAGGTTCTACTCTCTGAACTGTCAGCACAGAGCCTGATGCAGGGTTTGAACTCACCAACTGTGAAGTCATTGCCTGAGCCACAGTCAGATGCTTAACAGACTGAGCCACCCAGGTGCCCCCTATGTCATTTGTTTTCAAACCTGACTGCACAAATTGGCCTGAGATCCACTTGCAGAAATTCTAATATAATTGATCTGAGGTGTTTTCCGGGCATCGAGATTTTTAAAGCTCCTCAGATAACTCTGAGGTACAGTCAAGTTCTACCCCATCTCAAAAATCATCATCTCCATCATCTTTCTAATTAGTTAGCCAATTACCTTAGGCACTACAGAAAATATACCAAGTTATATACCAGAAGCAAATAGGTTATCTGATGCTACACGTTTATTTCACATATTATTGCTACATCAGCCAAACCAGAAGAAAGCATAAGTTATTTTCACAAAGAACCACTTCTTACCCACTTGATATTGACTGATGTGTGCTCCCCAGTAGGAGGTCTGTCTTCAGAGGAAAACTCAGTTGTGATATAAATTACCCAGTAATTTGCTTAATCGGTCATTATTACCAATTTGTTTGAACCACAGGGCTTATCTGTGCTTGCAAAATGAGGGATAAGAGACAAGCCAAATGACTACCTGAGCAGGCAGGACACAGGGGGCTGTGAAATTGTATCGAGTCATAGAATCAGAAGCTGGATGGTCATCCATCTTGCAGATGAGTAAACAGAAATATGATGCAGTTAACGGGCCAGGTTTCATACAGTGCTTCCACCAGTAATAAAATACTAAGTAGAACAACCACTATTGCAAAGTAAGTTTCTGCCTGTGTGGCCTTCCATGGCTTTTCAGCTTTGTTCTTCTTGCCTCCCTCACCCAAGGCTCAGATGGAATAAAGAGGGACCAACCACTTGTGCGTGTTAGCATGTAGCAAAGGGCAAATGAGCCATCTTCTAAGAAAGGTGAGCCACCTCACTCTTAGATTGATTTTGTGACATTAGGCAGGGAAGCAATCTTGAGAAAGAAAAAGGCTGGATGTATTAAACTTTCTGATTTTTAAACTATATTACAGAGCCACAGTAATCAAATAGTGTGTTATTGGCATAAACACACTTATATAATGGAACAAAATAGCCCAGAAATAAGCCCATACACCTATGGTCAACTGGTTTTCAGCCAAAGAGCAAAGAATATACAATGGGAAAAAAATAATCCCTTCAATAAATAGTGTTAAGAAAACTGGACTGCCACAGCAAAAGCAAAATAAATGTGACACCATCAAACTAAAACACTTCTGGTCAGCAAAGGAACCATTAACAAAATGAAAAGGCAACCTGTGGAATGGGAGAAAATATCTTCAAACCACATATCCAACAAGGGGTTAATGTTTAAATATACAAGAAGCTCATACAACTTATTAGTAATAAGCCAAAGTAACCCTATTAAAAAACAGCAAAGGGACCTGAATAGACATTTTCCCACAGAAGACCTCCAAATGGCCAACAGATGCATGAAAAGATGTTCAGCATTACTCATCCTCAGGGAAATGCATATTAAAAATCACAGTGAGCTATCGCCTCACACCTGTTAGGATGGCCCACTTTAAAAAGACAAAAGATAATAAGTGCTGGAGAAGATAAGGGAAAAGGAAAGGGAACACTGTACACTGTTGGTTGGAATGTAAACTGGTACAGCCACCATGGAAAGTAGTATGGAAGTTCTTCAAGAAATTAAAAAATAGAGCCAACATATGACCCAGCAGTCCCCGTTCTAAGTGTCAGTGGATCAATGAAGTAAGAAAAATCACACACACACACACACACACACACACACACGAATATTATTCAGCCTTAAAAAATAAGGAAATCGTGGCACTTGGGTAGCTCAGTTGGTTGAGTGGCCAACATCACCTCAGGTCATGATCTCATGGTTCCTGAGTTTGAGCCCCCACCATAGGGTTTTCTCCTGTGAGCATGGAGTCAGTGCTGATCACACTTTTGGTGCCCTGTGCCCCCAACCTTGTTGCATCTCCCCTGCTTGTGCTCTCTCTCTCAAAAATAAATACACGTTAAAAAAAAAAAGGAAATCTTGTCATTTGTAGTAACATGGATGAAAAAGGAGGGCATTATGCGAAGTGAAGTAAACCAGACAGAAAAAGACAAATACTAAATGATATCATATGTGGAATATTAAAAAAATAACCCCAAATTTCTAAAAGCAGTAAACACTGGTTGCCAGGGGATGGAGGGAATAGGATAAAGTGGTGCAAACTTTTGGTTACAAGATGCATAAAGTCTGAGGATCTAATGAATAACTTGGTGAGTATAGTTAATAATGCTGTAGCACATAATTGAAATTTGTTTAGTAAGTAGAACTTAAAATGTTTTTACCAAGGAATGAAAAAGGTAAACATGTGGGGTGATGGATGTGTTAATTAACATGACGGGGAAAGTCCCTTCACCATAGATGTGTATGTATGTATATATGTATACACACACACACATCAAATAATCAAGTTATAGTCTTTAAATATCTTACAACTTTGGCAATAAAATCTTGATAAAGATGGGAAAAGACATTTCCACAAAGTCAGGAATTGTATTTTATTTGCTGCTTTTAGACCTAGTTCTTTGAATAGTGCCTGACACATAGTAGGGGTTAAATACTTTTTCCATTTCCCCAAATTTTATTTTGTCATCATCTCTAGGTGCCCTCCATTTATTTTACTCTGTTTACATTTCTTCCTTTGACCAACTATCCTTTTTTTTTTTTTTTTTTTTGAGATTTCTATTCTTTTTAAAATCCTTTCTGGGTTTTTGTCTGCTTAATGTCTTCATACAGTTACACTGTCTTTAATCTTAAATACTGTAGTTACTCTAATAGAAATTTCCATTTCACTTTTTCTAGTTAAAAATTATTAGTAAAGTATATGCTTCTGCTTTTATATATGGTAGAGGATACAAACATATTTTAAGAGAAAGTAGCTTCCTTCCATTAACTGAAAATATAGTTGGGTAAAATACAGAAGAAATAGGAAACTATTTGCTTAAAAGTGGTAGTTCTGTTACTCTAGGCAACATAGACTGAGAAGAGACAGCTCTGTGTAGGCTGATTTAATTTCTTTACCTTTATGGTAAAGAACATACTTTTCTCCTTATTCAGTCTTCTTTTCCATATAGAAGAGAATTTTGCTTTAGTTTTGGTTTGAAATTATAGAGAATAAGACATATACAAAAGACAAGAGAATACTGTATTGAACATCAGGGACCCAACACCTAGTTTTAATGACAACTGCCTCAAAACCAATCTTGTTTCATTCATACCTGCACCTACTCCCCTTGCTGGATGATTGTGAAGCCAATCCCAAATTTCATTTTATTCATAAATAGACCATTTTAAAACTACACTAATGTCATTGTCGCACTTCTGTAAAGGAAACAAGTTCTTAATATCAAAATCTATTGTTCCAGTTGTCTTAATTTTTTGGTATTTACTTGAATCAGAATATGAAAATGTTTTTATATTTGTACATCTCAAGACTATTGACACATGCTTAATTTCTAAAACTAGAAATTTATTCCTTTTAACTGTCAGACTTTTGTCTCCACTTCTCCTGGAGAACATATTTGGTTCTAGGCATAAAATTAAGATACCAGTGTAGGATTTCTTCAAGCAATCATTCCTGACTCACTGGTTTATAGTTAAAGGCTTAAACCAAGCAGCTAGAACTTGTTACTAATCACTCACACACCATAGTGGTCATTCTAAGTACAGTACCGCCCCAAATGCATAGCCCCTACCTACATTAATAGTGATTCCCATACCATAGCGATTCTTGGGCTGCCTTTTTACCAGCATGGCTGCTATTCAGTAAGCAGTTATTCTATTGTAATGACAATATTTATTCAGTATCTACTATTATAGCTTTATAGGATTTTTTTCCCTGTTATTTTGGCAAGGAAAAGCAGTCTATAGCACACTGTAACTGCAATGATTGGAAATAACTCTTGAAATGTCAAGGACTTTTTCTTTATACAATAATTAGCAGATCAAATGCCAACAAGTACATTTAATAAGCCTGATATTTTGTATTTGGACCATAGCCAACAACATCAGTAAATGTAGTCACTAATGATCCCACAGCAGCATAATGGTGAATTGAAATGTTACTTATTCAGGTGTATTTTAATGACCTAACAGTAACCTCCACTATATATGGTATATGTACCAAGTACTGAAAAAATTACACTGCCCGTAGTTTGCTAAATAACAGGAAAGTATTTAGAAGTAAATTTCATGTCATTTTAGCTTTTGCCTTAAAATATTGTTTGATATAATTATATTACACTACCATCAGTATTCAAGTTTTTTGAATTCACATTCATTGCTTCAGAAAATATGAACATTGATTAAATCATTAATTCAGTGAATATTTATATAATGCTAACAGTAGGCCAGATAACCATTTTAAGGAGTAGGTATAAACCAGACACAAAACCAAAAAACAAAAATCTCTGCCTTTATGGAGTCCCCTTTAAATCACCCTCCCAAAGGAAAATAGGAAGGGAGAGTTTTCACTGACATTTCTGAAAAAAAAATTCAGTGTATTTATTAAATACCTAACATGTCCCAGGGGGTGGGCTAAGCAGCAGGGACAATGAAAGGAGTTGGAAACCTTCTTCCCTCTAGAATGATTTGAGAAGCTAATGGAGATAGAGATAAGAGGCAGACCAGGCAAAGGAAAGGGGTAATAGCAGAAACCTCAAGTGAAAACCAAAGGCAGTGTTGGTAAATGAAAATATTTACTAGAAGATAATGAAAGAAAAGGAAATAGAGCATAAAAGGATATGGAGACAGAACTTCCCCACCTTATTTTGGTGATAAACTCTTTGACAAATAGATAAGATTGATTTAGCTTTTAGTTTGCTATAGATTGAACTGTATGCCAAGCTATTAAGAGTAACAAGTTCAGATTGCTAAGGCCAGGAGCTGAAATGCCCTTTAACAACTAGGAAAGTCAAAGCAACAGTGTTGAAAAACAGTTTACTCAATCAAGTTGATGCAGAAGTTGAGCTAAATCAAAATTTATAAGGCTCTCACAAATGGATTTGGATTCTATAATTCAAAGTTTATGAATATTAATATTTATCTCTTTCATGATTTTTCTGTACAATTCTTACAAGTCGGTATTTGAATCAGAGAAAAAATGTTTAAGTAATTTTTGTATTTTATCATCTTTTTCTCCCCCTTCATGAAAGGCCACATTCTTCCCATATCAGAACCTCTACATATGCTGTTCCCTGGGCCTAGAATGGTCCTCTCCCCACACTAACTGTAAATTCCTTCTTCTCCTAATTCCTTACGAAGTCTTTCCAGACCTCGGACTAGTCAGCACTAACACCTCCTTTAAAATGATTCAGTTCATCAAAAGTAATTGCAAATTTCTTTTTAAGTTTATTTGAGAGAAAGCACACATGGGGGGGGGTTGGGGAGGGTGGGACAGAGAGAGAGAGAGGGAGAGAGAGAATCCCAAGCAGACTCCAGCCTCTAAGTGCAGAGCCTGACTTGGTGCTTGAACTCATGAACCATGAGATCGTGACCTGAGCAGAAACCGAATCAGATACTCAATCTACTGAGCCACCCAGCTGCCCCCAGATATTGCAAATATTAATGTCTACATCTTCCACTGGGCCGTAATCTCATAAAGATAACAACCCAATCTGTTCTCCACTGTTGTTCTAGTATTTTCACAGCAAATAATACAGAGTAGAAGATACTCAGTAAACATATGCTGGATAAATGAATTCAGCATGTTTCTTCGAGTCAGCTGTCTATTTTCAAGAATACTGAACCTCCAGTCTAGTGAATATATACCTCTGAAGGGGAGAAAAAAAACCCAAACATCTTCAACAGAATTACTGTTGACATAGGATTAGTGAAAAACAAAAGCTCTGTCTGGTCACTGTTTTCTAATCAATACCTTTCAAAAACCACACCCAAATTGTTTGGATGCTTTATATATGGAAAGGTAAGCCCACAACAATCAGAAAACCTATAGTGTCCTAAAACATCACCAGCTGAAGACTGATTTAGAGTAGACAATCTCACACAATATAAAGTCATTAAAAAATAATAATAAAAAGGTCTAAAAAGTCAAGATAAAGATGTTATTCCTTACTGGACTCATAATAAGGCCCCCTATTCCCAGGGACCAAGGTAACTATTTCAAACATTTTAGCACTGGTGAGTGGTGTAAGTATTTGACAGACTTTCTGCTCACTCAGCAAGTTGTATTCGCTGCTTAAATCTGGGCTAATTTGGGAAGAATATTGAGGTGCCAATGCTGTTGTTCCAGGTATGAGATGAAGTAAATGGGCTCTGACAAAGAGCCTCCTCACAGAAACAAAGATAAATGCACAATGTGCAAGCAACAGCTTCCCACTGGCTCTGCGTGCATTTGGGTGTATATGCTGTTTTTAATCTTTCTTCAGAGATCTGGTCAGTTGGAATACCAGGAGATTAGGAGCCATAAAGTACAAGTTTTTGAAACTTTGAAGGAAAAACACAGGTGTAAATAAAAATGAGAAATGTAAAAGAAGTAGAAAAAAAAAAAGTGGCCTTCTGAGGGACACACAAGTTATACCAGGTCCTGGCAGAGCAAATCGTTAGACAAAGCATCACTGGCGCACATATTCCCACTTAGATATTGATTTTCCTTTTTTAAAGTTATTAATGTTTATTCTTTGAAAGACAAAGAGAGCATGAGCAGGGGAGGGGCACAGAGAGGAGGACACAGAATCTGAAGCAGGCTCCAGATGCAGAGCTGTCAGCATGGAGCCTGACGTGGGCTAGAACTCATGAACCACGAGATCATGACCCGAGCTGAAGGTGGATGCTTAACTGACTGAGCCACCCAAGTGCCTTGTTGATTTTCCTTTTTAGAGAAATATATTCTGTCGTATAACTTGCAGAATTTTTGTCATTTCAATATGATTGTTATTTTTCTATTGTTACGAGTATGTTAAAAAATAAACAATTGGGAATTAAAAGTTTCAAGTAAAGACCAGAATTGTACACAGCAAAACAATAAGAACCAACCAACCAACCAAAACAAAAATGCAAAGGATCTAGGTTTTGAAAAGCTCAGAAAGATTAAAAAAGTAATCTGTTCATCTAATCTATTCCCAGTGCAGGAAAAACTGAAAATTAGATCTTGCAAGCATGTCAGTAAAATGTAGACATACTTAAAAGGTGTCCTTTTAGACAATCAAATTATGTGAGGGCGAATGCTGAGATGCAGTTTTCAAGCCATTATTCCAAGTTCTAAAAAAGCACTTCAATATAAAAGGATAGATGAATAAATGCAATGAAATATACACTACTGCTTTCCCCTCTAGAATTTTGCAATGAGAAATACACTTTTCAAAGACGTTATTACCAGGGTGCATGAGCAGTAAGCTGTAGCAGGCACACAGATGAGGAACCCACAAGGGCCCATGTATCCCTGACAAATAATGATAGTAGTAAGATTATTATAATTACAAGCAGTCCAAGGAGGTTTCCAGTATCCAAGAAGTAAGGGAATCACTGCCTCTTCCAGGGGCACTGCTACCCCATCAGTCTCCTCTGTGGGAATTCAGAAACAAAACAAAACAGAAAACTTTCCTTCCTCGGGGCAGGAGGAAGCCATTTCTGTGTCCCTCCTACAATCCGGCTCCTGATCATGAGGAAGTATTTCGATTGCTGACTTGAGGTAGATGTACACTAAGTTTTCATTTAACTGACAAATGTGTCGCATCTAATTCATAAGTTACTTGTAAGAGAAAAGCACTTAAGCTAGAAATGAGTTTTACTTAAGGTCTACTGCTAATGCTATTTGAGAAAATAGCAAATTTATTTCTAAGGTAAATGGAGAAGCCAAAACCTGTTTATTATTGTTTTTTTAATTGACATTGAAAAGTGAAATATAATGTTTAGTTAATTAATAGGGTCAGCATATACTTCTGTGGTCAAACAATAATTATTTTTACTTGTTGTTCTAGTATATTCGATGAGCAACTTAAAAACTAACTGTGCCTGTGAGAATTTCATTTAAAAAAGTAAAAAAAAAATGACAAGAACACATCATCTTAAACATGTTTCTAGCTACCTCTAGTAAGTTACTTTCTCCACACATGAAGGCATTATTTAGATATTTACTTAGTCATTAAGTGAAAGTAGAGAAAATAGAAATTCTATTTGCCAGTTCATTTAAAACCCAGTCAAGGCAGAGAATCCTAAAGTAATAGGTACACAAAGGTAAATAATGTAAGCTTTTCTCTTAACCTAAAATCTAATATGTATTTATCATATGTAACAATTATAGAATATATACTATATATAATATAAAATAGAATAAAATAATTTTAATTTTGTTTTTTCTTAATTTATTTTTGAGAGAGAAAGAATGCAAGAGAGCATGCAAGCAAGCTGGAGAGAAGCAGAGAGAGAGAGGGAGAGAGAACTCCCAAACAGGCTTGTGCTGTCCGCACAGAACCCAATGTGGTACTTGAACCCAGGAACTATGAGATCATGACCTGAGCTGAAGTTGGATGCTCAACTGACTGAGCCACCCAGGCACCTCTTAAAAAAATTTTTTAATGTTTATTTTTGAGAGAGAGAGAGGGAGAGACAGAGAGAGAAAGAGAGAGAGTGAGTGTGAGTTGGGAAGGTGCAGAGAGAGAGGGAAACACAGAATTGGAAGCAGACTCCACGCTTTGAGCTGTCAGCACAGAGGCCAAAGCAGGGTTTGAACCCATGAACTGTGAGATCATGACCTGAGCTGAAGTCTGTCACTCAACTAATGGGACCACTCAGGCACCCCAAGACGAACTGTACTTTGCTAAGTATAAGAAATATATTTGCTCTGCTATGGGCAGAACCCATTTAGAGTTTAGTCAATATTTACAATCACTTTTAATAAATCTTAGTCACCCATTAGTATAATTATCTGCTATGGACTGAATGTTATTGTCTCCCCAGATTCATATATTGAACTCCTAACCTCTAATGTAATTGTATTAGGGGGCAGGGCCTTTGGGAGGGAATTAGGTCATGAGGTAGAACCTCCATGAATGGTAGTAGTGTCCTTACAAGGGGCTGATGTGACTAATGCTAGCGCATACTCTCTCTCGCTTTTTGATGAGAAGGTGAAACGATACCATGGCTGTCTGTGAACCAGTAAGAGTGTACTCACCCAAGGTCAGATCTGCCAGAGCCTTGATCCTGGACTTCCCAGTCTACAGCACTGTGAGAAATAAATTTCTGTTGTTCAAGTCACCCAGTCTGTGGTTGTTACAACAGTCTCAACTAAGACAATTTTTTAGATGCCTAAATTTTTTTTCCCCAAAACACCCAACTAGACTTTATAAACTTTTTACAAACATATTTCAAGTATGATGCATACTTAAATTTCATCACTGAATTAAAAATATAATCAGCATAATCTATTTAAGAAACACACAGATGAGTCTTTTTAAGTATCATTCAGGTAGTAGAGTAAAAGTGGCTACAGGGATGCAAAACAAATGTACAGTAGTCAAAATGACAATGATGAGAAGTGGCATATTCCAGCTACTTCGCTCCAAAGGCAGTTTCTTACACATAATACACCAAGTTTATTTAGGGAGAATAATTTGCATCCAAAACACTTCCCCCTTCCTTGTTTAAATTATTTCAAGATCAAAGTTTCTTTGTTGCACAAGAATATAGACCAGCATTCATGGAAAACATAAAAATGTGGCTATCTTCCCATGTATGCTAAGTAAAACAGGTACAAGTCATACAAAGAATAGAGTTCTTGTTGTCTTTTTATTGTTTTTGTTACTCTGTTTTGTTCTCCTCTCTTGATAGTTATCAGATATGTTACTGGAAATATTCCCGGCATGTGAATTCAGTTTGAAAACCATCTTGGCTCTAACCCTATTTGTTTATCTGTTTTATATCACTAAAAATGTATATCTTTCTTACTTGACTTTGTAAAGTTGTAAAATTGTTGTCGAACAACTTTTGAGCAAAGATCCCATGATTTAGGATAGAATGTTTGTTTTTTTTTTGGTTATAACTTTTTTTAAGGAAGTTGACAGGAAAGAAAAGATGGTTAAATACAGTGTAAATGTAAAGCATCAGACATACACATTGAAATCAACAGTAAAATACGGAGTTTGTTGGCACTTGGAATTTCTCTCTGCGATGAAGGACTTTTATCCAAATGCCAATATTGTAAATTCACCTCAATCTCATAATTATATGCTTAGAATACTACATTATGTATTTTGGTGAAGGAGTACTTTGAATCTAATTGCACTCTAAAATTTTATAATTTATTCTATATGTAGGCCTGTCAATTGCATCTATGTATAGATAATCATAGCCATAAATTGACTCTTCTGTGCTTTTCACGTTTGACAGAGATTTTAATGATAAGCAAAATCCAAGTATATAATTACTTGCTCTGTTCATGCCCCATTAAATGAATAGGGTTCTAAATTTTACATTGGGTAATAGTAGTGAGAAGGTAGATTCTTCCCACCCAAACTTCCTATGTTAAAAAGAAAAAAAAAAAAGATTAAAGAAGAGAATAACTAAGGCACTTGGTATTTAACTCTCTGTATGAACAGAGCCTACTAAAAATATTTTTTTCTGGGGTATTCTAGATAAATAATTTTTTCTTGTAAAAAATAAAAGTGTGTTTCATTACTTTTTAAATTCTAAATATAGTATTTTTCCTCTTGATTCCTAAAGTTTTCTTTCTTTTTTTGGTGGGGCGGTGTAATATTTTAGGAAAATCTAATGGCTTTCTCAATCTTCTAAGAGGCCCTTTTTCCAGTGAGGTCTGGAAAAGAAAATGAAAAGCAGAAATACTTATTTTGAAAGTCTAATATATGGTTACTATAACAAACAGTAACTATTAAAGAAACAGATGAATTGCAATGACTTTTTTCACACTTAGAAAAATAGATTTTAGGGGCACCTGGGTGGCTCAGTTGGTTAAGCATCCAACTTTGGCTCAGGTCATGATCTCATGGCACATGAGTTCCAGCTCTGCTTTGATTTCTGTGCTGATGACTCAAGCCTGGAGCCTGCTTAAGATTCTGTGTCTCCCCCTCTCTCTCTACCCCTTCGCCACTTGCACTCTGCCTCTCTCTCAAAAAGAAATAAACATTAAAAATTAAAAAAGAAATATATTTTAAAAATCATGTTTACCTCATTCTATAAACTCATTTTATAAGTAAGAAATCTCTCAAAATCCCATTTAGCTCTGATGGAAATAGAGTGAGCAGGGGAACAATCTTTGCCTGTTTTCATTCATATCTGGCAAATGTTTTACTTTGTAGATCATTAAAATCCACTTTATGAGTTAGAATAAACACAACAGTTTTAAGAAGAACACTTTTAAATATGTGCTAATGAAAATTATTGTATCTTTAATAGTTTCAAAAGTTTATGACTTCAAAATTATTTTTAAAAGGTATATATGTATATCCATCTAATTTAGATTACAATGTACAATTGTGTTGATGTGAATCAAGACACAGATACTGAAGATATAGATATAGGGAAAGTTTGTAATTAATATCTGTTACTTGTGAGGTATTCATTTAGAGATTTATTTTCCCATGATACAAAAGTATAGTTTTAAGGTATACTCGGTCATCATGAAGTATCTCAGAAATAATATAAGCACATTTAATTTTTTTTAATGTTTTATTTATTTCTGAGAGAAAGAGGGAGATACAGAATCTGAAGCAGGCTCCAGGCTCTGAGCTAGCTGTCAGCACAGAGCCCAAAGTGGGGCTCAAACCCACAAACCGTGAGATCATGACCTGAGCCGAAGTCGAACACTTAACTGACTGAGCCACCTAGGCACCCCTAAGCACATTTAAAGAAAATTAACCAAGTATTTTGTGTTTATGTTCCAACTAAATTTCCAGTGATAGCCACTTCTAATTATTTATCATCAGTAAGTACTTGAGTCCAAATAAAGCCAACTTTCCTAAATATAGTAATTTTAATTCTTTTTCACACCTCCAAATTTGGTAAAATGAAATTCAAAACCAAAAGAATGAGGTAGATGTGATATGTACATGATATATATGATATATATGAATGACATATATGTATGATATATAATGTGCATATGACACATGACATATATGATATATATCAATATGTCATATGTGTGATATGTATCATACACATATGACATATATATGGCATATGTAGGATATATGTATGATATTTATCAGATTGCCAACCCCTTTCCTGCTGCAGTGAGAGGATTCGTGGATGACCTCATCCAGCCTTCCTCCACAGGAGCCCACATCTGCTCTGACCAAGATGTCTTAGCCAGCAAGAAAGTACAGCGCCCTTGGAGGAAACATCCAAATATCCCATTGTAAATGAATCAAAGGAAAGTAAACCAAGAGCCAATTACCGCCTGGCTATTTCCACCCATCCCTGCCTTGCGCAGTCGTGAAACCTGGAAATCTAAATACCAGTAGTAATAATATGAAATGGCTGTTTATTAAATTCTAGGAAGATTTCATTTGTGCCTTACTATAAAATGTTTTATTAAAATTTTGTTTTATCATATATATATCAAACTTAATCCTAACGTGAATTATTTTGAAATACCTGTTTCAATAGGATGTAGAGGAGCACATCACAACATCTGTGACACATTGTGATCATTCATTTGAAGTTAACTCGACTGAGCCATGGTGCCCAGATTTGTGCTCATACATTAATCTGGATGTTTCTGTGAGGGTGTTTTTGGATGAGATTAACATTTAAATAAGCGGTCTTTGGATGAGGCCCACCCACATTATGAAGAATGACCTGCTTTATTCAATCATATGAGGTCCTTACTAGAACAGAAAACTGAACTTCTCTGAAATAAGAGGAAACTCTGATAGCAGATGGTCTTCAGACAAACTGTAACCTAGGCTTCCCTGGCTTTTCAGCCTGAAGGCCTTTGCACTTGAACTACAGCATTAGCTCTTCCCTGAGTCTCCAACCTCCTGGAGATTTTGGACTTGCCAGCCTCCTTGATCACTGAGCCAATTTTTAAAAATCAATGTCTCTCTCCCTCCTTCCCAGTTTTTCTCCCTCTGTCCTCAGGGTTAGGGTTAGGGTTGGCTCTTGCAAAGATTTCTTGGATTTGACATGAAAAGCCAAGGCAACAAATGGAAAAATAAACAAGTGGGGTTACATCAATCTGAAAAGCTTCTTTTTAGCAGAAGAAACCATCAACAATATGAAAAAGTAAACTACCAAAAGGGCCAAACTATTTGCAAACCACATATGTGATAAGGGGTTAATATACAAAATACATAAAGAACTTCTACAACTCAAAAGAAAAAAAAAAAACAATTAAAAAATTGGCAGAGGATGTGAGTAAGTATTTTTCCAAAGAAGACATAAAAGCAACCAACAGCTACATGAAAGGTGTTCAGTGTCACTAACTGTCAGGGATGAAAATTGATATAGCCACTTAGAAACCAGTATGGAGATACTGGAGATATATTCATGAATATATACGTATGCTGGGAGCTGCACCGGCCTCGCTGGATGACAGTCACAGCAAGGAAATGGCAGCATTTGCACAGCTCCCACCATGAGAAACGAAAACTGGTATCTCCGTCTGCTACTACTGGCTCATGTTGGAAATGAGCCTGCTGGTATTGACCAGGCCTCACACTATTCCAAATCAGACGATATTCCCCACACAGATTCCTCATAAGGAAAAGCATATTCTGCCTTTTCAAAAGAGATTTTAGATGAAAGCACTGTGGATGGTTGTCAAAAGGCTCTTCCTATGGGCCTTGCAGATCCAAGACTTAGATAGTAAAGGGGGGTTAAGAACACAAGAGTTACAACTGAGTCTGGCCCCGAGTCAAAGAGCCTAATTTAGAGTTAAGGAACAGATAATGGCAGAACTTATGTTAATATTTATACCTTTTCTAACTGGTGATGTATGGCAGTCCCTTCCCTAAGGCTTACTTTCCACAAACACCCTCCCTTACACTGGCTGGGATGAGGATAGATAAGAGTAGCTTAAACATAACCCAAAAACAAAGGCCAACACATTTAGGGCCTCCATGGTGTTTAAACATTCAGCATCAAGTCAAAAAGTTTTCCACAAACAACTTATTAACCAGCTCAAAAATATTCGTCCTCTTGTGAGCCAGACAAAATGACTCCTAGCCTATCTACATACAACTTAACCTATGTCCTAATCCTAGCGTTATTAACTTAGAACAAATATGTATGTCATCCTGGTTTTCACTAAGAACATCCTGTTATATCCTTAGTTGTAAGTACTCAACCTCACTATGATTGGAATACTTCTGCAAGAATACTTCTGTAAAACCTGCTTCTGTACACTTTCCAAAGCATCTTATCACAAAGAGTTATCCACTGTAAAAATTCCTTTTTCTGATGTTATCATTTGACCTACAAGTAAAGACACCAAAATCGACAGGAGAGAGATGCCTGTCTGGTGATCAGAAAGAATCTTGGGGCTCTCTCACTGACACTGTCCATCCTTCAGGGATCCCTGGACCTGCTGGAGCCGGCCTCTGGCGTACATACACAACACACACACCATATAAATTAGCAATTCTACTTCTGGGTGTTCATCTGAAAATAAATTACTATCTTGGAAAGACCTCCGCACCTCCATGTTCACTGAGCATTATTTACAAGAGCCAAGAAATGGAAATAGCCTGTGTTCATCAACAGATCAATGAATAAAGAAAATGTAGTGTGGTGTATGTATACAATAGAAGATTATTCTGCCATTTGCCATAACATGGATAGACTTGAGCACATTATGCTAAATAAAATAATCCAGACAGAGTAAGACAGATACTGTATGTTCTTACATATATATGGAGTCTAAAAACAAAAAACAAAACAAAACTCATAGATAGAGAAAACAGATTGATGGTTACCAGAGGTGGGGTTGGGTGAAATTGGTGAAGGTAGTCAAAAGGTATAAAGTTTCAGTTACACTATAAATTAGTCTTGAGGGTATAAGGTAAGCATAATAACTGTACTTAACAAGGTGGTGTTGAATATTTGAATGTTACTAGAAGAGTAGATCTTAAAAGTTCTCATTACAAGAGGGAAAAAACCAGCTTGTAACTATGTGTGGTGATGAATTTTATACACTTAAAACTATAATAATGTTATATATCAATTATATCCAAATAAAAAACCATCGTGATAAAAAAAAGCTGCATATGGAAGACATTGCTGTGAAACAAAGGCTTCAGGCTTTGGAACCAGGTAGAATTGAGTTTGAAGTCAGTTTTTGCTGAATTTTGAGAAATTCACTGAGCCTTAGTTCTTCATCTGTTAACATAGTGGTTCTAACACTTCCTGTAATGGACATTTCTGTCTGCCCAGATTCTTTTAAACACCGTTTCTAGCTGTGGGACTTTATATTATATGGGTCACCTTTCTAGAGAGACAGAAATCTCACTCACCCAGCTTTTCCTGCAGGTGAATGTGGGCATGTGACCTGGGCTTTTTCAGCAAGATATATTTGTGTGCAACTTTGATCTTAAAAAGAATGACTTAAGGAAAGAGGTTCCCTGAAGAATAACTGTGGTGAGGTTGGCAAGAAAAGTTTTGTTTCCAGAGGCAGAACTGGCAGAGTGAATGCTATGCCTGTACCCTCTAGACTCACCTGGGGGTATAATTTGAATTACATCTAAAAATTAAATCCTTGGTCTCCTCAGAGATTCTGTGGGATTTAATGAATCCTTCTTAAACTCACTAGAATGGATTTACTTGCTTATGATGGAGACCTTTACTTTACAGCTATACTATGAATTGGAAAATGTACAAAGTGTTGGAGAGAATACTCATTACATATAGTAGGGTTACAACATTGCGGTATGCTCTGCTCACTTCAACTTTCTACAACTGAAAATTTTCTCCAAAAAGTTTTATTCAAGTTTTTGGAAACTCTTTGTAGGGTATATGGAAGAATTAGCATAGTGTCAGTAATAAAGAATGATATTATAATGTGTACCAATGGATTAAATATACAGGGAGATTTCTTGTAAAATTGGACAACCAATGTGTCTACAAATTATAAAAGCTTTTAGAAATTATTCAGAGACTGCATATTTTATTCATATTTGTTCTTGTCAAAGACTGTATTTTATACTTTGCCTAGGGAATTCTACAAGGCACTTCCTCACTACAGAATGAGTGTACCACATCACAAAGAGATCTGGATCCAATATTGAGATACTTTTGTTTACCACATAAGTTTAAGCAGAAGGAAAAATAGAACTAACAAAAGAAGAAGTGTTTTCAAACTCAAATCAAGAAGAAAGAGGTTCGTGGAAGGCAGGGAATTATTTTAAACAATGCTGTCTATCTTAGATATAAGGGAGGATGATTAAAGACAGAGGCAAATAAGATGGATGGATAAAATGATGTATGAAAAAATACCCCACAACCCTTTTCCCACATGATTAACTCAGTTCAGCTAAGGAAATTGAATGAAAAAAATTGTTCATTGGAGTACTTACTGAAATCTTGTTACTTGTCACCTACTTTAACATTAGAGTACAACTGTGAACAAAGCACCTTTCCACGTGACCCATAGAGAAAAATAAACTGTCCTTGCTGTATGTTCAGGAGAGTGGATATATACTCAGATGAAGGGAAGTGAAACAAAATACTGAGGGTATGGGTTGGGGGGGACAGTATTTCCTTATATGCCTCCTGGTTGTGTTTTGATTTCCTGCAGTACCACAAAGACTGCTCCTGAGTAGACAGTGCTTTGAAATAAAGGTTAAAAAGCCAAATGGCAACTAACTCTCCTCATCTTGTACTAAATCAATCAAAATGTAATAGCCATCACATTTTATACTAATAATATCCTCCATATACCATCTAATGTTGGAGAAAAAGATAATCAGAGAAAAACAGTGATTTCCACAAAACTAGTGTTTCCTTCAAACTGAGTCTCACTCATCTGCACCTTTTAAAGAATCAATGTCATTTGAAAGGGAAAAAGAATGGCGTTTATACAATCCACCCAATATTTTCAATACCTATGGGACAAGTCTCCTTATCTTGGTGGTATAGAGATATTTTGTGCTTTAGAACTGTGCCTGTTTCTCAACATGAATATGACATAACTTTTAGTTTCAGCAGTCTATCATGCGTGTATCATTTTAATTGAAAATCTTTCAGGATATTTGCTAAGAAACCACATTTCTATATTACATATGCACACACTTGAATCAGCATCAACATCGCTAGATTCTTGAAAAGTAACTTGATTGAAAATCACTCTATAGACAATTTGCAGGCCAAAAGAAGACAAGAAAATGAGAATATACAAAATTTAAGTGTCACTGAGTACATATTTTACAAAATACTAAAAAATGAAATATCAAAGATAACATCTGCTTACAAAAGTAATGGAATATACAGACATGAAAAATCCTGCTTTGGGAGGTTAACTCTAATAAGCACAAATTAAGAGGCAGGCTCCCTAACCCACAATAAGTCCCAGAGTGACGATTCACTCTCTTCCATCGCTCTGAAGAACTGATTTTCTTTTCCAACAACCCTCCGCAAAGATGTAGAGTTATGCCATATGATGCTTCCTCCCTAGGACAGAGTGATTGGTCTAAAAATTGATCATGACCCATTAGGCCAATAATATACATCACATTCTTGGCCTCAATAACTGGTCCAGGACCCATTTTATCAATCTTTTCTAATGTCAAGCAATCACTGTTAAAAGTACTGCTTTCCAGCCCTTTCTCCTAGTAATTTAGATCCAGTGAGTCTGGGTAGGGCTTGGAAATGGGTATTTTAGCAAGACTTCTGATGAGGAAATTTAAAAATGTCTCCCTCTAAAATGGTGCTTCCAAAACTCTGCCCTGGGGAAATTTAAAACTCCAAATGTCCAAGCCCTTCTTCCATAGACTAGATCACAGACTCTGGCAGGAGGAAACAGGCATCAGTGTTCTTAAAAAATTCTAAATATAAGCAGCATCAGCTCCATTTGAGAGCTCATTAGAAATGTAGAACTTCAAACTCTACTCCATATTTACCTAATCTTTGTAATCAGAATTTGCATTTCATCAAAATTCCCAGGTGATTTTATGCACATAAAATTTTAGAAGCATGGCTGGGGTGGAATTCTGGTGAAAATCAGGCAAAGGATTTTCTAAATTGAGCTGGGAAAGAACTTCTTCATTGGTGGGGAAGGTAGAAAGACAGTAGGCCAGCAACAGTCATTTCTACCCTTCTCATAATTTGATCATGTGAAATGTTGACTTAAATATCTTGGTTTTACAAACTAAAAAGCCTAACGCTAACTCAGGAAGCTTCTAAAACCACTTCTATTCAATTCAGAAACATTCAGGTTCCATAGAAAACTGATGAGGCTCCTATTACCAAATGTGTTATTTTCTTTTTAAAATTCCTTGTTTGAAATTTCATTCACTTACTTGTGCTTGCATTCTTTAAGTTCCCCTCTTTGCAAAATGCTCATGCAAATGTGTGGCCATTTTGTATATTATCAAGGTGCTAAAAATATTTTTTCTTGAACCTGCCATAATACATATTCATCGAGAAATTACTTCTCTTTCCATGACCTCCATATACCAGCTGAAGGCAGGTGAGAATAATTATTAGAGTGAGGTGCTTGGGTGGCTCAGTCAGTTGAGAGTCTGACTTTTAATTTCAGCTCAGGTCATGATCCCAAGGTCGTGAGTTTGAGCCCTGCATTGGGCTCTATACTGACAGTGTGGAGCCTGCTTGGGATTCTCTTTTTTTTCTCTCTGCCCCGCCCCTGCTCATTCTCTCTCTCTCTCTCTCAAAATAAATAAATTTTAAAAAATTATTAGAGCATTCTTTTTTCTGTGGCATAAGTGGAGTTGTGAATATATTGGTGATTTAACATTGGTAAATAATATTCAAATGATTTAATTCAAAGAGAAAAGTTATTTGGAAGGCAGAGGTGGTGCAACTTTTGGGGGTTGCCTTCTGTGAGCCAAGTATATGCTACGACCTAGAAGAAGCTATGACAACATCAGCAAGCCCTCTGGCTTCTGGGTCAGTCACCAAAATTTTGCCTACAGACTGGACTAAAGATGATAAAACATCTATCAGAGTGAAGGAGGGCAAGAAAAATCTCTTGAAATCTGATTGAGAAATGGAATAATGAAGCAGTGTAGCTTCTACCTGTATTCCTTTTTCTAAGTATATGGATAGCCTCTCAGTTCTTGAGGCAGCAATATAAGCACAGACTACCGGCTTGTCCCAACAATCTTCAGAAACCCTCAGACAACATTTTTTTTTCAGTAGATCTCCTACCCCACCCCTCACACTTATCAATGAGAACTCATTAGAGTCACCATAACAATTTGAGGAAATATTTTCTTCTCCCCAAAAGAACTTACTGTCTTGATCATCCAAATATATTTTATATTTTTTGTCTAAAGGACCCAAAATTTCTGTGAAATAGGATAGGTCACGTCAGGTCATTATATAAGGTCCTTTGAGGCAGTTTTCTACAGAGACACAGAGAAAGGATTTTGGTTTTGTTCTTTTCTTTGGAGACAGAAAAAAAAAAAATGAAGGTGTTAGCCATCACACAAGTGGTCCTGCTTATATACGAATCCCCAAGAGCCAATGCTCAAGCCTGGCAAACAATCATATCTCATTGTAACTTGTTTTAATATATTTCTTCTTTATCTTGTAGATTATTGCTTATCTCAAAATAATAAAAATATGAAAGTTGCTTGCTTTAAATTAGTATAATACCCATCATAACAAATTCTAATCTCCAATTCCACAATCTTTTATACAAATTGACCCTTCAAAATAATTATAGATATGCCCTTAATGTTAATCATCACTTTTAATTTAAAATTTCAGGAATTCTACCCTTCAGTGAAAATTTATCAACATTTTATCATATTTTGAAAATGTATGGGAAGTAACATCAGCAAGATTGTGGGGTAGGAAGAATTCCCTGCAAAATACATTTATTCAACAATTAATGGGCAAATTTCCTTTCTGAGCCACTAGCAAATTGAAAGGCTCTTATTTCCTGGGAGTATGCAAAACTACACTCATTGAAGCTAGTAGGAAGATTTGGAACACCTTACTACCAGAGATCCTTTCCTGGCACGACGATGCATAATCAGGAAGAGACTCCCTAACTTCCAGCTTCATCAAGGGAGGGAGAGATTGGTTCACATATCTAGTGTCCCAACATTTCTGAGGAGGTTTTTAAGAGCTTTGTCTCCTGAGTCTCCATTTTTTGGAGCTCTTACAGTTCTGGCAAAGCCTACAGGTCCAGGGATAGGAGAAGCATCAGTTTGGGATGGTAGATTCCATTGATCTTGTTCCTTGGCTCTGCACACAGTGAATGGACAAAAGTTGCCTCCTTTCCCTTGGAAGAGAAAGAGTTGGTAGAGGCCTCTAGAATCTCCCATTGGCTGATTGCTAAGGATATTCTCCTTTATGAGACAAGTCCATGAAGACACTGGGTGGCTGAATAGATTACAAAAAAAAAAAAAAAAAGAAAAAAGAAGAAAGAAAGAAAAAAAGACCCATTCACAGGAACTCTAGACTTATAAAAAACAGACAGGCTGAAAATGAAGAGATGGAAAAAAAATACTCCATACAATGATAAGCAAAAGAGAACAGCAGCAGCTATACTTATATCAGACAAAATAGACTTTAGATCAAAACTGTTACCAAAGACAAAAAGGACATTATATAATGATGAAAGAGTCTATTTATCAGGAAGATATAACAATTATAAACCTATATGCACCTAATATCAGGGCACCTAAATATGTAAGGCAAACACTAACACCAATGAGGGAAGAAATAGATAGCAGTAAAATAATAAAAGACTTTAATACTTCCTTCATTAATGGAAAGAAAATCCAGAGAGATTATTAATAAGGAAACAGGGTTTAAATAATACTTTAGACCAAATAGACCTGACAGACAAATACAGAAAAGTTCACCCAATAACAGCGGATTATGTTCTACTCAAGCACACATAGCTCTTTTACAGGATAGATCACAAGTTAGGTTAAAAAATAAAACAAGTTTAAAATGTTTAAGAAAGTTGAAATGATACCATGTATTTTTTCTGACTACATGGAATTAAACTAGATATCAAGGAAGAAATGAAAGTGAAAAATAGATAAATGTGGAAATTAAATAATTATAATATTTATATATTTTAAATAATATAAAAATTAAAAAATTAAAATTTTCTCTTTGACTTNACCAAAAAAAAAAAAATGGCGAAGTACCTAGACACACATGAAAACAAAAAAACCAAAATTAATAGTATACAGTAAAAGCAGTACTAAGGATACATTTCATAGTGATAAACACCTACGCTAAAGAAGAAGATCTCAAGTTAACAATATTATACCTCCAGAAACTGGAAAAACAAACTAAACTCAAGATTAGCAGAAGGAAGGAAATAAGAATTAGTGCAAAAATAAATAAAAATAACCTCCAGAAAGGAAAAAAAATGGACTAATAGTTGTTTTTTTCTTCAAAAGATAAACAAAATTGACCAACCCTTAGAAAGAGTAAGTAAAAACAGAACTAAAATAAATCAAAAGTGATATTACAGACATCATAAATGATGCTACAGAAATAAAAGAATCATAAGAGACTGCTATGAATAATTATATGCCAAAAAATTGAATAACCTAAGTGAAATGGGTAAATTTCTAGAAACAAAACCTAACAAGTCTCAGTTGTGAAGAAATGGAGTCTGAACAGAAGCACAACTAGTATGGAGATTAAATAAGTAATGAAAAACCACCCAACAAAAAAATTATCCACCACCAGATGTCTTCACTGGTGAGTTTTATCAAACATCTAAAAAATTAATGTCAATCCTTCTCAAACTTTTCCAAATATTCCAAAAAGGAGATACACTCAAACTCATTTTATAAGGCAAGCATAACATAGTATTGGAAGTCCTAGTGAGAGCAATCAACAAGACAGAGAGATTTAAAAAAAAAATTCAGAATTGGAAAGAAGTACAATTTTCTGTATTTGCAAATGACATGATTTTATAAATAGAAAATTCTAAAAACTTCACAAAAAACATTGTTAGATCTAATCAACAAATTCAGTAAAGTTGCATAATACAAAATTAACATACAAAATCAGTAGTGTTTTGATACACCAACAACAAATTATCTGTAAAAGAAAAAAAAAATCTCATTTACAATAGCATAAAAACAACAAAATACCTCAAAATCAACTTAACCAAAAAAGTGAAAGATGTTTACTTGGAAAACTGTGAGACACCAACGAAAGAAATCAATTGGTGTCCATGTTCATTAATTGGACAAATTATTATTGTTAAAATGCGAATACTACCAAAGCCATCTATAGATTCAATGCAATCCCTATCAAGATTCCAAATGATTTTATAGAAGTAGAAAAAAACAAATCCTAAAATCTATATTAAGCCACAAAACACCTTGAATAGTCAAAATAGTCCTGAGGGAGAACAGAGCAAGAGTCATTACACTTCTTGATTTTTAAGCTCTACTATAAAGCTGTTGTAATGAAAACAGTATGGTTCTAGTCTAACAACAAAGAGATCAATGAAACAGAACTGAGAGCCCAGAAATAAATCCAAGCATACATATTGACTAATATTTGAGGAGGGAGTCAGGAATACTCAATGGAGAAAGGACAGTCTTTTTTTACTAAATGGTGCTGGGAAAATTGGATATTTGCATGTAAAAGAATGAAACCAGGCTGCCATCTTACACCACTCACAAAAAGTAACTCAAAATGCACTAATGACTTAAATGTAAAACTTGAAACCATGAATACTCCTAGAAGAAAACATAGAAAAAATGTTGGTTGACATGAATATTGGCAACTGACTTTTTGGGTAAAAAAAAGTTTCTAAAGCACAAGAAACAGAAAAAATAAACAAGCGGGACTATATCAAACAGAAATGCTTTTGCACAGCAAAATAAATAATCAACAAAGTAAAAAAGACAACCTATGAATAAAAAACAGACAACTTATGGATAAAAAAGTAAACCTTTGATTATCTCAAAGGTTGCAGAAAAAGCATTTGATAAAGTGCAACATGCAGCCTTAATAAAATCTCAACAAAATAGGTTTAGAGGCAATATACCTCCACATAATAAAGGTTATCTCTGAAAAACTCACATAACATGATCTTCAATGGGAAAAGACTTAAAAGTTTTCCTTCAAGATCAGGAACAAGACAAGAATGTCCACTTCTACTACTCTCATTCAAAATATTGCTGGTAATCCTAGCTGCAGCAATCAAACAAGAAAAGGAAATAAAAGGCTTTCAAATTAGTAAGAAGTAAAACCTTAACTGTTTGCAGATGACATGATACTATATATGGAAAATCCTTAAGATTCCACAAAAAAAAAAAGAAAAAAAACCTATGAGAATTGATAACTGAATTCAGTGAAGTCAGAATACAGAATACAAAATTAACAGATAGAAATCTGTTGCATTTCTACACACTAATAAATGATCCAGTAATTCCGCTACTGGGTTTTTACCCAAAGAAATGAAAAACACTATTATTTTTATCCGAGAAAGAGAGAGAGCAAGCAGTGGGTATGAGGAGCAGAGGAGGGGAGAGAGAGAGAGAATCTTAGCAGGCTCCACTTTCAACATGGAGCCCTATGTGGGGCTCGATCCCATAATCCCAGGATCATGACCTGAACTGAAATCAAGGTTTTAACACTCAACTGAGTCACACAGGTGCTCCTGAAAAATACTATTTTGAAAAATATACGCACCCTGTTTATTGCAACATTATTTACAATAGCTAAGCCATGGAAGCAACCCAAGTGTCCATCCATAGAAGAATAAAGATGTGGTATATATATATATATATATATACATACAATGGAATATTACTCAGCCGTAAAAGAGAATAAGATTTTGCCATTTTACTACACTTGATCTTAGCCAAAAGGCCGAGAAGCGATAAGATTTTGCCATTTTAAACACCATGGGAAGACCTAGAGGGTATAATGCTAAGTGAAATAAGTCAGATAAAAAATGACAACTACTATATGATTTCACTTATATGTGGAAATTAAGAAACAAATGAATAAACAAAGGAAAAAAAGACAAAAAAACAAACTTAAATACAGAGAACTGGTAGTTGCCAAAAGTGGGTGGGGGGTTGGCAATGGATGAAATAAAGGGGATTAAGAGTACAGCTGGGGTGCCTGGGTGGCTCAGTTGGTTAAGCATCTGACTTCAGCTCAGATCATGATCTCATCATTGTGGGTTTGAGCCCCGTGTCATGCTCTGACAGGTCATAACCTGGAGCCCGCTTAGGATTCTGTGTCTCCTCTCTCTGCTCCTCCCCTGCTCATTCTCATTCTCTCTCTCTCTCTCAAAAAAATAAATATTAAAAGAGTATAGTCATAGTGATGAGTATTGAGTAATGTATGGAATTGTTGAATCATTATATTGTACAACAGAAATTAACACTTTAATTTAGTGAAGTTAGTTATACTTCAATTAAAAACAAAACCTGAAAGATACAAGAGATAACAATTGCTGGCAAGGTTGTAAAGAAAAAGAAAGCTTGTGCATGGTTGGGATTTTAAACTGGTACAGCCACTATGGAAAACACAATGATCTGCCATACAATCCAGCAGTTCTACTACTGGGAATATGTCCTCCCGACCCCCCAAATTCCAAACCACTAACTTGATATCTGCTCTATCCTGTTCATAGTAGTTTTATTTATAATAACCAAGACATGGAAACAACTTAAATGTCTACTGGTGGATGGATGGATAAAGAAGTTGTGGTACATATATACAGAAAGAAGGGAGGAAGTCCTGCCACTTAAGATGATATCAAGGGACAAAGTCATTATGCTAAGTGAAGTAAGACAGATAATGACAAATACTGTATGATCTCACTTATATGTTGAATCTAAAACCAAAAACAAACCCATAGAAAAAGAGATCAGATTTATGGTTGGCAGAGGAGGGGATTGGAGTAGAGGTATTGTAGGAAGTTGGTCAAAACTACAAATTTCCAGTTATAAGATAAATAAACACTAGGGATGTAATGTACAACATGATGACTACAGCTAACATTGCTATAGGATGTACAGGAAAGTTGTTAAGAGAGTAAGTCAATACAATTCAGGGAAAAAAACCTAAAAGACAACAAATGCTTAAAGATGTGGAGCAATTGAAAGTCTTGCACAACTTTGGTGGGAATGCAAAATGGTGTAGCCAGTAGGGAAAAAAGTATTTCATTTCCTTAATAAGTTAAAACTAGAACTACCATATGATCCAATAATCCCACTTCTGGGTGTTTACCCAGAAGAATTAAAGTCTGAATCCAGAAGAGATAGCTGAAATCCCATGTTCATTGCAGCACTGTTCACAATAGCCAATATGTGGAAACACCCTAATTGTCCATTGAAAGATGCATATGCATATGATGGAATACCATTCAGTCTTTAAAAAAAAATGGAAATTCTGAAAAATAAAATTAAATGGGTAAAACTTGAGAACATTATAAGCCAATCACGGAATTTTTTTCCCTTCATGCTGAGAATAGAGACATGAGATGCCCAGGTGGCTCAGTCTGTTGAGAGTCCAGCTCTTGATTTCAGCTCAGGTCATGATCTCACAGTTTGTGGGCTCGAGCCCTGCATTGGACTCTACCGACAGCATGGAACCTGCCTGGGATTCTCTCTCTCTCTCTCTCTCTCTCCCCCCCTCTCTCTGCCCCTTCTGTGCTCAAGTGCTCTTTTTCTCTCTCAAAATAACTAAATATACATTAAGAAAAAGAAACATAGGGAGTCCAAGCAACTATCTTAAGCCAGTGAATAAAAATCACATGTTAAATGTAGAGCACTGAAGGGGGTGGGGGATAGTTTCCTGAGGAGAGTAGACCTTGAGGTGTTATATGGTCCTAGAACAGAACCAGATATTCATGCCCTTTTTTGAAATTGTTAACTGGGGTTAATCCTATGTTAACAGTAACAACAAAATTATATGCCTTATAGTACTTTCCTTGTATTACAATTCTGGAATATGTATTGTCCCTTTAAACAACCTTAACTATGCTTTTTAGAATATGGGAGATGCATTCCTACATGTAAGTTAATTGTGATCGCACTTATTTCTACTACCTTATGAGCTTATTTGGGGCCAGGTGTATGTCATATTCTCTCTGTTGCAACATATTGCTAAGAACACAACCAACTGAACTGGAAAATCAGGAGCAATAGAATATAAGGAAAACAAAATCTCCTTGAAAGTAGAAAAATGGAGACTATAAGCCATGTAATTCAGTAGGCAAACGTTCCTCTCAGTGAGCAGCAACCAGATACAGCTTTCAAAGCAGGACCTTCTGGGGACACCTGGGTGGCTCGTTTAGGCAACTGACTTTGGCTCAGATCATGACTTTATGGTTCTTCAGTTCAAACCCCAAATCTGGCTCGCTGCTGTCAGCCTGTCAGCGCAGAGATCCCTTCAAATCCTCTGTCCCCATCTCTCTGACCCTCTCCCGCATGTACTCTCTCAAAAGTAAACAACTAAACATAAAAAAAAAAACCAAAGAAGGAGCTTTTGTCTCAAATGTCTCTCCTGTCTTGCCCAGACCCTAAAAACAGAGCTTTTCCTTTCACTAAAGTATTTTTATGAAATAAGCCATCCTAGCCCTTTTTATTTATATAAATGCAAGTTAGAATGAGATCATGGACAGTTGGCTATGCCAAGCATTTATTAACATCTACTGTTGTATACAGTAATTATTTCCAGTTTTCATGAAAGAAACTGTTACTGAAGAGGTGACTTAAGCCCAGTAGTACGCTGGTACATGTCTAATGACCAGCTTTCTAGAAACAAAAAAGTAAAACCCCATTCCCTCCACCCCGTCCCCCCAAAAAAAAGGAAGAAAAAGAGAGAGGAGGAAGAAGAGAAGCCATGACTGGTAGAGTTGGCCAGATTCTATGGTGTAAATGCTGTCTTCACGGATAATAATGCTAGAAACTATTTTAACACTGGTTCATAAAATCCCCCTGAATTTAACAATCTCCTCCCACCAGTAGTCAGAGGCTGCCATAGTGTACCTTTCTTTCTTCAAGGAGGATTGTGCTTAAAGCTTGTGACTCCTATAAATTTCTATGGTAAAAAAATTAATCTGCTTTTAAAGACCTTAATTTTAAACAGTATTTCTTAAAATAATTTACTGTGCTCATTCATATCTGCAAACAGTCCTCTCTTTAACTACTTGCTTGGCAATGTTTAGATAACTATGTGCTCTTTGCGTTGAAGAACACAGGTGCAAGTCCAGATTTGATCAGTTCATCCAGGTGATGTGAGAAGTAAAGTCAGAAGGGAATGGTAGATAAAATTAAATTTCCTTATAGCCTGCAGCCCATTAATAAATAGTTGAGGCAGTCAGATTATAACATTTCTCTAGGAACTCTTAAGTGTCTTAATGCTTTGCTGGAGGGAAAAACAACTTTAGCTTGACAATAGCTATGCTTCCAGTAACCTGTGAGGTCTCTGTTTTCCTTGTGGAAACTTCCCCTTGCCTTTACCTCCCCCAACTCCCAAGTATGTAACCAGTCACTCCTCACAATCCTAGGGCAGCTCTTTCTGCCCACAGGTCCCATCTCTAAGCTTTAATAAAACTACCTCTTTGTACCAAAGATGTCTCAAGAATTCTTTCTTGGCTGTGGGCTTCAGTCCCCGAACACTTCCCACATCACAGAGAATCCACACCAAAGTGAAGAAGCAAACCTCTGTATGTTGTATTCTCTCAGAGACCGTTATTATTTCAGACATGAGTGTTCCTGAACCAGCTAAACTTCAAGTTAAGCAGTAAGAGTTTCCATTTATTTAAATCACAGGTGTTCTAGAGACATTTAATAAGTCTTTGCAGACTGCATATAATTAATAGTACTCCTGTTCCTAAGTCATTTTTACATTGAAACCAACCTGAGATATGTGTTCATTTCATACACAGGCTGTGGCTCTCATGCTGTAGGAAACACATGTCAATCAGAGTTCTGGGTCAAACCCTGACAACTTCTTTATATTTTACTTTTTTAATGTTTATTTATTTTTGAAAGAGAAAGAGAAAGAGTGTGGTGGTGGGCATGGTGGAGGGGAGAGAAGGAGACACAGAATACGAAGCAGGTTCCAGGCTCTGAGCTGTCAGCACAGAGCCCCATGCGGGACTCGAACCCATGAACCGTGAGATCATGACCTGAGCAGAAGTTGGGCGCTTAACCATCTGAATCACCCAGGTGCCCTGAAGCTCTGTTTTCATACCTTAATGCAAGTGATCCAGAAACTAGTTTCCAAGGAAACTAGTAAAGAAAAACAATCACCCCCAAATAGTGTTAAGTGTAGCAACAACCCAACACAATGAGTCTTTGTTGCTTTTAATGTTTGTCTGAAGGGCATCTATAAATATACTCTATATACACTCTAAATACAATTTATGCTATAAATAATCACAGCAAAGTAATTACACTAGATAAGAACACAGTACCTTACAGTTTGCAAGGCACTAGCACAAATATTTTCTTATTTTGTTTGTCACAATAATCCTCTAAGATGGATAGGGAAGAAGGGACCTCCCCAAGTAGAGAATATATCATATACTTATGTTGCAATTTACATGAATGTTTTAAAGTGATAGGTTTCTTGAAGAAAAATCCTGGAAGTGATGGACTTTAAGCCATTTTTAAGAATGGAATGACAGTGAACAAAAAGTTATATTCAAAATTGATTTATCTTTTTATTCTATGCAGAAAACTAGCCATGAAGGGCCTACCCATCCAAAGAAAGAATAGAAGAAAAGAAGAAGGAAGGAGAAGAGAAGTGTCTTTCAGGAGAAAAGATAGAAGGAAGGAAGGAAGGGGAAAAGAGGAGAGAAGGAGGCAAAGACGTAGGAATTGACAGGCCAAAATTAAATAAATGTTTACATACAAGGACAAGGATGTAGCTAATGTTGTAATTATCACCCTGTTCTCTTGAAATTTGTACTCCCAAAACTCATTAGCAAAATCCTTTGGTGAGCCTCACTTGGAGAGTGAAGTAAAACGTGCTGGTACATTTAACAAATATATATTGTCCCTAGACTGGGTCCTGTTTTAGGCCTGCACAGTCTCACTTACGGACCTCTCAGGGTTAATCTACACAATATTCCACTTAGTTTCTACCAGAACAAGAAGCTAACTACGTTAGGAAACTCTGTGTCTATCAGCTACGATACCTTACAGGTGCAATTCATTTAGGATGGTCCCAACAAGGGCTTTTATTTTGGCCCAGGTTCAACTGATAAGCTTCAGTGTAAACAATGTGTATTAGTGTTCTCCAGAGAAGATCTCCTATATGAGAGAAAGAGAGTGAGATTTGTTATGAGGAATCTATTTATTATGAACAGGACATCCAGGAAGGCCAGTGGTTTAATTCAGTCTGAATTTGAAGGTCTGAGAATCAAGGAAGCCAACGGTATAAATACCAGTTTAAGAGCTGGAAAAGATGAAATAAGTTCTCTCAATTCTATTAGTAAGGCAGGAAAAAGGTGGGGGGAGGAAGCAAATTCCTCCTTTCTATACCTTTTATTATATATTTAGGCCCTCAATGGATTGGATAAGGTTTGCGAACACTGTGGAGGGTAGTCTACTGAGTCCCCTGATTCAAATGCTAATTTCATTTTGGAACCCCTTCACAGACACACCCCGAAATAATGTTTCATCTGCCCACCCAGTAGTTAGTCAAGTTGAGACAAAATTAACACACACCGCATGACAGCTTCTAAAATGATGTGTAAACTAGTCTAAACTCTTCACTAGAAAGTAGAGGACACATTTATGCTACCATATTTCAAGGTGCTGATATCCTTGAAACTCAATACCTTAGATATCACAGGCAAATAAATCATGATTTCTGGGACCACAATACTGACTCTGACAGTGCTTGATTACCATACGTGTCTGCATACAACCAGAGCTATCCCCCACCCCAGACTTCCCACATAATGAATAAAACTAATTTCTTTAAAGTTTGGTTTTTGTTTTGCTCCTCTCCGGAAACTTCCAAACTTCTAAGAAGATAGTGAGCACTCACTAGTTGTTTGTTCAACAAAAATGGAAACTAATGGCACATAAAGTTTATCTGAATTTTTATATCATAAAAGTTGATGTTTTTATTCATGCTGCATATGGGTGGGAGACAGAGGCTATTTATGATTAAGCTTGCGTTTGATTCTTCACTTGTTAAATTTCGATATTCAAGTCAGCATTAATATTTTAGTTTTCCCTTCTTAAAAGCTTGATTGAAATGTTAGCATTTTAATCCTACATTGTATTCACGGAAGCCTTGAAAATAGATGCTAGACATTTATTCTAGTTTAATTATAGAATTTCAGATATTCTATTTGGAAGAAATTTCACAGGTCATTCATTCCACCTGTCTGTATCAGGGCACGAAAGGGATGTTTAGGTAACATTCTTTGTATAGTTGAATTGCTTATTCCTTAGAAGCTTTGTTCGAAATTCACTCACGTAACTGTCAGAAATGTCTTCCCTAAAATTTGAAAAATTTAGTATAGAGTCATGGATTTTTTTACAATTTACAGAGAGAAGAGGAAGTTTTACATAAAATCTGTCAATAAGAGAACACTGTACATAACTGATAGCAATGGAATAAGTTCAATATATATTATATACTACTATGGACCTTTGCTACTCTGATAACTTTATTCTTTTTTTTAGTACCATATATTTTTATCATCAGTTTCATATTTACTCACAACTCAATATTAAAATAGGTTTTTTTAAATGTTTACTTATTTTTGAGAGAGAAAGAGACAGAGCATGAGCAGGGGAGGGCCAGAATCCAGAAGACACAGAATTGGAAGCAGGTTCTAGGCTCTGAGCTTTCAGCACAGAGCCCAACACGGGGCTCATACTCACAAACTGTGAGATCATGATCTGAGCCAAAGTCAGACACTTAACTGACTGAGCCACCCAGGTGCTCTACAACTCAACGTTTTTTAAAGGATCACAGCAGATTTGTGAGAGTAACTGGGATGCTCAACAGCTATTAGTAAAAGAACTACTGTTTTTAACTGAACACTGTCATTTGCTTCAGTTTCTATTAATATTGTTTTAAAATAAATGTAATTAATACTTAAGTATTTAAAGTAAAGCACTTCCCTCATGAAATAAGGAGAAAAAGACAACCCCAATTAGTTGACAATGTCTGGTATCTTTTCCTAACAAATCTGCAATTCCAACCAGAAAGAAATATCATGCTTCCAGAAAAATAAAATAATGTTTGCACTTTATGAAACAGCATGCTTGTGAATGATTCTTCAACAGCATCCATTATTTTCCTCTGGCATATGCATGAAAAAAAACCATTCTAGACATCTTTAACATTTTTTCAGTTTCCAGGAATATGCCAAGATAAGGGGAAATATTTCTGTTTGCATCCATGAAATACATATTCATGCTACCCTGGCAGTACAATCTGCGATTAACTTTGCAAATGGAAAAGAATATAAGCATTTGCACAATAACGTAATGAGTAGTTTGATGGGAATGATTTATGAACAGTTTCTCCTCTTATCTTTCAAAGATAACTTTTCTTTACAAGGGAAGATTTTGATGCATCACCTATTTGGTTGTCTCACTTTTGAAAGGTAGGTGGGTAAGTGAAAATCACCAAACATCCAGCATGTAGCAATGCACCATAATCAGTGTCTTCGTCTTTGATCTCTTTTAGGTTTTACAACGCTTTGTTAGANGAGAGACAGAGCATGAGCAGGGGAGGGCCAGAATCCAGAAGACACAGAATTGGAAGCAGGTTCTAGGCTCTGAGCTTTCAGCACAGAGCCCAACACGGGGCTCATACTCACAAACTGTGAGATCATGATCTGAGCCAAAGTCAGACACTTAACTGACTGAGCCACCCAGGTGCTCTACAACTCAACGTTTTTTAAAGGATCACAGCAGATTTGTGAGAGTAACTGGGATGCTCAACAGCTATTAGTAAAAGAACTACTGTTTTTAACTGAACACTGTCATTTGCTTCAGTTTCTATTAATATTGTTTTAAAATAAATGTAATTAATACTTAAGTATTTAAAGTAAAGCACTTCCCTCATGAAATAAGGAGAAAAAGACAACCCCAATTAGTTGACAATGTCTGGTATCTTTTCCTAACAAATCTGCAATTCCAACCAGAAAGAAATATCATGCTTCCAGAAAAATAAAATAATGTTTGCACTTTATGAAACAGCATGCTTGTGAATGATTCTTCAACAGCATCCATTATTTTCCTCTGGCATATGCATGAAAAAAAACCATTCTAGACATCTTTAACATTTTTTCAGTTTCCAGGAATATGCCAAGATAAGGGGAAATATTTCTGTTTGCATCCATGAAATACATATTCATGCTACCCTGGCAGTACAATCTGCGATTAACTTTGCAAATGGAAAAGAATATAAGCATTTGCACAATAACGTAATGAGTAGTTTGATGGGAATGATTTATGAACAGTTTCTCCTCTTATCTTTCAAAGATAACTTTTCTTTACAAGGGAAGATTTTGATGCATCACCTATTTGGTTGTCTCACTTTTGAAAGGTAGGTGGGTAAGTGAAAATCACCAAACATCCAGCATGTAGCAATGCACCATAATCAGTGTCTTCGTCTTTGATCTCTTTTAGGTTTTACAACGCTTTGTTAGATGGCAGACACCTATGTCAAAAATAGCTCCTGCTACACCCATATTACAAAGCATGAAGAAGGAAAGTTTCCAAGCTAAACGGCCAGTCACTGCTTCGAACACGTTACAACTCAGTGCTTATGAAGAGGAAAGGGGTACACTAATTTGGCCAGTATGTTTCCTTCATCGGGGTCACCCATGCTTTCTGCAGTTGCTGCATCAGAACCATGAAAGTGGCAACAATACACAAGGAGAAAAGCTTTATTAAATTGTCAGGAATCTCAGCGCTGGAGTCTGGCTAGCACTGTTTTATGGCTAAAATCCCCTTACCTACTTGTGGCTAGAGGTAAACGCTCTGTAAACCAAGGAGTGAGGGAGGAATGATGAATCCCACATGCTAGAGCTATTAGTCTTGAAATGCTTCCCACCTCTGCTCCAAAAAGATCCAAAAAATGCAGCCAAAGAAAAGAAATTTCAGCTATTAGTCTTTAATTCTATGCAAGGGGTTTCATGGCTTGAATTAAAAGGGCCTTATCTGCAAGCCAAACACCATGTTTCAGAATATCGAATGGCATGAGCCTAATTTTCATTTTTTTTATGAATGTGTGAAGTATCTTTATGGGATTCCCACCACTTAACTCAAGAAGAGAGTTCATCTACGGCTAAAGATTTAATATTTTACTTTCATTATAGCATATACATAGGTCTGACAGGAAATTTTGCAAAAGCATTGCTGGTGTCCATCAAATACTAGACATGCATGCATAAGAAGTAATATTTTGCAGAGGCCTCAAGAGATAGGGTTTTAACGAAAATCAGCCTGTCAGTTTTAGTCTTTCTCTAGGTCTCACTTGGTTATTTATGAGGAAAAGAATGGAACAATAGAAGTTGAATGTCTCTAATTCTATAGAATGGAAAATATGACACATGTGAGTCTGAGTATGTATACACATATATGTGTATATACAAATTGACCCTCTTTTATCCTTTGGAAGTTTAGGTTTTCTTTTTAATTTTCATTTGAAACCTTATTTATCGATCATTTCTTCCCACCATAATGTAAAAAGATATTTATGTTGTCTCATAAGCTATTACTACTCTATTTAACTGTGTAATTTAGAAAAACACATCCCCCGCTCCTCCTGACAACATTGCTCAGTAAGAGGAATGCAGGTTGAATTTCAGTCTTTAGCTGTTCCCTTTGGCAGGTCCCTTTGTATAGTGTCCAAAGTGCACAACTGTACATGACAAGCTGGCTGTCAGTGAGGTGGGAATAAGGAAATAGAAAAAGATCAAAAGAAAATAATTTATTAAGAGAATTGGAGCATGGACAAGACGGCGAGTTTTACTGTATTACTAAAGCTTCATCTACTTGAACAGAGGCTGATTCTGAACTCTGGGAGTTAAGAGCACTAATCAGTAGATACGATATTAACTAAAGTACATTCTTAGAGATGAAAGTAAGACTGACAGCCCTTACCCTCACAGGATCCATAGTAATTGCTTCTTCCTTGTGGTCACTTTAGAGTTTGATGAAAGGATCCTGGGCAGTATTTTGGGAGGTGTTCAGAAAATGGTATCTTGAGATTTTCTAGATTAAACACTCAGTTGCTCTCTGTTTAGAGATAGAATCCCAATTTGACATGAAAAATGTGTAGCTTCTGGTATTTTTGAGACATATCTCTGTTAATTTTATAATGTATGTATTCCATATGAAACATTTTTGGCCAACTACCACCAAAGTCTTTTATACGGTCACATTATTCTCTCTTAGGTGTGTATCTGGAGGCTGAAGAAACAGAGGTGAAGAGAGTTCAGTAACTTGCCCAGGATCACACGGATAGAAATGATGAAGCTCCAATTTGAATCAGGAAATCTGTATCTAGGAGGGTTAGAAGATACTGGCCATGATTTCACTAGGCCTTGTCTCTCCACATGCCTGCTCCAATACAGACTTGTGCCTCTGGGCAGCTCACGCAGCACCAGGCATCTGATATCCAACATGTATACAGGTACTACAGGTGGCAAAAGGCGTCTGTGAACACCCGTTATTACCACATCATATCCACACCAAAGCCCTTGTGAGCTAGTATGTGTATGTATATACATAGACCTATGTATATGTGTATATGCATGTGTGTATATGTACATATAGTATATACACATATGTATATATGTATACACACATATGTAAATAAATACAGAACACACAAACCCATGGACAGAGAATCAACCTATAAGATTGCCTGCAGGGAGAACAGGCATACCTGAGAAACTGCATGGGTTTGGTTCCAGACCACCATAGTAAAGCAAATATTACAATGAAGTGAGTCAAATGAATAATATGGTTTCCCAGTACATATAAGTTATGTTTTACACTGTTACACTGTACTGGAGTCTATTAAGTGTGCAATAGCATTATGTCTAAAATATATATATATGTTATATATATGTGTGTATATATATGTGTGTATGTATGTGTGTGTGTGTATATATATATATATATACCTTAATTAAAAAGTACTTTATTGCTCACAAATGCTAACCATCATCTGGGTTTTACTGAGGTGTAATCAGAGATCACAGATCACCATAACAAATACAGTAATGAAAAAGTTGAAATTGTGGGAGTTACCAAAATATAATTGAGGGAAGGTAAGCAACGTCTTGGGGAAATGGCATGGATAGGCTTGCCTGATGCAGGGCAGCCACAAACCATCCATTTGTACAAACCACAATATCTGCTGTGTGCTTAATAAAGCGAAGTCTGATAAAACAAGGTATGCCTGTATATGGAGTATTCCAGAAAACATTACAGGACTTTTTCTGAAGTAAAATCAGAGTATATTTCGGAGATGCTAAGCATTTTATGTATTTCTCAAGAAAACCCTAAAATGCTATTTGGTTTATCAAATGGAAACAACTCTCCAGCCTTGTTGATGAGTCCTTTCTCTTTCTATATCAAAAACCCAGTAATCTGTAGGGAGTTTCAAACTCCTTAGAAAGCAATAAAAGTTACAGGTTTCTCCACAAAGCTGTGCCAGCATGGAGCTGCTTAATTTCGACTCAGGCTAGAAAACAAATGAAGCACTTGCTGTTTTAGTCTTGTTGCCTGTTACTCAAAAAATACAGTTGTGAATTACTGAGTATCTAACAAGGCTTAGGGAAAGAGATCTGTTAGCCGTGAATCACCTGTTATTGGTTTTTTACCTATAGCAAGCAGAAAATATGCTTGTTTTCTTTCTTTATGGGTACCAATGTCTCTTTAATCACTGTGTGGTATAACTCAACAACTCTAAGCCTACTGTTTTCATTATCACCAAATAAATAAACCGTGGTGCAGTATATTAATCCTATCACGAGACTTATTTCTCTGTAGTTGAAGAATGCCATCGCCATTACATTTAGTGGTTCCATTATATGAGAGCTATAAAAGACTAAGTAAAAATCAAAAGAGTATATCAAAATATTTTAAAGCTATTATTTAATTTTCATCCTAGAATTTCCAATCTATTTCTAGTTTGTCAGATACTCTGCCATCTATTTTAAAATCATGCATGAAAAGAATATAAGTTTAGAGAGAAAACTCTAGATATAAGCTGCTGATCCACTTTATTACACAAGATAAAGCAAACTAACTGCAAGAAGTTGTTGTTCTAGTAATTTTATTATCAAAATCATAAAAGCAACATGCTTTTATCATCAAGACATCTTGATTTCATTTCTCTCTTTCTATACTCTTCTGTCACCCACATCCACTCTGTATGTCCCTTGTCTAAAACCCTGCATAGTTATCAGCTAAATGTGGCTGATGCTCAGTTCTTTCAAGAGTTCTCCTCTCTCTCTACCCCTCCCCTGCTAACTCTCTTTCAAAATAAATGAACATTTAAGAAAGGGGGAGGGAACACCATGGTGGCTCAGTTAAGCCTCTGACTCTTTATTTTGGTTCAGGTCACTACCTCCCAGGTTGAGAGCTGAAGCCCTACACAGGGCTCTGTGCCCTCAGCTTGAGATTCTCTCTCTCTCCTTCTCTCTAAGACCCTTCCCTGCTAGCTCTCTCTCTAAATAAATAAAAAAAATATTTAAAAATTACTTGAAGTGCTGGAAACTTGTGCTTTTCTCCCTTATTAAGTACTAGATTTACATTTTCAAAAATCTATTCTAATGGTATGCTAAAAATCATAGATCAACTGCTTTTCATTAAATAGTTTGATAGGCTTGAAATTAAGATGTATTTGACAGTTGCTCATTACCATTTTATATGTCAAATGATTAAAGCTAAACCCTAGACATAAGGATGGCAATCATCATGACTTCATGAGCTGGCAAAGTAATCATGTTATTCTGGTACAAATAAAATTTTAGATAAAAGTTAATATCTAAAAATAACAAAGGAGAAGGGATTAGAAGTCTTAGATCTAGACATCTATTATTAAACAGGTAGATGAATTTGGGCTAGGCATTTACTCAAAGATCTCATTTTCCTCATTTATAAGGAGAAAGTTAGGCTCTGCATCTATAAAATGACTTCCAATTCCAAAATATATTGATTTATGAGTTATATGACATTTACAAATCTTTGTTTCACTTAGGTAGAGATTTAGTCCATAGTTTAATTGAATACTTTATAACAAGTTCTTACTGTATGATTGATTACATGGTGGTTAAATAGAAACAAAATGTTGCCTCTTTGTAAGTCTATAATGACCCATCTACCTATTTTATTTTAATTTTTTAAGTTTATTTATTTATTTTGAGAGAGAGTGAGTGAGTGGTGGAGGGGCAGAGAGAGAGGGAGAGAGAGAATCCCAAGCAGGCTCCACACTGTCAGTATAGAGCCTGATATGGGGCTTGAACTCAAGAACCATGAGATTATGACCTGAGTAGAAATAAAGGGTCGGACGCTTAATCGACTGAGCCACACAAGTGCCTCCTATCTGCCTATTTTAATTCATGTGCCCATCAAAGCTAATAGATAAATCCAATGCTCAATATATTTTATAGCTAGGATGATGAGTGTATTTATAGAGGCACGTCTTATTCTCCTTAGTTGACTTGCAGTTAAAGAAATTATACTATTTGGCAGGATAAAGTTTTAAAAATTCCTGACATAAGTATATTTTGGATTCATGAAATCAGAATCCCAGTAAATAAGTATTTGGGATAACTTTAGGAATTTCTAATAAAAAAATAATGAGGAAAACAATTCTCTCTGACGAGAAACATTCATTTCTCGTTTTGCATGGCCAGAACTTATTGACTAAGTCAGGTACATTATTCATGAATTATTTTCATGTCTTCAAAATTTTTATTAGCTAATTACTGTACTAATTTACTGAGGTTCAATACATAAACTCAACCTTTATGGAGATTATAGTTCAGACAAAAAAATCAAATAATTAAAACTGACAATTGCCATAAAAGAAAACATAGAAGTATTTGATTTAGAATAGAGGTTTTAGAGAGATAATGAGAAAATGAACTTTAAGGAGAGATCTGAAGAAAGAGTATAAGTTTACTAAGAAAATGAATAAAAGGCAGAGAAAAGGAGGCTAAGGGAACAGCCTTTGCAAAGCTAATTCCTGAAGCTATAGGAAACATAGTGGGCTTAACCAATGAAAGTGTATGAACATTGCTGGAGAAATTTACACAAGTTTGTGACCAGAACAAAGTAAGTACTGAGGGTTAACATGGAGCCTTATATACCATGTAAGTAGTTTTGCTTTTAATTTCAAGAGCAATAGAAAACCATTTTTAAAATATTTGGAGAAGAACCTGCTTGTGAAGAAGATAGATTCACTTTTGGAACATGTTACATGTAAGCTATGATTAAGAATTCCAAGTAAGTCAGGTAGCAACTACAAACTGCTGATTTCTTAAAACTGAGGTATAATTGACATTTAGAACTTTATATCCCTTTCAGGAGTACAGCATAATATATGTATATATTGCAAAATGATTATCACAATAAGTTTAGTTAATATCCATACCACTTAAAAAATTTTTTAATGTTTATTTTGAGAGAGTGTGCATGTGAGCCCATGAGGGCGGAGGGGGCAGAGAGAGAGAGAGTCCCAAGCAAGCTCTGCCATGCTCAGCATGGAGCCAGATGTGGGGTTTGATCTCATGACTGTGAGATCATGATCTGAGCCAAAATCAAGAGCTGAATGCTCAACAGACTGAGCCACCCAGGCACCCCTAAATTTTTTCTTGTGATGTGAACTTTTAAGATTTATTCTCTTAGCAACCTTTAAATATACAGGACAGTATTACTAACTACAGTCACATGCTATCCATTACATTCTCATGACTTACTTTACAACTGGAAGTTTGTGCCTTTTGACTACCTTTAATCCATTTCTCTCACCACCTGCCTTTTGCCTCTGACACAACCAATCTAATCTATTCTATCTATGAGTTCAGGTTTTTTTATACTATTATTCAGTTTCTATATATAAGATCTTATGGTATTCATTTTCCTCTGTCTGACTTATTTCACTTGCTCTCAAGCTTCATTCATATTGTTCCAAATAGCAAGATTTCCTTCTTTCTATGCCTCAATGATATTCCATTGTATTCTTTATCCATTCATTTGTTGATGGATACTTAGGTTGTTTCCATGTCTTTAATAATTGTAAATAATGCTGCAAGAAACATAAGGGCTCTTCTATTTTTAGATTTTTTTTCAGGAGCCATCACTGTATTTTCTATAGTGACTGCACCAGTTTGCATTCCCAAGAGTGCACAATGATTGTCTTCTCTCTACATCCCCATCAACATTTGCTACTTCTTGCCTTTTTGACACCAGCCATTCTAAGTGATGTCAGGTGAGATATCTCATTGTAGTTTCAATTTGTATTTCCCTGATAATGAGTGATGTTGAATATCTTTTCGTATACCTGTTGGCCGTCTGTATATGTTCTTTGGGAAAATGTTTATTCATATTCTCTGCCTATTTTCTAATTGGATTTTTGCTTGTTTTGCTACTGATTTGTAGGAGTTATTCATATATTTTGGATATTAACCCCTTATCAAATACATAATTTGCAAATATTTTACCCATTTTGTCTACCTCAACTCCGTACTTCAGTTCTGTTCTATACTTATGAATTTAGGTTTTTCTTGTTTTTGTTTTCAAGATTCCACATGTAAGTGAGATCATATGATCTTAGTCTTTCTGTGACTTTTTTGACTTAGTGTAATGCCCTCAGGATCCATCAATGTTGTTCCAAATGGCAAGGTTTCTTTCTTTTTATGGATGAAAGAAATTGTTGATCTAAATGAGAAAAACATTCTTAATCTCTTTTTTAAAAGAGGGCATATAGTATACTCCTAATTTATATGTTATGCACTTGTGCCCAGGAGGAAAAGAACAGGATTTTCACTTTCCTAGGGAAAAATGCAAAAGCTTATACATTCATAAAAACATATATATTATTTAAATATTATTTCTTGTTCAAGATCTTTAATAAGAAAAACAGACTTTTAAAAGTTACTGTTGTGTTGTATAGGATAGAGGAATGATTTCTAATGTCTAGGTGTCTATAAAGATTACTCTTTAATCAGTAATATTTGCAAGGGCAAAATTAACAGAAAATGAAATATAGTTACATAAATTTAATATCTCCTTATACTGAACACAGAATATAGCTTAATCTATTGATGTATAATTGAATAATCTCAATTTATAGCTTTATCGTAACTGTTTAAAAATTTTTATTTATTTTTGAGAGCAATACAGAGCATGAGAGGCGGAGGGGCAGAGAGAGAGGGAGACACAGAATCTGAAGCAGGCTTGAGGCTCTGAGCTCTCAGCACATTTAACCAATGGAGCCACCCAGGCACCCCTAATTGTAACCACTTTTATGACACAGATTGGGTTCTGTAGTGATCAGGAAAAGAAACTTTTTTTAAAAAATTTTTTAAATGTTTTATTTATTTCTAGGAGAGAGAGAGACAGCATGAGCAGGGGAGGGTCAGAGAGAGAGGGAGTCACAGACTCTGAAACAGGCTCCAGGCTCTGAGCTGGCAGTCAGCACAGAGCCTGACGCGGGGCTCAAACCCACGAACTCCGAGATCATGACCCAAGCGAAAGTCGGACGCTTAACCGACTAAGCCACCCAGGCGCCCCAAGAAACTTTTTTTCTGAGACTCATTTTTGTTGAGTTGTTGAAAAGAACAAAGGAGAGACGAACTGTTACAAATGTAATATAAAATATGCAATACTCTGCTTCTACCATGTGTAGGTCTATAGTTCTGAGGAGAGGACTTATCTGGTCATTTGTAGAAATGATCCAGACACCAAGACATGGATGGCATCGTCTTGGAAAACAGTGTGGTATGAGAAAGAATGAGAAACTGAAGACAAGTAACCTCCTGTTTCTCTGTCCAGGCTTCTGGGAGAAGGGCCAGGTAAATTGTCCTCTCTGGCATCTCTCCTGGACTGGCTTCCTGATGAACTCAGTAATTGCAGACATGTCAGCGAGAGAGTTGAGGGCAGTATGAGAGGGGAGCCTGGGCACTTCTTCCTAGCTTCAGCCCAAGTCTGGGCAGTAGCTGCATACCTTCAGGACTAGAGCTCCTACCAAACAGCCAGTCTTCGGTGACTTCTCCTCAATGGGCTTTGCCAACATTATTTCCTCCCCTTGTTTTTTCAGCTTCAGGCATGGTAATATCTCAACATCCTTTGATCTTGCCTGCACTTCTGTACATAAACTTTTCCATAAAGTCTCTTCATCTGAACCCTCTGAAGTTAATTCTCTATGGTACTGAAATAAATCAATCTGTTTTTTTCTTCACCAACACGGATGACTAAGGTGACCTGAGTCTCCTCACCTCCTAGAGGTCTCTGTCACCACACACAGCTTAGAACTCCACACAGGCTCCTGGGCCTGTGGGCTTCTGGCCACTACAGCAGCTGCATTAGGTACTTGGTCTGGAGTCAAAATCACAGAAATGGAAATGTTGCTATCCTTGATTCTGAACATTTCAAGCATTTGCTGCTCAGGTGATTGAATCTGAGCTTTTTCCTTTTGTGTCATACTTAATTGCACATGAAAGAAAGAATTGGGCTGGGAGAAGAAAGAATTTCAGCAAGCTTGCTTGGGTAGGAAAGTATTACAATTTACCTACTCTTCCTGAGGCTTCATTATTCCAGCTGTTGGGGCAAAGAAAGCTCGAGTCTGTAAATTAAATATGAAATAGTGTCTTGTTTGTTAGAATGCAATTAACTCTGTAAGGAGAAAAGACAGAGTAATACCCTTTTAGTAACTTTCCTAGGGAGAGTTCTCCCTAGGGAGAGAAGGAAAAAGCAGCTTGATACTGTCATTTATAAGCAGACATACATATTTGGTCTTCATCTGTTCCTGGCACAGAGCTCCTGAAACACTTAGAATTTCCTAAGTGAGGAGAACAATAAAGGTGTCTTTTGTTACTCATAACAAGCCCCTTTCAACTACACCCAGTTATGTTAATGAGAGGACTTTTGGAAAGCTCCTAAGATAGAGAGCTAATTGCTGGGGAAGCTGACTGTAATTAGAGGGGTGGAATTTTAGTCCCACCCCCAGAACGCTGAGGAGGGAAGAGGCTGGAGTTTCAGTCAATCACCAATAGCCAATGATTCAATCAATCATGCATACATAATGAAGGCTCCACACATAACCCTGAACTATGGCTTAGAGAGCTTTCTGGTTGGTGAACACAGGGAGGTACTGGGAAGATAGAATACGTGGAGACGGCTTGGAAGTGCTGTGCCCCTTCACATGCATCTTTGTCCTATGTGTCTCTTCCATCCAGCTTAATATGTATTTTCTGTAATTATTTTTTCTCTCTCTAGATTTACTGAGGTATAATTGACATCTAACAGTTGCATATAAAGGGTACACCATGATTTGATATATGTATCTTCTGTGACATGATTACTACCATCGGGTTAATTAACATATCCAGCCCCTTATGTGATTATTACCTCTGTGTGTGTGTGTGTGCGCGCGCGCGCATGCGTTGAGAATACTTAAGTCCCGTCTTAGCAAATGTCAAGTATAGAATGCAATATTGTAAACTATAGTCACCATGTTGTACATCAGATCCCAAGAAGTTATTCACCTTAAAACTAAAGGCTTGGATTCTATCCTTTTATAATAAATAGTGATCTACTAAGTAAAATGTTTTCCTGAGCTCTAGGAACTGCTCTAGGCAAATTAATCAATTTAAGGAGGGCATTGTGGGAATCTCTCATTTATTTTTTATTCATTTTATTGAAAGTTTATTTACTGTTTTTGGAAAGAGAGGGAGAGAGAGGCACGCGTGACAGGGGGTTGTGGCAGAGAGGGAATCCCAGCCAGGCTGGGACACTCAACCAACTGAGCCACCCAGGCACCCCAAGGGAATCTCTGATTTTTAGCCTATTGCTCAGATGTACAGGTGCCAACCTGGGCTTGTGATTAGTGTCTGAAGTGGGTGTGGGGGGAGACAGTCTGTAGGAATTGACCCCTTACCCTGTGTGATCTGATGCTATCTCCAGGTAACTGGTATCAGAATTGAGTTAAACTGTAGGACACATAGTTGGTGTCACAGAATTACATAGTATGGGGAACCCCAAACACATCTGGTGGCCACAGTGACAGTTGTGAAGTGGAGTTACAGTATTGAGAGTAGGGGAGAGACAAGGTCTTTTAGACAAGGTCTTTTCTTTTCTACAAAATTGTGGACAGGCATGGTGCCACTCAAGAAAGAGAAAACCAGATGTAAGATGTAGCCCCCTCAGATGGGGACAAACCTCATTAAGATATTGTTCTCTAGGAGGTCCTAATTATGTGTTTTGTAAGAGCAAGCAGTGTAATCTTAACTGTAAAGACTAACTGTCCATATATTTATCTGTAACAAGTACTGAAGAGTTTTATTTATTTGGGATATGAAAAACATTTAAAAAGAGAGAGGTTGTTGAGAGTGATTAAATGTACGCTGTGAGATAAAAACTCTGCATAGATAATTAAATAAGTAATGACAAGTAATGTCAACCCTCACATTTCAGGGTGGATGTAACATCCTTAAAGAAATTTCCCGAGCCCTACAAGACCAAGTTAAATTTTCCTTCTTTGTGTCAACATGTACACAAAGCTGCACTTGACACCTACATGTGTTACCTGATCATTTGCTTGTCTCCACTGGATGACAGAAGCCATCACAGCATTATATGCCCAGTATTTAGCACATAACCTAAAGGGCAGTTAGAATAAATGAAATATTTTTTAAATAATTAAGAGACAGTACCAGTATTATTTTTTTCAATCTTTTCTTGCTAGGGAATTGGAAAAAGTACCTGGCTAACAAAAATACCTTTATTCTAGACTCATTAATTTCTTCTTCAAAACTGTTTGTGTTCTGCGTTGGCTACAGAATAAGGGCCAAACTCTTCAACTTGACATATAAGATCCTTCCTGATTGGATGCCATCTTATTCCCTGCCATCATGTACTAGACATCCAAAAGTTCAACCACACTGAATTTATATAGAACTTCTCTACTTTGCATTTGAAGATGTTGCTTCTATATAAGATTGCCTACCTTTACCTTTTTATCAAATTCCTACTGGTCTGCCTAGGTCCGGTTCAAATTCCCTTACTGTGAATACCTCAGCCCTGACAGATTTAGCTTATTTCCTCCCTTACAGGTTTTATCTTTTGGCAAAAGGGTTGTCCAAGAAGTTGAACCTAGTAGATAATCCAAAGGACACTGTTTCATAGTCACTGTCCCACAAACTCCTGCTGTTCCCAAGGTGTTGGCTGGTTGGATGTCCTGCTTCTATTTCTGGGGGTGTCTACACCCTTCTCTATGATTACATTTCGGAATCACAGTACCACATAGTATTCTTCAGGAAAAAAAGTGAAAAAGAAGGAAGAAGAGAGGGAGGAAAGGAGGAAGAATGAACACCTATGCTGGTTTTCTCTATTTGTAGATATATCCAAACATTTTGAGGTGTTTTGCTTTCCAGAATCTTAAGAATTTTCTACATAAGCTAATAGTGACAAAAGGTACTGCATAGGAATTTGGAGGCAATAATGACAGACATCATTCAGTTCATAGTTTTCATCCTGATGATGACTAGTTTAGCCCAGAATGGATTTGGACAATAAAAAACTAGACGCAGACATTTTCTACATTCGCTCTGGGTACAGCTTCCTAGGAACATTGCTCAGAGAGTCAGCCAGAAACGTTCTTAAAAAATAAAACATACGTCTGTAGTGAATAAAATTAAAGCTCAGCCCATTTTCTATAGAAATATATTTGTTTCTCTTTGTTAGGTCATACCAGATGTTAGCTTCTGATAAGGACATTATTTGTGAGGTGGTATCTAATTACAGTGTTTGAAAAAAATAAGTTTTCATTTCATTATCATAGACTTTTCACATCTTTCTGGAATCCTTGCAGTCACTAAAATATTGGAAACACATTTTTTTTCCAGACCTATTCATGCCTGAGGCTACCAAGAATAGAAAAAAAAAAAAGGAGTGGATGAGAATTTACAATAAGACTGGTGTTTGGAACAATTTCAAGCATAGGAAATATTTTTCTCATTTAAAAACCACTCAAAGTTCTTCTTTTGCTAATCTGCATTTTCAAAAGTTTGCCTATGTTGTATCAAAGTATGCAGAAATTAGTACTGATTAATTCATTAAGTCTGTCAAGAGTCTTTTTTTTTTTTTTTTCTAAGTTGCATCCAAAGGACAACAGGACTGGTAAATGTACTTCTTCACACATATAGAGGCAAGGGAAAAATACTGAGAGCTTCTCAGAGGGTCATGCTTTTCATTGGATAAAGTTATCTATGTGCTTCCCTTGAAGGAAAATGTCATCAAACATTTCCTTCAGAAATGCAAACGTGATGTAAAGTAAAATTTCTTTGTCCAATTATTGACATTTTTATTACAGTGTTATGCTGAAAGAAACTCAAATATTTGATAAGGAAGAGGAGGCAAATTTTGCTAATAGTTCATTTGTGTCCCTTCAGAACACAGTATTCAAAAAAACTTTGCTGAAATCACCTTGTTAATTTATGTAACTTCTGATTCAGGCACCGCAAATGTATACACATATATGAGGTGTATGTGTGTTCAACTCAGAGGATCCCAGAGCCGTCAATTGATTCACACAGTTGCTGAGAGGGAGTCAAGTCTTAAAACTGAAAAATATTGATCCATAGAAAATCTGGGCTGGAAGAGAACCTAAAATTCCCTCCTCTGGTTTCAGCATATTCCTAATGTTCATTCTCCTTTACAACAGAGCAGTAAAGACAGCCAAATATAATTATTATCTGTTTATCTCTTATTGATAGTGACATCTAGTTTTTAAATGAAATGAATAAAAAAAATTCAGAAAAAAGTAAACAAACCAAATTCACCCCTTTCTCCCACGCCCTCCTCCTTGCCTCTGGCTACTGCCAATCCTCTCTCTATATCTATGAGCTTGGTTTGTTTTTTGTTGTTGTTTTCAGACTGTATATATAAGGGAAATCTTACGGTATTTGTCTTTCTCTGACTTATTCACTGTTTTTAATTCTATTTTCTATCCATTTTATTCTATCTTTGTAATAGTAACTTAAGTTCCTTTTTTAACACATCTATTTAGTTCTCTTGTTAAGAGAACTTTGATAGTACTTTTTTGGCCAGAGAGATATTCAAGTGAAAATCTTACAATTTTCTTTTCTATATTCCTTATTTGTAAAACAAAGAATTTGACTAAGTAATCTTTAATTTCTTTTGTTGCTAAGATTCTCTGAATTGTACTTACACTTTGGCCAGAGTGGTTAAGTAGGTGGGGAATTGAATTCAAAGAGGGCAAAGAAAGAAATAGCTATTGATCTGCATCTTAAAAGATGGACAGATTTTACTGTTAGAGGTTAGAAAGCAAGCCCATTCTGGGTGGGAAGAACAGCAGAGGGAGCAAATTGCATGCAAGGAGAATAGTAGACAGTTTTATATTAGAATTACATAAGAATTAGCCTCATTAATGCCTTGGGAATCTCTCTGTCTCTGTCTTTCTAGGTGTCTGATATAGGTGGTCTACAAACCACACTGAGCAATACTGAGCAGGATGCAGGGGTGGGAAGCTGAATACGTCATTACAGAATCCAGTACATTAGGGGAGCTCAGTAGCTCACAGCAGCAATAATCTCAACTCCTCTGAGAATCTCCTTTTCTAACCCCCCAATCCTCATTTCCCATGATTTAAACATTGGCTTATTATTTTAGTCTTGTTATTCTAAGTGGTTTATTATTCTTGATGAATAGCGAATTATTCTAATGGCGCTTATTATTCTATTCATTACAACTTGAGGCTGATTAGGAGTGAATAGCTGCTAAGGAGCTGTTCCAATAGCAAAATTAGATTTCTACATTTTTATGGTGCTTATTTTTCAGTATCAGTAATTGTCTTGGTAGTTCCCATCACTTAACCATCTCTCCCTGCTTTAAACTACAGAGATGTAGTCCAGTGATTCCAAAACAAAGAACGGTCTTTATGGAGTAAAAAGAATCATATTTTCAAATGCCTTTGCATATAACGGGGTGTTATTTTCAAAACTATCTCATAACCATGCTCCTTTTCTAATCAATAGAATATGGCAAAGATAATGTAACGATACAGTGTTGCTTACCTTATGATACGTATAGATAAGGCTCTGTCTTATAAGTTCGCACTAAAGAGACTCCAAACTTCAGCTCATGCTCATGGGGTTCCAACTATTTACAATCTTCCCTTTCTGCCTGCCTCCCCTCTGAACACTTCTGGCTTGTTTAGCTAGTCCGTTAATACATTATACATAATATGTATATAACATATGTACACACACATGTGTATGTCCTACTGCTTCCTTGGCTGAGCCCTAATAGCATCTTCACCCCATGTTATTATTATTATAACATTTGCATTCTATTCTATACCAATCATTGACTCTCTAGTTTTCTCTATAAATTCATTCAACAATTTAAAATGTTGATCTTGGGGTGCCTGACTGGCTCAGTCTGAAGAGCATGAGACTCTTGATCTCAGGGTCATAGATTCGAGCCCCATGTTGGAAGTAGAGATTATTTAAAAAAAGAAACTTAAAAAATAAACCATTTCTCTTACATATTATGCCCTGTGCAATGAAGTGATTAGGCTGTGATTGGACACATAAAATAGAAGACATTATTTTATGTCGTTAATATTTGCTGCTTACAGACCACGACTAGAAAATGGAAGAAGGAAATGGTAGGAAGGGCATATATCACAAACAATATAGTAATTATTCTTTAAATTACTATTTGAATTTACCTATTATGTTAAGAAACAAAGTTCCATGCTGCTAATAATGCCACATAAGTAGTTTTCTGGTTTTCAGGTCTCATGCTTATTCATTTTCTCTTAATCATAATGGAAAGAAAGTATTCGCTTTACTTCATCCCTTTTTGTATGGAACCTCCATCCTAGTGTAACACGGGCTTCTGATGACGCTGTTCATATTTTTCATTTGAATACTCTCGCAGATTCCTTCTCACATACATAATTTGGACTAATTTCATTCCAGGCTACAGTATATCTGTCACCATAGGATTTCAGGTCTTAGATCCCTCCTACTTTCTCTTCTCTAGGATTCTTTTTGTTATTGTTTTGCTTAACTACAAATAGTAATTTTCTTTTCCAGAGAAGGATCATGCATACTAGATTTGCTGAATCCCTGTATGTTTAGAAAATGTCTTCACATTTGATGGTCACAACTTTTAATTTTGGCTAAATATAACAAAGTTTTATGTTTGAATAGTTGTGATTCACAATATTAAAAGAGGCATTTCAAGTTCTTCTTTTTCACAAGTCTGAGGTCATTCTCACCTTTTTTGATTTTGAAGACAATTTCATCTCCCTTTAGAAGAGTTGCATTCATGCCAAATGCTCCACATTCTCACCAAAACAGCATTGCCATTCTAAGAAGAATTTCTAGTATTTTTTTAGTGGGTAAGTAGTGACATATCATTTTGGTTCTATTTACATTTACTTAATGACTAATGATTTGAAGCATCTTTTCCTGTGTCTTTGGCATACATATATATTCTTTGTGGAAATGTCTACTCAGGTCTTTTGCCTTTATAAATCAGATTGGCACCTGGGTTCTTTTTATTCAGTTATAAGAATTCTTCATACATCCTAGATACTATATTAGTCACTTTAAACTTAAAAGATCCATAATTGAAATCTTGATTATCTGCTTTTTTCCCCACTGACCCTGTTCAACTTCCAATTATTTCCATCTCAGTAAATAATCCAGGTAAAACTGTTTAAATATTCCTTTTCCATACCCAACATCCAACTCATCTAATATTTTCAGGAAAAGGTAATGTTTTTAAAAAGTTTTTTTAATGTTTATTTTATTTTTGAGAGAGAGAGAGGGAGAGGAAGAGGGAGAGGGAGGGAGAGGGAAAGCGAGGGAGGGAGGGAGGGAGACAGAGAGAGAGAGAGAGAAAAAGCACGTGCAGAGGAGGGTCAGAGAGAGAGGGAAATACAGGATCTGAAGCAGGCTCCAGGCTCTGAGCTGTCAACACAGAGCCCGATATAGGGTTTGAACTCATAAATAGTGACATCATGACCTGAGCCAAAGTCAGCACTTAACCAACTGAGTCACCCAGGTGCCCCCAAGGTAATATATTTTTTTTAACATCACTGAATCCAACCTAGTCTAAACCAAAATCATTTCTCAATTACCATACTATCATTGCTTATAAATGTGTCTCTCTCCCTCCAGTCTTCCCTCTCTACAAAAACCAGAGTATAGTTTTTTAACTCACACAATGTCCTTGCTCTAACTCTTCCTCAAAGACTTCTCATTTCAATTAGACTAAATTCCAAAATCAATATCATCACCTAAATAATCACTTCTAGATTGCACATATACAGGTGCTAATTCAAACTTTAGGATGCAGAAAAATCACCTGGAAAACTTGGTAAAACAGGTCTCTAGGATCAGCCTTACAGATTCTAATTTGGTAGGTCTGGCGTGGGGACCAAGAATGAACTCTCAGAGGACGCTGACACTGACATCCATGGACCATATACCTACATACGTGACATATGTCCTTCTAAATTTTCCAGACTCACTTATATTTAAGCGATCTGAGCCTTTTTTTCCTCTTCTATGCAGCAACATTATTTCAGTCTCAAGACTTTTTCCTCTGTTTTCATCCTCTTTCCATTGATTCCCCTCTGTACACCCAAGGCTGCCTACTTTCCTTCATTCAGTTTTTATTCATAGGTCATCTCATCTCCTGAAGTCCCATATCCTGGAGTGCATTCCTCAATGTCCATAATTAAGGCCATGAGTCCATAAGTCACTATTTAATTATCCTCTGCTTACTTTCTTATTAGTATTTATCACTACTTGAAGTTATCTTATTTGGTCACTTATATGTTAATTGGTATCTTGACCCACCTCACACCCAACGTTAAGAAAGAAATGTCATTAGAACAAGGACTTTACCTTGTTCATACTGTATCCTGAATATATGGTTTTGCATATTCACATATGTATGCCCAGAGGATAATGGCAGGAGACAATTTCAATGAGCTAGGCAGAGATTAGTTCATTTAGAGCTTTGTGTGACTTAAGACTCATCTAATAAGGTATGATGAGGAGTAATGTCACTCAAGAAGCTATTTCTATTTCTCCTCTTGGATCTTAGATATCTTTCTCCATGGTATTGTTTGGAGTTGTTTATCATCTATCATTTAGCAGAGTGTGTAATCTTGATATGCACTAACTATTTGGAAAGGACTCAGAAACACTTCAGTGAAGAAGGTAGAAAATACCTTCCAGCATTTCCCACAGCGATTACAAGAGACGTGTGTGTGTGAGTGTGTGTTCCAACTATAAACCATTCATCTATGTTTCTTTATAAGTACTTGTAGATCCTAAAACTACAGGCTTATAATGTGTATCCTCAACCTTCCTGAAAGTCTAATAATTTTGGATTGAGGTAGCACTGGGAAGCAAAACGGGAAATCATGTTGTCATCAAAATCTTAGTAGTAGAATAGCCAAAGGAATCCTATACCTCAAGTCTTGTTGATACTTTATGGTCATGGACTTTCCCTCTATTAATATTAGCTCACCTCAACTGTTTAAAATACCGTCTTAAGAAATTGTAATTACTAAGAAGTTTTGAGAGCTAACATTTAGAACTTCAGGTAAGTTCTATTTTGTTTGTTTTAAGCAAACATACAATAGGAATTGTAAATACTTAAATCAAGTTCAGAATATAAGGCTAGAAAATTTAACTGGGTAACATTCATGTTGTAATTTTCCATTATTTTGACAGACTGATTTCTGACCTGTGTTCCATAGTTTCAAATGTTAATGAAAATGTCACTTATATTTGTGACTGAATGACTGATATGTTTTCAGAATATAACAAATACAGGCTGTCAGTAAATAGAGTACAGTAATTGGGCTCCTGTTTAAGAGAAAGAAGTATATATTAACGCAAAGATAAACCCAGTATGTTTTCTTTGTTAAAACTTCTGGGAAGCATCTAACCAGTAATTCCCCCATTCTTACTAAATCAAGGATAGAGGAACCATGGATAAATCTACAATTTTGTATCTCAGAGAAATAATTTAAAACAGGTATATAATGAAAACTCAAGTCTTAATATTATCATCACTATTTCTCTGACTCTCATACTAATCATCTGAACATGTGATACTTATAATTTTTCTCTTCCTTTCTCCACTACTACATTGGCTATAAAAAAATATCTAATCAGATCCTCTAATGACAATCTTCAATGAGAATCTATTAAAATTTTTTGAATGTTTATTCATTTTTGAGAGACAGAGAGTAAGCAGGAGTTGGTCAGAGAGAGAGAGAGAGAGAGAGAGAGAGAGAATCTGAAGCATGCCTCAGGCTCTGAGCTTTCCACATAGAGCCCAACGTGGGGCTCGAACTCACAAACGACAAGATCATGACCTGAGCTGAAGTTGGACGCTTAACCGCCTGAGCCACCCAGGCTCCCCAATGAGATTCTATTTGAAAACACTGGGACATACAAAAGAAAAGACAACATTAAAGTCTCCCAAACCAAACTAGAAATTATCTCCAATTGCATTCTCTTACTTCTACCTGTCAAATTATGCAATTAAATAAGCATTGTATATATACAATGTTTGACTTCAATCTTAGAAAGAATAAAAATTTTTCTACTCTTAGTTCTAATTAATAAATCCAACATTAAATAAGGCCAGTTTTCTGTAATCTCCAGAATTACTAAATCATGAATTGCAGACTAAGTATGTTAAAGCTTTCAAAATGCAGTAAACAGAATGCTCTGTTGTTTCTGCCCTCTTAGGAAGCATGATGGTCCTCTTATGTCATTGTTACTAGACTAATATGCCCATACTTCTGTACTCAAAATGTATGGAAGTTTTATCTCTCCCCCGTAGACTTTCAGGTCACACTGGAAAGCTCATCATAACGAATTATTCAACTACTCCTGTCTTACAAGCATGAAAATACATCAGCACAATTTTTCACTAGTTGAAGCACACTCTGGTTTAAAAATCTGTCTTCCATTTTCAACAATCCAAACTTTATTTCTATGGAAACTGAACTTTATAGCCTGCAGGGAATGTTAACCCAGCTTTTAATGCTAGTGGCTTGGAGCTCACTGCCATTTCTTTTCCCAGTGAAAATAGATGTCAAAACGGTTAGGACCAAGGAAAGGTCTTGCAATGCTTCTTAAAAAAAATTTATCTTATTGCAGTTGATCCAATTTCTTTAGGACAAGATGCTAAAGGCAACCAGATATTGAGAATGAAACTACCAACTCATTTTAACTCTAAGGTGTGAAGCCAGTTCTATGAGTAAGTTATTCTATAAAGCAAAAGAGTACTTAGTTTTTGGCTTCCAGACATATTAAGGCATTATACATAGTAAAAGCTATGATTTAAAACAACTTTTTATATTTTTAAAATACTCTTTTAAATCCACATTTTAAAGTTCTTACAATAGAAAATCACTTACATAGTATCTTTTAAGTCTTTAATCATAAAATGATACAAGTAGCTGGCTTAAAGTAATGGAAGGAGCTCTTGTAAAGTAAATCAATGATAATCTCGTCACTGCTCCTATAGGTTAGTCCTGGAAGGTTAATATTTATCCTTTCTCTTACATATGTCAAGATTTGTTTTTACAAATATGGTCTCATGACATTAGTTATTGGTTCCTTTAAGAGATCAGACTAAATATCCTCATTTTATATACCCTAAGACAGGGTTGGAAAAATATCATAGCACCAGTAACCTGTAACTATAAATCTCAAGGTTAAAAATACACATTCTTAATATAATTGAAGTGTCTGTTCAAGTGCTATCTTCTTAGAAAGGAGGCCTGTGCTCACCATCTCTTAACTAGCAGCTCACTAACTCCTTACGTGATTCTGCTTTCTCTTCACTATGCTTATGCCTTCCCATTGGTACATTTATATATATATATATATAATACTTTTAATTAATTTTACTTTCCAAATCATTTCTTATTTTATTTTATTTTTTAATGTTTTTTATTTATTTCTAGGAGAGAGAGAGAGAGACAGCGTGAGCAGGGGAGGGTCAGAGAGAGAGGGAGTCACAGACTGAAACAGGCTCCAGGATCTGAGCTGGCGGTCAGCACAGAGGCCGAGGGGAGGGTCAGAGAGAGAGGGAGTCACAGACTGAAACAGGCTCCAGGCTCTGAGCTGGGAGTCAGCACAGAGCCTGACACGGGGCTCGAACCCACGAACCGCGAGATCATGACCTAAGGGAAAGTTGGATGCTTAACCGACTAAGCCACCCAGGTGCCCCTTTCCAAATCATTTCTAGTTAAACAATAAAAAAGGGACTGTATCAGAGTGCTAGATAGAAGGGGCTTGAGTGCCATGGCAATAAGATATAATATGTGCTTAATTAGTTATTGGTTTAATCAAACTATTAAAATATTATTAAGTCAAAAATTTTCAAGAAGAAATAGAAATCATTACTTGAAAAACAGAAGGTTACAAAGGAGCACATATGATATGATCTCATTTTGGTGGAAAAAAAAAGAAAAATCAATCTGTGTTTAGAATAAGAGAAGAAAGTACCTACAATAAAGTGTTCAGACTGGTAATCATCTTTGGATAATATTAGCATGACGTGTTTTCTTTTTTTTTTATATGTATTTCCTCTCTACAATACACATGCATATATGTAACAAAAGTTTATTTTTAGTTTAAAGTGTGAATCAAGAAGGGGAGAAAGCTATCCAAACTTCCTGATCTTGAGTACATGAGTTTTTAACATTTACCTACTTTTTAGTGTATTTGTAATTTTAACACAAAGTTTTTTTACATTTATTTATTTTTGAGAGACAGAGAAAGACAGAGCACAAGTGGGGAAGGGGCAGCAAGAGAAGGAGACACAGAATCCAAAGCAGGCTCCAGGCTCTGAGCTGTCAGCACAGAGCCTGACATGGAGCTCGAACTCACAAACTGGGAGATTATGACCTGAGCCAAAGTCAGATGCCTAACTGAATGAGCCACCCAGGTACCCCTGAAATACTTTATAAAATAAAGTAAATTCTAGAATAATATATAGTTTATATTACATAGTAGCTTGACAGAAAATTGAACACAAAAAAATGACAAAAGTTTCTTCTCTAAAAGGTTTTCTGGAAGCATAAAGTTTAACAAAAATTATGACCATCCCCAATGACGTCACACTGTTCCACACATTTCTTGAGGACGAATTTCTAATCTCTTTCTTTTCTTCTTATGATCATATACACATAATTTTTCTTTCAAGGTAGCTTGGCCCTTGAACTCTTCCCAATGACATTCTCATAAAAAACAAAAATCCAGGGGTGCCTGGGTGGCTCAGTCAGTTAAGCGTCTGACTTCAGCTCAGGTCATGATCTCACAGTTCATGGGTTCGAGACTCACAGCGGGCTCTGTGCTGACAGCTAGCTCAGAGCCTGGAGCCTGTTTTGGGTTCTGTGTCTCCCTCTCTCTGACCCTCCCCTGCTCACGCTGTCTCTATCTCTCTCTCTCTCAAAAAAAAAATATTTTTAAAAAAATACAAACATCAAAAATATCAGGTCTGTATTAAGGTGCTAAACATTTTCCTTTACTGACAAAGTAAATTCAGGGCTTTTCTAATGTATTGTACTCTTTCAAAAGAATTTTTAATTAAGTCATCAGGTTCCAAAAGCATCCACTGGGATTTTCAATGTAATTACCTTATATTATGGATTAAATTTAGGGAAAATAACAGTTTTATACTGTCGGTGTCTTGCCATCTGGGAGTTTTATACATTTCCTAATCATTTAGGTTTTACCCTATGTTCCCACCAAAATTATAGTGCTCTTTATTTGGATATTTCACAGTTCTGGTTAAGTTTATTTTCAGTAACTGAGCATTAAAATAAAACACTTTTATAGCACTTGTTAAACTAATTTCTGCTAATATGAGGAGATAGATGTATCTACATCTATCTATATATATTTGTGTAACTTTTATCTGAAGATCCTTCTTTCAGGCCAAAAATCCTGTATGTGCACATTCAGACCCAGTGAGATTTTATCTGGCAGGTTTCGTAAAGGGTAGCTGCCCTCCCACAACAGACTTAGGGCAAAGCCCGTACATTACAGTTTTCTGCACACAAAGTAATCAAGGACTCACTCTCCAGTCCACCCATCTTCATGTACAGGGCTGTACTCCTAGCCCAGGCAGCTCATCTCATTCAGTGTCATCCTTTTTGGGATCCTGGCTGAGGCACTGTCAGGGGGTCCTGCCAAGTCCTCTTTATTGGGGACCTCAGCTGATGCACTATTTTCCATTTTGACTCTACCATTTCACTTAGCCCTTTCCTCTCTCCCTTTCCCCTTGGCCCCTGAGTGCATAAGAGGCAGGGATCCCTTGTTCAGGCTCCTTGGTAGCAAGATAATTCCCCTAAGTTGCATCCATCTGACTTTCACACAGTGTCATTTTGTGGTGGAAAGTGGAACTCTGGGGAACTAGCACCCCATCTTGCCTATTGCTCGCACTGTTGCACCGAGCAAAGGCTTGACTGTTACTTTCAGTTTGACTCATTTTCTTAATTCACCATCTCAACACCTGATTGCTCAACAGTATCCAGCAACTCGATCAAACCTATCTTTTAATTCTAATATTCTAATAGTGCTCAAGTTTCTTTACTTGGACTTGTTTTTCAGAAAGATATTTCTGTCACCCAGAGATAATTATAACATTGTCTCTTCCGTTCTGATACGTATACCTCATTTCTTTTTTCTTGTATGTCGAAATGCTTTCACACTTTTTGTACAGTGATGAAAAACAGCGTGGTGCTAGATATTCCTACATGTCATGATTTTGAGGGAAATACTAGAATTTGTTCACGTCTAAAATTTCATTTCTATTTTTGATGGATGCAACTTTAAGAAGACTGTATGTCTTGCACGTATCAATCTCTTACACTATTTGCATTTTGTAAAGAACTTTTACATATATCAACTCATACCCATGTGTAACATTCTATTTATCAACTATGAGAAAAATAAATTCACAGCAATATTTGATCAATAAATAAATCACATGATTTCACAAACTGAAGTTTAAGCATTTTGCATTATGAAGGAGATTTGAATAGGAAATTAAAATTCTGTCAAGTGATAAACCACAAATTTACAAAAGAATCATTAGTTTTTTAAATTCAACAAAGCTCTTAAGTGCTATATAAGAAAAAGGGTTATAATTTACTATGAGTTGAAATCAGGAGACAGGTAAATAACTAGTCTAATAATATGAATACCACACAATGCTACCATTTATATACATGCATGTGTTGAGGCACACATATTTTTTACTTAGGTAATCTATTTTTATTTTTAAAAATGAGTAAAACTGTTGAAATAGAGAACTAATTCCTATTTTTATTAGATCTATATATAAACATACTTAGGACACATGTATTCTTATAAATCCATCACAATAAAATTTAAACCTGAAAAATAATAAAAGGATAGAGAAGAAAAATGGAGTTGAATATGGAATTTAAAAATATATATTTGTTTTGCAGACTGTTTTGGACTGTTTGGTCTTTTAATTAAGGCTTTGTTTTCATTAATCAAAAGAAGCTCATTTACTGAGAGTGTCTCAAAATCAGAAGGGACCTCAGAAATCAACTGATGCTTTCCACTCTACAAAACATTGATGATTCCGTCTATGCCATCTGTGTTAGCGATCATTTAGCATCTACTTGAATAACCCTCATGATGAAACGCTATCTACTAAGGCATTTAATTGCTTTTTGGATATGGTGAACAATTTGTTCATGTTTTAACATCAAATATGATTCCTTATGATGTTATCAGTTGGAGATTAAAAAGAATTAATGCACCTATCACCCATTTGTGAAAACCTCAAATATGTGAAGGTTTTCTTCAGATTAAACATCTCAATTACTCCTCAATAATGTTCCTTTTGATTCTGTTCACCACTTAGAGTTTCTCTTCCAGGACACTCTATTTCATTTCCGTTACTAATACAGCTTTGCATAGAGACTTAATTATCACAACTGGAGTTTAGTCTACTTACAATATAGTATATAACATAAATACAAGTCTCTGTTATATTCTATATATGACTACACACTGAAATTCTATTATGGCAATTTTATTTTTTTTTCATTCTCCTGAAAGTCATCCCATATTACTAAGTTTCATTGAGATTTTAGTATTCTAAAATTTGAAATAGCTTGTTTTTACTATAAGTAAACCACCTCACTCTTAAATTCTTTGAGTTGTAGCTTCTGACCAACAAGAAAAAAAAGACCTTATTCTTAATGTTAAGTTTAATCTATTTATAATTTATTATTATTTTTTTTAGTATTTCTATACCGAACTTGGGGTTTAAACTTACGACCCTGATATCAAGGGTCACATGCTCCTCTGATTGAGCCAGCCAGGCACCCCAAATTTAATCTTTTAGTAAAAAGTTTATAAAACCCATTGAGACATTTATGACTCATGATTCTATCAATTAAAAATTGCCATCCTGTATGTTTTGTGATTACTCTCAACCTTACCTTATTAAAAATATTGATCAACTGAAGATAAAGAACAGTCTTGTTGTAGGCCATACTAAAAAAACCCCTCTTAGCTGTCTTATTCACTACTGTTCTCCAGCACCTAGAAGAGTATCTGGAGTATGTAGGCACTCAATAAATATATATATTTTTTAGAGGATAGCTTTTAAAAGAGGAAAACTATTAGAAATCACTCTTACAGACATGATGTGGATCATATGAATATTCTTAAGATTTTATAATTAATCAACTTCACAAATTGTAAAGGGTATTCCATGTATTCTTTTTTTAAATTTTTTTAATGTTTTGTTGATTTCTGAGAGAGAGAGAGAGACAGAGAGAGACAGCATGAGCAGGGAAGGGTCAGAGAGAGAGAGGGAGACACAGAATCTGAAGCAGGCTCCAGGCTCTGAGCTAGCTGTCAGCACAGAGCCCAACGCGGGGCTCGAACCCACGAACCATGAGATCATGACCTGAACTGAAGTCGGACGCTTAACTGACTGAGCCACCAGGCGCCCCTCAGATATTCCATGTATTCTTAACATGTATCTCTCATTTCACAACAATCCAGCCTACTCTTTATCCAGTCAACCAACATTAAATTTAATTTATACCCTTTCATATTTCTCCATATTCATGTATTTTATATACTTTTACACACATAGCATAACACATATATTTTATAATAGTGGGATAATATTAAATATCTTGTAGAAATTCTCCCAAGTCAATTAATACAGCTCTGAATTATTCTTTTAGTATATGTGTTTCCAAAGTGAGCACACTCTGAATTAACTTTTAAGGGCTGCATAATATTTTATGATATGGGCGTTCTCTAATTTAATCATAATACCTTTTGTTGATGGGTATTTTTCATAAAACAGTATTACAAAAATTATCCTTGGGCAAAAAAGGTAAACTGATGGTGGTTGCATTTCTATGGGGAGATTCTCTGAGAAATTACTTCTCAAAGAGTACATGCATTCTTCAATTTAATTAATAGTGACAGATTGCTTTTCAAAGTGGCTTTAACAATTCACATTATCATGAGGAATTAAGAATTAATTATAGACAAATTCCTAGAAATATTCAGCTACCAAGACTAAATTATGAAGAAATAGAAAATCTGAACAGATCGATTACTAGGAATAAGATTGAATAAATAATCAAAAATTTCTGAGAAAGAAGTCCAGAACTAGACGACTTCACTGGTAAATTCTATCGAATACTTAAAGAATTAATACCAGTTTTTCTCAAACTCTTTCAAAAAACAGAAGAGGAAGTAACACTTCCAAACTTACTTTATGTCTTTTCCTTACTGTGAAACAAAGTTAAATAGCCCTATTGGGCCACTGCACGTAGACATCATGTTATGCACAATTTGTTTGCAATTTCCAGAGTTTCATTGGTACTACTGATTAAAAGTGATACCCAGTGGTCTCATGTTTTAAAAAAATGAGGTTTCTGGGGCATCTGGGTGACTCAGTCCATTAAGCTTCTGACTTTGGCTCAGGTCGTGATCTCAAGGTTCAGGAGTCTGAGCTCTGCATCAGGCTCTCTGCTGTCAGCACAGAGCTTGCTGCAAATCCTCTGTACCCTTCTCTCTCTGCCCCTCTCCAGCTTGTCCTCATTCTTTCTCTTTCATTCTCTCTCAAAATAAGTAAATAAAGTTTAAATTTAAAAAAATGAGGTTTCTAACCACTCACAAACAAGTTCAAATGTCAATGGCATGTTAACAGCTTGTACTTATTCTGAGGCAAATATTTCAATCCTATGCACAAAATCCTGCTATCAAGAGTCATGGGAATTATCAACCAGGTGAGCCTAGTAGAGTTACAATACTTCTAGATCAACCTGGGTTTGTTGCTCTCTACTAGGGATAGCATTCACCAAGATGATGGTTCTCAACCCAGTTGTTCAATCCAAATCCAACCAGAGATCTGTAGAAAAATGTTCTCAGATATCACTCTATAAGTGCTACACTTTAGAGAAATTTTTCTGAAAAGGTCTTTATAATCCTATCTCCACACTTTTCAACTTAATCAGACTTTGAATACATCTGCTGCTGAGCTCACTCTTAATAGATTATCAAAGATCTCTTTGTCCACAGGGCTAATTCTCAGTACACATCATACCTAACATAGCATCATTTAACACAAATGATAGCTTTTTCATAAAAATATTTTTCACATATTTTTCTGTGACATTATCCTTTTTTCTGTCTCATCTCACTGACCTTCCCTTCTTAGTCTCTTTTAATAAAACTACCTCTTTACTAACATTTAAATTTAAAGCTTTCCACTATCTCCTCAGATAAATTTACCGAATCTCTAGGATATCTCATTGCCCCAGTGTCTTCCACACACACAAAAACTCTTTATGTAGATGATTTCAAAAATCTATCTCTAACACATAAAGAAAATCTCACAGGCTCAACATCTATTTTCATGCCTATGATGTTAACTAAAAAGTCATCATTAACTTTATATATTTTTAAAGCTTATTTACTTATTTTGAGAGAGACAGTAGGTGAGCAGGCAAGGGGCAGAGAGAGGGAGAGAGAAAATCCTGAGCAGGCTGCAGAGCACAATGTGAGGCTAGAACCCATGAACTGTGACCTGAGCAAAAACCAAGAGCCGGACGCTTAAATGACTGAGCCACCCAGGTGTCCCAACTTTTTTTTTTAATCTTATATTTTCTTCAATGCATCAGCAGAATCTTTTAGAAATGCGTTTGAAATTATGTGGTACATACAACCACTTTACACTCTTTTCGCTGTTTCTATACTACTACACTGGTACAGAAGACTTTGTATCCACCCTTAGCCTGTTCTCCACGTTAGCAACTTAGGTGTTTTTTTCTGAAATGTAAAGCCTATCACTTCTTATTCCCAACCCAGTAATGGCTCCTTATCATATTTAGAGTAAAATCTAGATCTTCAGTATGGCCTATATGACCTTACATGATCTGTCCCCTCCCATATTTCCATTCGGAAGAAGTACTCATAAAATAATAAAAGGATAACTTAAATTTATCCTGCATATGGTTTTGTAAACAAAATATAAAAATTATTCAATACTGTGCTACTTGAAAATGAGAAATATATGAATATTCTAGAATGTAGTACTAGAAAATTTCAAGATTTTGTACAATATTCTATTTTAATGTCTCCGGACTTAAATAATTATAGGGGAAAATCACAAAGTTTTGATGGAAAGTTTGTGAATTATCAACATTATAAGAATAATTTAAAATTAATACATTTGGTATATGTTAAATTTTTATTATATATAAATTATTAATCTTAACATTTTCCTAAAATAGATAAAGGCAAAAATGCACAACTGTGATCAGTTTTAGTGATGATACATCTGTCTCTCTCAATGATTGACAGAACAAGCAAGGAGAAATCAGTAAGACTAGAGAAGGAAAACATTATCAAACAAACTGATCAAACTGAACCTTATAGAACACTGTGGGGAATAAGCATAGGAATTACCAGAGCCTACACTGATGGGTTAACAAGGGTCACACCCAAGTTTGGGTAAACAAGATTAGGTAAATAGGTATAGAGAGGGCGGGGCCAAGACCCCAGTAAAGAGAGGGCGTACCAAGGCCCCAAAATAGAACAAAGGTATATGAAGTAAATAAGACTAAGTATTCAGGGCAGAAGCACCCTCCTCACCCACTCCCCCCAACTTAGTACAATAGCAGAAAGCTACTTTCCCAGAAAGGGCCAAATTAGGTAAGGAGGTAAATAGGGCTATAGACCACTGTGCTGGGGGGTGGGTGTGGGGCTGAAGTTGCCCAGGGTGAAGCTAGTTAGCAAAAGAAAGGTATCTTGTTGGCCCTAAGGTATCATGCTTTACCTGTCTTATCCCCTAGGCTAGCTAAGATAAACAGACAAGGTGCCTCTGTCTGCCATTAACAGCCATCTGCCCAATGCCAGGATTTTGTTTTATATTGACCTAAATCCTTAACACTGTTTATCTTCAAAAGCCCCATTGCCCTCAAGCCCATGAGTTAATGTTCACAGATTCATTGTTTCTTTGTGCATGTCCATGACGTTTGTAAGCCTTCTGATCCTAATAAATATGGAACAATGACCATTCTTAGGGCTCTTGTCTTCTCCTGGACATTTGCCTCTCTCCCATTTTAATCCTGTGTTCTGCTTTCTTGCTGGACAAGAAAGAAGTCTAGACCCAGAGTCTATGATAGAACACTCCATCTAGGGAGAAGACCTGAAACCATAAGAACGCTTACAGAATCCAGGAGTTTGGGAAGAAAAGGAGACAGAGTCGGCTGAGAAAACTTTCTAGCATGAGTGCGAACTGGGGAAGATAAAATCGGGCTGGGACCAGAGACACAGAGGAGTGGGGGCGATCCACCTATGCGGGGAGTTTAGAGGGGAAAGAGAGTGGCTGAAACTGCTCAAGACACTGTCACTGTCGCTGGGGAACAGAAAAACCACCACTCGGGACACAGAGGGACCTGGTTTCCTGCTCTCCAGCTGACCCTAGGCGGGATGCACTTGTCCCAGGCGACCCCTAGATGAAACTGCTCCTCACTGGCCAACCCGACCTGGAGGAGACGGGAGCAGCGGCTTCTGGCTCAATCCCTAGGGGGAAGGCGAGAGGCTTGGGACTGCGCTGAGGGGATCGCCTGCACGTTGGTGCTTCCGGCAAGTGGGGCGCACAGACTGGGATCTGGAAAGGAGGCTTGGCCTGGGATATAGAGCACACCCACCTTGGCTGCGCCCCTGGCACAGGGAGTTTCCACACCCAAAAAAGTGAGTTGCAGCGCTTGGTTCAAGAAGGGACTGGAGCGCCACCACTCTTCTCCCCACGACCACCAAATCAGGACTCCTGTGGGACTCATTGGATCCAGCCACACGCATCCCTGCTAGAGTTGCCTTTTTTTTTTTTTTTTTTTTTTTTTTTNGTAAATTCTACACCTACCTACCTTTTCCTCTCTTGTTCTCTGGCGTAATCAGATTATATAGTTTCTCTGGATAACACCATCGTCATTTCTTTCACCTGTTCTCCAACCATATTCCACTCTTTCGTTCCTTGAAAAAAGCTTCTTATCCCTTCTGCCTGCTCATTTCATTTCCAATTTCGACTCATCCCCACCCTGGCATTTCTCTCTTTCTCTGTGCTGTTCAACCAGCACTGCATACACCCAGCTATTTATTTGTAGCTGGGAAATCTGGTTATATGCTTTAAACTGTTCTTTGTCTATTGGGATTCTTCTTTTTTCCTTTTCTTCTTTTTGACTTTTTAATGTATTTTTATTTTTTATTATTCACCTTCCCTCCTCCCTCTTTTCTCTTTTTCGTTTTCCCTTTTGGCTTGCGTGTTTGTTGGATGTGTCTGTGCATTTGTGTGCCTCTGTTCCCTGTGTGTCTGTCTGTTTTCTTCTCCAGGGCTACCTCAAGAAACAAGCCAAAGTACACATGATGGAGAGTCCCAAATACCAGTATGAGTAGGAAAATAAAATAAACAAGGTCTCAACAAGAGAGACCAAGAGATACCATTCAAAGAACACTTTATGAAAGGATAGGCCTGGACAGTCAAAGAGCCTTCTTTGGTACTGCAGTGCTCACAGGTGCAGAGGGCATAACAAGCTTTTAAAACTAACAAGAGATAGAAAGCTAACCAAAATGACGAAACGAAAGAGCTCTCCTCCAAAGAAATTCCAGGAAGAATTGACAGCTAAGAACTGCTCAAAACAGATATAAGCAACATAAATGAACAAGAATTTAGAACAATAATCATAAAATTAATCGCTGGGCTTGAAAAAACATGGAGGACATCAAAGAAACTATGACTACAAACACCATGGAACTTAAAAATTGTTATGATGAATTTAAAAATATGATAAATGAGATACATAATAAACCGGAGATGTCCAATGTGCGGATTGAAGAGGCAGAAAGGAGAATAAGTGGTTTAGAAGACACAATTATAGAAAAAGAAGAAACTGAGAAAAAAGACCTAAATTGATCCAGGAACATGAAAGAAGAGTTTGGGAGCTCAGCGATACAATCAAATGGAACAATATCCATATCATAGGAATCCCAGAAGAGGAAGAGAGAGGGAAAGGTGCTGAAGGAGTCCTGGAACAAATTATAGCAGAGAACTTCCCGAACCTGGGGAGGGAAGGAAATGCTGAAATTCAAGAGGCACAAAGAACTCCCCTCAGACGTAATTTGAATTGATCTTCTGCACAACATATAGTGAAAATGGCAAAATATAAGGACAAAGAGAAAATTCTGAAAGCAGCTAGGGAGAAAAGGGCCCTAACATACAAAGGGAAACCTATCAGAGTGGTGACAGACCTATCTACTGAAACGTGGCAGGCCAGAAAGGAATGGCAGGAGATCTTCAATGTGATAAACAGAAAAAATATGCAGCCAAGAATCCTCTATCCAGCAAACCTGTCATTCAGAATAGAAGGAGAGATAAAAGTCAATCCAAATAAATAAAAATTGAAAGAATTTGTCACCACTAAACCAGCTCTACAAGAAATCCTGAGGGGGACTCTCTGAGGGAAATGTTGCAAGGAATGCAGGATGCTACAGACACACCACAAGCATGAAACCCACAAATGACACAATGAACTCTAAACCCATATATTTCAATAACACTGAATTAAATGGACTAAATGCCCTAATCAAGAGACATAGGGTAACAATGGATAAAAAAGCAAAATCCATCTATTTGCTGTCTACAAGAAACTCATTTTAGACAGGAGGACACCCTCAGATTGAAAGTAAGGGGATGGGGAAATATCTATCATGCTACAGGAAGTCAAAAAAAAAGCTAGAGTAGCTATACTTATATCAGACAAACTGGACTCTAAAATAAAGACAGTAACAAGGAATGAAGAAGGGCATTATATAATAATTACAGGGGCTATCCATCAGGAAGAGCTAACAATTATTAATGTCTATGCACCAAATATGGGACCACCTAAATACATAAAACAATCAATAACAGAAACAGTTTTATCGATAAGATGTGCTAATAGCAGGGGACTTTAATACTCCACTTACAGCAATGGACAGATAAACTAGACAGAAAATCAAGAAAGACACAATGGACTTAAATGACACATTGGACCAGATGGATTCGACAGATATATTTAGAACCCTACATTCTTCTCAAGTGCACATGGCACTTTCTCCAAGATAGATCACATACTGGGACATAAAGCAGCCTTCAATAAATGTAAAAGAATTGAGATCATACCATGCACACTTACAGATCACAATGCTATGAAACTCAAAATCAATCACAGGAAGAAGTCCGGAAAACCCCCTAAAGCATGGAGGCTAAAGAACACCATACTAAAGAATGGATGGGCCAATCAGGTAATTAGAGAAGTAATTAAAAAATATATGGAAACAAATAAAAATGAGAATACAACAATCCAAATCCTAAGGGATGCAGTGAAAGCAGTCCTAAGAGGAAAGTACATTGCACTCCAGGCCTATTTGAAGAAATTAGAAAAAGCGCAAGTGCAAAATCTAACAGCGCACCTAAAGCGACTTGAGGGAGAGCAACAAGAACACCCCAAATCCAGTGGAAGAAGAGAAATAATAAAAATTAGGGCAGAAATAAACAATATAGAAACCAAAGTAACAGTTGAACAGATCAATGAAACCAAGAGTTGGTTTTTTGAAAAAATAAACAAAATTGACAAACCTCTAGCCAGCCTTCTCAAAAAGAAAAGAAAGAGCACTCAAATAGACAAAATCATGAATGACAACGGAATGATTACAAACAACCGTCAGAAATCTGAGCAATTATCAGGGAGTACTGTGAAAAACTATATGCCAACAAACTGGACAACTTAGAAGAAATGGACAAATTCCTAAACATATACTCAATACCAAAATTCACACCAGAAGAGATAGAAAACCTGACAAGTGAGGAAATCAAACCAGTTATCAAAAATCTCTCGGGGCGCCTGGGTGGCTTAGTCGGTTAAGCGTCCGACTTTCGCTTAGGTCATGATCTCACAGTTCGTGGGTTCGAGACCTGTGTCAGGCTCTGTGCTGACTG